>NC_053026.1:359213348-359579528 GCF_003073215.2 Triticum urartu
CATCTTGCCAGCATTATGGGTACCCAGGATATTGTTTCTTGAACTCTTCTGAAGTGGTTTCAGTTCTGGACTTGTTTTGCCGCGACGTTTATATGCTGCTTTGTTCCCTATATTTGCACTGGTGGTGAACTTTGATGCCCAGTGGATGTAATATGTGTAATAGCCGTGATAGCCTAGCATAAGTTGCTTGCTTATTTATTTCCTTGTTGTCTTGTTTATTTGTTTTCTTGTCGTCAGTGCAGTTCTTTTTCCGCGGTTTTCTAGTGGCTGCAATAACCTATTTTTTAAAACTAGGCCACAATAACCATGGGCTAATATTTACTGTAGTGACATTGGGTCCTACGGGCCGTAGAAACAGTGGGCCTTCTACGGACCATAGAAATAGTAGGCCTTCTATGGGCTGTAGAAACAATGGGCTTTCTACGGGCCATAGAAACAATGGGCCTTCTACGGGCCATATCATCAATGGGCCTTATACGGGACGTATGATCGATTGGCCAAACATGGGCCAATAACAGGCCGCATTATGGCCGTAAACAGGCCATCGTTAATAGGCCGTATTTGATGATGCTATGAAAATGGCCCAACGTATTAATGGGCCACAAACGGGCCGACTGTAACCACGGGCTGAATTTGGCCCACAAGCAGAAAATGACAGTAATGGGTCGTAAGTAAACGAATGCTGGAAATGAGCCCAAGAATAAATGGGCTCTGAGAAGGCCGAAAGATAACATGGGCTGGAAACGGCCCAACAGAATAAAGGTCCGTTAATGGGTATAAAGCGATACACTGTTCATTATGGGCCAGTTTCACCAAGGGTCGTTAATGGGTGTAAAGTGATACACTGTTCATTACGGGCCAGTTTCACCACGGGTCGTTAATAGGCCAAGAGTTACATAGGGCCTCATATGGGCCGAAAGACGTCATGGGCCATATATGGGCCAGAAGTGAAAACGGGCTAGAATCATATTGGATGGACTAGATGACGCTACTGGGCCTAATTCAGATAGGGCGTAACGGGCCTTGGGTTAGCGGGCTGTAAATGTGCTATATGCGAACATGTCGTTAACAGGCTTTCCATGGGCCGGCCCGCCACCTTTTGACCAAGTCAAATGGGCCGGCCTTTTCACAGGAATGGGCCTCTGTTGGGCCATGCCACGTGTCGACGTATCATAGGCGCCTTCTGTCCAATGAGTGGATGACATCTGTCCCAACGATGAGCCGACACGTGTTTCCTCCAGCCAATGATGATTTTACACGTGGAAAATTCCCATTGGTCGGGGCTGTTAACAGGTTATCGGATCCAAAACCCGACCTGATAGCTTAATGGCATTCCGTTACGGTGGATGCCACGTGTCGGTCACCCTTGACGAAAGCACTTCTGTGACACGCGATTTATCGTCATGGAAGTGGACACTTCCGTGATGATAATTTTGGTAATGTCATGGAAGACTTCTATGACAGCACAGGTATGACCATCTTGATCCTGTCATAAATTTGTCATGGATGTACATGCATGACAAAAAAGCGACCTACTGTGACAAACACGTATCATCACGGAATTGTATTTTTTTGTAGTGGTGAGACTACATAAAAAAAGCATGCAACTGTAACTTGGCTCCAGCAACTACCTTCTTGCTATTGAAGCTCACAAAGTTCATCTGATCTTGCCAACTCATCTTGTGTCAAGAGTGCTTCGGAAGTAGTGGCAAGGGAGGTTGGGAACGTGCTGCTAGCTGAGTTAACCAACGAGTAAATCGTGCAGCTGGTGGTACTATGGAAGGTGTTGCAACAACTAGGGCTGTCTCTGCTTGTTTGGTGGCAGCTATTTGTTTCTGTTTGGCTTGTTCTGCACAGGATACCCTGTCGGTACAATTTCCCACTGGACTTTGACCTTCTATTATACCATCAGTACGAGCAGAATCTGCAGGATTCTTCCACTTCCCTTTCCCTGTCGTTATGTCTTGCTTCCTCTTTCTCTGTGCCATGTTAAGTCAAGCCGACAAGAAAAACGAATAACAATTTAGTTCTTCAGAAAAAATTAATGTGTGATATAGACGAACTGAACTTTGATGTTAGACAACCATAAGATAGGAGGATGTAATATGTACGAAAAATAGGACGACATGAGATAACCAGAACTATGATGTGTAAACTAAGCAGAAGACATTTCACTAAATTAGAAGCAATGCAATGGAAGGTAGACACCATATGAAAGATGCTACAAATATCGCTCTGCCAAGTTAACAATGTCTCATCATAAATGTCGTTTAAACAAATGTGAAGCAGTACAAGAAATAAATCATATGCAAGATGCAAACAACATCACACTATCAAGTTAAAGGTCTCTCGTCATTAGTCCCATTGCATATCCACAGCATTGCATATTCACAGCTTATGATGTGTAAACTACGCAGAAGGCATTTCAACAAATTAGAAGCAATGAAAGCTAGACACCAT
The DNA here is from genome assembly GCF_003073215.2 of Triticum urartu. Taxonomy (NCBI): domain Eukaryota; kingdom Viridiplantae; phylum Streptophyta; class Magnoliopsida; order Poales; family Poaceae; genus Triticum; species Triticum urartu. The sequence continues at coordinate 359,215,809 of NC_053026.1, forward strand.
ATGAAAGATGCAACGAATATCACTCTACCAAGTTATAACTGTCTCATCATAATTGCCATTTCAACAAATTATAAGTAGTACAAGCTAGAAAAGAATGCGAGATGTAACCTATATCAGACTCCCAAGTCAAACATGTCTTATGTTAAGTGATTGTTGCAGGTTACACAACAGTAGTACTTTGATGTAAGAACATGATGTGATAGACATATATTGTATGTTCTAGAAACATGAACATGTGTCTTATTCACAAGTATAATGTGCAAAGTAAGCAGATGAAATTCGACAAAATTAGAAGCAATACAAGCTAGACATCATACATAACATGAAATCACATATAACAGTGCCAAGTTAGAGGGAGCACCTATGATGGTGCACTAGGGGAGACGTGCTCATCATCAACACAGCTACGTTGAGTGTCTATGCATGTGTTGTCTTGGAAATCATCTTGGGGGGATGGAGGAGTAGAATCTGTAGAGGCCCTCCATTTGGAAGGAGCACCATCATCCGCTGCCTTGCTAACTTCCTTCCGCTTTATTGATTTTGGATTGTCAAGTAAAACCGACAAGAAAAAGCAATAAAATTCACCTTTCAGAACTCATTTGTGCATGATACTGACAATCACTACTTTGATGTAAGGCGAACACATGATTCCAGGATGGAATAATATGAAAAATAGGACGGCATGGCATATTCACAACTGTTTGTGTAAAATAAGCAGAAACCATTTCAAAAAATAAGAAGCAATGCAAGCTAGACACCACATGAAAGATGCAACCAATATGACTCTGCCAAGTTAAAAGCGTCCCATCATAAATGGCATTTCAACAAATTAGAAGCAGTGCATGCTATAAATCATATGAAAGATGCAACTAATATCACACTTGATATACTAAAGGTGTCTCGTCATTGATTTATGTGGGTGAAAGCACAAGTGCTCCCTAAGTGGTTTTGATAATTGATGACAACATATCTCTTGTTGGACTAACATTTTGATCTAGCATGTTTCAGATAAGTTCAACAATGGAGTGGCATGGACTAAAGGTTGTGGGAACTCCTTCAAGATGCTAAGGACAAAGGATTGGCTAAAGCTTCAAGCTCAAGACTCATCATTTTATATTTTAGTGATCCAAGATCACATTGAGTCTTTAGGAAAAGCCAATACTATCAGGAGGGATGAGGTGTTGCTTAATGAGCCTCTTGCTTCATGTGCTTAATGATATGCTCCAAAATCCTCAGCTACTTTCCCACTTCCACATATGACCTAAACCCTAAGCCAAACTCGGTCCTACCGATTCTTCCTATCCGGCGCCACCGAGTTTTCATTTGTCATAAGCCACTGCCAAACCCTAATCAGTTCGGTCTCACCGATGGGATCTCAGTCTCACCGAGATGGGCTTGCAAACTCTCTGTTACCCATTGCAATATTCTCGGTCCCACTGAGATATGCAATCGGTCCCACCGAGTTTGCTTGGCCAAATCTCAGTTTCACTTATTACCCAAATCGGTCCCACCGAGTTTGAGTAATCGGTCAAACCGAGTTTTGGACTTACCCTAACCCTAGCACATCGGTCCCACCGAGTTGATCCAGTCGGTCCTACCGAAATCTCTAACGGTCACTAGGTTTACGTTTTCGGTCCGACCGAGTTTGTTGATTCGGTCCCACCGAGATTGGAGAACTGTGTGTAACGGTTGGATTTTGTGTGGAGGCTATATATACCCCTCCACCTCCTCTTCATTCATGGAGAGAGCCATCAGAACACACACACCATTCCAACTCATATGTTCTGAGAGAGAACCACCTACTCATGTGTTGAGACCAAGATATTCCATTCCTACCATATGAATCTTGATCTCTAGCCTTCCCAAGTTGCTTTCCACTCAAATCTTCTTTCCACTAAATCCAAATCCTATGAGAGAGAGAGTTGAGTGTTGGGGAGACTATCATTTGAAGCACAAGAGCAAGGAGTTCATTACCTACACACCATTTGTTACTTCTTGGAGAGTGGTGTCTCCTAGATTGGCTAGGTGTCACTTGGGAGCCTCCGACAAGATTGTGGAGTTGAACCAAGGAGTTTGTAAGGGCAAGGAGATCGCCTACTTCGTGAAGATCTACCGCTAGTGAGGCAAGTCCTGTGTGGGCGATGGCCATGGTGGGATAGACAAGGTTGCTTCTTCGTGGACCCTTTGTGGGTGGTTGCTTCTTCGTGGACCCTTTGTGGGTGGTTGCTTCTTCGTGGACCCTTCGTGGGTGGAGCCCTGTGTCGACTCGCGCAACCGTTACCCTTCGTGGGTGGAGCCCTGTGTGGACTCGCGCAACCGTTACCCTTCATGGGTGGAGCCCTGTGTGGACTCTCGCAACCGTTACCCTTTGTGGGTTGAAGTCTCCATCAACGTGGATGTAGGATAGCACCACCTATCCGAACCACGGGAAAAACATCCGTGTCTCCAATTGCGTTTGACTTCTCCAAACCCTTCCCTTTACATTCTTGCAAGTTGCATGCTTTACATTCCGCTGCCCATATACTCTTTGCATGCTTGCTTGATATGTATTGTGTGTGTTGAAATTGTGCCTAAACTCCACTTAAACCGAAAAAGCTTAAAAATTGCAACTTTAGCATTAAGTGTCTAATCACCCCCCTCTAGACACATCTACTTCTAGATCCTACAGTGTGATACAAAAAAACAATAGTTTTATGTAAGGACATGCTTAATGGACAGATTTACTATGTACTAAAAACAGGAAGGCATGTCACATTAACAGGTATAATGTATAAACTAAGCAGAATAGCACATGCAATTTAACCAGATCGGAAGAATTACAATCTAGACACCATATGCAACATGCAACCACATATCACGCTGCCAAGTTAGAGCAAGCACCTGCGATGCTAGTGTAGGGGAAATGCAGTAATCAACTATAGAGCTACGTTCACTATCTTCATCTAGCCTTGCTGTTTCTTGAGAATCATGTGGGGAGGCTGATGCTGCAATCTTTAAATGAGGATATTTTCTCACAGTAGTCCACTTGCTTGACTCCATCATCATAAGTGATTAATGAGGGATACACAAGAACATTAGTTTGATGTAAGAACATGGTTAATAGACAGATGTACTAGTATGTACCAAAAACAGGAAGGCATGCCATATTCAAAGGTATAGTGTGTAAGCTAAGCAGATGCAATTTAACAAAATTGGAAGCAATACAAGCTAGACATCTGGCTGGAGTGGTGAGCATGATCATCTAGGACCTGAGAGCCTGGTGGGAGGCGGGCTGCTTCTCCACCATCGTGGCTTTTTAGTTGCCTTCCAGGTGATGCCTGTCTGTGCTAGGCTTGTCACTGGCTCGGCCAGTGCCCTGACTAGCCATTTGACTTCTGGTGCTCCCGGGATGGTGGTTCATGTAAAAAAATATCTTTCCTTACCTTAATAAAGACCGACTTCGGCCTTTCGAATACAAGCTAGACACCATATGCAACATGCAATCACATATGACACCGCGAAGTTAAAGAAGACAACTAGGATGGTGGTTCATTGGGAGCGAGGTCATCAACTCCAGAGCTATGTTTACCATCTCCATTTGTTGACACTACAACCTTTAAATGGCTGAAACGTGTTTGGCCTAGCCGCGTACCATGCTAGAGCAACTTCTCTCTTTTATTTTCTGCTTCTGTGAAGGCAGCAGAGTCTGAAATACCCTTGCATAAAAACACAATAGTGAGAGTATGGGTGAAGTGTGTGCAGAACTAGTGCACTATAAAAGTAGCAGATAGCAGGTGGCTAAAAAATAAATGACAGGAGACATATGATAGCTCTACAACATTGCATGGCAAACAAAATTGGATTCTACTCCGTATGATTTTGTAATATATGAGCACATGAAATGCAGGTACTCCTCCAGCACACCACCACATGTGGTCCTATCAAGATAACGGTCGACTGAAAATAAATAGGTCAGTCGATTTTTTTATGAACCGTCCGATCTATAAGGAACGGGAAGATGGCCTTCGTCTACCTCCCGCCAGTCACTGTTGACGATCTTTCTCGAACCGTCAGCGACCATCGGCCTAGACCCCTGCCTCCACCGCCCTGCCCTCCCCTCGACCTCACACCATCCTGTGCTTGGCAGTGCCCCAAGGCCATCCCTTTAATCTCGGCTGACCTCCAGATCGGGCGCCAGCAGCTCTAGCCCCCACACGCCCCTAAGATAAACACCGAGGCACTGCTTCCCCGGCGTAATAGGTGGACTAGCGCCTGTTACGCCGGGGAATGCTTCTGTTAATTGGGAATCTGTCGGATCACGGGTTTTGGCAAAACCCTCAAGGTTCGAACACTGGGGTGCGCGCTAAGATCTCCCCCTGCCGATCGGCGTCCCAGCTCGGCTAAGATCTTATGGACTAACTCGACGAACTCGCAACACAAAGGACACAAGATTTATACTGGTTCGAGCCACCATTGTGGTGTAATACCCTACTCCAGTGTGGTGGTGGTGGATTGCCTCTTGGGCTGAGGATGAATAGTACAGGGGGGGGGGGGAGAACAGTCTCCTGAGGAGAGGTGTTCTTGTGCCTGGTGGATGTGGTTGTGAGGATGAACTAGTTCTAGTCTAAGATGAGGTCGCCCTAGCTACGGTGGTGGCTAGTCCTATTTATAGTGGCCTTGATCCTCTTCCCAAATATTGAGCGGGAAGGGATCCCACAATGGCCAATTTGAAGGGGGATAGCTAGTACAAGCTATCTTGACAAAAGCGGTCTTCGCCTGCCAAAGGCTCTGGTGGTGACGCCGTCTTGAGCTCCACGGTGACCTCCGTCCTGCTGTCCTGCTGGTCTTGGTCTCATTGCACCAATATGGAAACCTTTGCTTGACGCCTTGGTACTCCGCGCCTACGCCTGCTTCCTTAGCACCAAAGAGGAAACAAGGACACTGTTCGCGCTGGAGCCCGCGTGTCTTTGGTCGTCATGGCTCACGTCACTAGAACCTCGCGAGGTTTGCCTGGCCTTGAACTCTCCGCCCCTCGCGAGCCAGCCTGGTGAGGCCGCTCCTGAGGAGGTCTTGTGTCATTCTCCTCGTGAGGCTTGGCCCCTCGCGAGGGTCTTGAGTGCCTTGTTGATGAAGATGGGCCGTACAGGCACGCTCGCAGAGCCACGCCATGGGCCGCAGGCAGGCAAGTCTGGGGATCCCTGTTCCCAGAACGCCGACAGAATCAACTGACTAGGAATTGAAATCCAGGGGGGCGACAGACCTCTAGCTAAGGTGAAATAGTATATGAGGAGAAAGCTTGTGCATTGCGAGTAACTAGGAACATCTAGTATCAAGAAGAAGCGGTCAACTAGTGTCTTCTGTGGGATGAATACCATGCAAGCAGACACATAAGATTTGCACGAATATGGGAAGAGGAGTACCATTTCCGGTTGCCAGTGTGGTCGCCTCCACATGTCGCGCTGATCTTCTTCTTTTTGCAGGGGAAACCGATGTTTTGGAGGAGTGTGCAGGCTTGGACGAACCCATGGCCAAATTGTCGACTGTGTTGCCATGGCCGTATGTCGGCGGAGGGGAAGAAGATCCGAGGCGGCGAAGGACGGCATAGCAGGAACAGCTCCGGTGCGGTGGACGGTGGTGAAGTTGGAGCGGCAGCAGTGAGGCGCAGGACGGCGTGGTTGAAGTGGCTCGGGTACGCACGACTCGGCCTCGGCTTCAACTACTAGCCTTAGAGGGCATTGCGGTTGAGGTTGCGGTGGACGATGATGTCGGGGTATCTGCTCCGGCGTGATGGAGGAGGGCGGCAATTGATGGGTGGGATGGGGTGGTGGACGGAGGATGCCGGGGTTTCGCGGCTGGTGGAGAGGTAGTTTTGGCGCCCACGGAGTACGAACGGGGAATCAGATGGGGGCGGGGGGCGGGGGGAGCTAAGTGAGAACCATGTTCCAGTCTGGGACGCGCTTGTTTTTGGCTTTTTTTGAACAGATGGGACGCACTTGTTTGAAATTTGGGGAATGTACAAACTTTGCCCCCCTCTTAAATTTCTGACCTACTACGGGTCCGGGGTAGGATGGTAATCCCAGGTGTCCCAAATAGTGGGCGGGAGCGATTTCGGCCACGCACATGTGTGCTTAGGCGGCCATTGTGTATGAACGTTTTTCGAAGGTGGTTGCGTGGCGTCTAGATGAGGCTACAAACCAACCCCGGTTTAGACCTTTGGACGTTGGGCCGGTAGGTTTCACCAGGGGCGGACCCAGGAAAAAAATTGAGAGGGGGCAATAATGTATGGCCATATTGATGAATTAGCAAGACAATCGTCCTTATAAATTAAAACCTAGGCACTATCTCTTCATTGTACATGAGATAACCAAATTCATTGCCAAAAGAAATAAAAACTAACAATTTGAAGAAAAATGATGTACATCTTGTTCCTAGTCGCAAAAGAGAACATTGACACATTGTCTAACAATCTAACCTACAACCTGCAAGAAAAAAAATATTATCAAACAAGAGGATAATGAAAACATCGAAGGGTGCATTTATACAAATGAAAAAGAGCTTTTAACACAATCCTTTCGATTCATCCCACAGCGACTTTCACCTCATGAAAATGTTTAACTGCCACTTCATTAGGGAAAAAAACTAGCAATTCCTTTTCTACAAATTAGATACGACCATGATTCATACCAATCTGCGCTAATATGTTGATTCATCTTCCCAATTGTCATTGGCTTAATCTTCCTAGGATGAGGCTAATATCATTGTGTTGATTGGGATTGTAGAATGCAATCTTCTTCGTTTTTGATGGATGCATAGGCAGGTTGTTTAAATCAACTAGTTCAGGCATCTTAGTGGTTGTTAGTTTTTTGATATGAAAAAACTCTCCATTAGTTTCTCAGTAACTTTAAGTGCCATAAGAGAAGAACGTCAAATGAATTGACAAGGTTTGAAGCATAGTACATGAAGTTTAAGTGTGTTGGGAACTAGGAAAAATAGATGACCCGAATGAAAATTTGAGTTTGTCAGTCTAGATTAAAGTTGGTACTAAAATTTTGATCTAAACGATCTTATATTTGTTTACAGAGGGAGTACATATTATAAAAAAATAATTTGAACTGATCTAGTCATCTAAATCGGTAAATTATACACATAAATTTATAATACTGATATGGTTGCAGACGAACAAAAAAGTTAGAAATGAAAGAACCCTAATGATCTACTATATGGATTAGTTGATGTCAATTAGAACGCTGAAATTACACAACTGGTGATGAGGCTGTGTTGTGGCGGCGGCACACAAGCGCGAGAGATGAGAGACGGCAAGTCGCTGATTGCCGGCCGCAAGCCGAGCCGGAGACTACGTGATGCTGCGATCGCGCGATAGGCAGTTTCGGGCGGCTCCGCGGGTGCCGTATCATGCGTTCGTTTTTTATATGCATGCGTGGACTAGGGGTCTGATCCATCGAATCGTAGCGTTTGTGGCCGACATAGTGTAGGCTGTTTCTTGGCGGTGGGCTTCTTATAGCCTTTCAACAGATTTAGAATATATGGGCCTTTGAAAATAAAAAAGAAATTGGGCTGAGTGGGGGCAAAGCAATTGGCCAAGTAGGGGCACACGTTGCTCGGCAGGATCGACGTAAGCGTACGACGGAAAATCGAGTGGGGGCAGCTGCCCCCACAACCATCAACGTGCGTCCGCCCCTGGGTTTCACGGGTCGGAGTTAGAAAAGTAATTTCCTTCTACTACCAAACATTGGTCTCATGCGGTTTCGGGGCGAGTAGAAGCTCTTTTGGCGCTTCGTTCAAAATTTTGAAATAGAAGCATTCACGTTTAGAGTACTCTTGAACTTTGAGGATTGACCTAAATAGACAACGTTAAATTTGACCTTGTATGTTTGAAAACCTCATTAAATTATCCACTTCTTTTTGAAATTTTGACACTTGAAAATCCTATAACTACGATTATTTTGGAATGGAGGAGCTAAATTTGAATCTATTTTGTACATGACTATATATGCTATTATGTGCAAAATCACAGCAAAGATTGGTGCCCCCATAATTTAGGTATGATTTACAAATGCCATGATATAAAATTCAAATAATTGAATGGACTTCATGTTGAATTGGATTTTTTTTAAACCACCTTAAGTTGAATTCAAATGTATACTAGTTCATAGCTAGCTATTTATAATGTTCATTATGTAACTTTCGTATGTATAATGTGCTTTACACACACAACATGAACTATACTCACGTTTATATTCGATTGCTAAAGGATGCATTGTTTGGAGTTCAAAATACTAACTATGTGGATCAATTATGTCGATAATAAGATAGACATGCTCAAATTTGATAGAATCTAGATGTCTGATGGATCAATGACCGTTCCTTACGCGAATTGCAAATATCATGATCCCATCCTAATATTTGGATACAATTTATATCTTTAATCAATGTGTACATCAGTCTTTTATGCGTGGTTTCACTCTCCATCGGTGGTCTCTCACACATGCTCACACACTCTCTCCCGAGGTGTCTTTCTCGCATACATGCTCTCGATATAATCCTCCCTCCCTCTCGTAACCATTTATGACTGTTTTCACTAACCTTTATCACAAGCACTCTTCCTCTCACAAGCATACACACGCACAATCCCCATCGATCCTTTCTATATACATAGACCTGCCTACATGTCTCCTGTACGCACATTATCTTTAGGTCTGTCTCTCATGCATTGTCTCACACCTCTCTTCCTAATCGACGAGTATGATTCTAGCAGAGCATTCTGTACGATGCCCCTTAAAGTTAGGTTGGATGAATAGTAATATCAGAGATAAGGGGTTACCTTAGTCCGAGAACCCAGGGTTACAAATCCTAGTCGGCTTTGTCAGTGGACAGAGAGTCCTTCACAATTCTGCTATCGTTGTCTTGTATGACAAGTCATCCATGGGTCTCCCTAAATGCGTCACGGGCCGACCAATGTGGCGCATGAACCAAACCAAGGGCCTCACCTCGACCCACCAGACCTCACGCGGTGATACATCCTCTGCCCCCAGGTCTCATTATCTTCTCACACCCACATAGACCAACACAGACACCACACAAAAAATCTCCTCGTGCCTCTATCCCCTCCCCCTTGCATATACACACTTAAGGGAATCTCTCGCCGTGACATCATATTAGTCTCTCTCTCTAGACCTCTCTCATTTCTCGTGCTATCTCTCCCACTCCCCTCCCCCCGCCGGCCCCTCTATCCATGCCTCTCTCGAATACGTAATACACACACATAAATCTCTAGGCCCTGCCAAATACATCAACTACACATTCACACATGTTACATCACGTACCCCATTGATCTAAAACCCCCTCTCTTCACGTTTATTTCGCATACAACATTCCTTTTGAATAAAGTGTGGCCAAAAAATTATTTTAGAATTTCTACATATATACAACATTACAAAGTTATATGGAGGAGTATGAACGTTAATTTGTTGCATGGTGCCCACAATGATATTTATTCCGCACTATAAATTTTTATATTTTTATACTATATATAAAGTAAGTCATAATAAAGAGAAACGAAGAGCATCTCTCTCCCCATCGCATACACCCCCTCTATGCCCCTTTCACGTATGCACACAAACTATCTCCAGGTCCTCTAAAATTAAGCCCCCAGCACATTCACGCATGTTTCATCTTTCTCTCGCGACATATGCAGTGACGATCATTGTATTTGGAGCGAAAGCACGATACACACATTGGACTTCAGAATCCACTCATTACGGTCACCATTTACGTTTTGTGGTTATTATACAGTCACGGCTCACCGTACAACTCTGTATTTGCTCAAGACACGACTAGTTGACCAGTTAAACGCTCCACGTGGCACCTCTAGTGTTGCATCACATTATCTCACTACCATTGGGCCCACCAGTCGGCTTGTATCTACTCTTCTAAACCCTTATAAAAACAGAGTTGGTGATGATGGTGTGCCTGCCATCCAGCAATATAGCCCGTCCGATTTATATCTGACGGATAGGAAGGGAACTATGACAATTTTGCAAAAAGGTACCCACACACCTCTCCACATTTGCAAATAAGGCCTTCCCTCGTTCATCCTTTTCTCTCACAAGATAAACTAGTCATACAAATGCATCTTGATGTTACGTGCAATGCACGGGCATCTTGCTAGTAAGAATGAAAAAAAATGACAAAAAAATATTGGACGGTGGTTCGAAGTCATGACCGCGGGCACAACTGACAAGGTGGCCTTGTATTGGTATGCTGAGCCGTCTGTTTTAACACACAAGAGCTGGTGTGGTGATTATACGCACACGCACGCATGCACACGAACTGCACGCGCGCAACACTCACACGAACACATGCAGCCACGCACGCACGCAACACTCACACGCACACACGCACACATGCATGCACACACCAGACGGCCAACACACACTCTCACGCTCAAGTGCTCAACCTACACATGCATGCGCACACATCAGGCCCTGACAGACACATACACAACCAGGTGATTCCCATGCACGGGTTGGAGTCTTGTCGCGCTTGCATAAATTTGTGTTTATCTGACCTTTTTCCTATGTGAACTGACAGGTGGGACCCACAAGGAACGTGGTCAATTTAACTAGTCAACATGGTGCCACACAAACTATTTGGCCAGTCAACAGAGTGCAATTCGATGCTGAACGGTGAACAAGTGACCGTATAATCACCGCAAAACGTATATAGTGAGCGTAATGAGCATATTCTGAAGTTCGGTGACTGTATTATGCTTTCTCTCTATAGGCCCTCCAAAACTACATCTCTACACGTTCTCGCATGTTACATCTAACAACTATGTAATACAACACTACTACTACACTCTAACACAATAAGGGGCTGTTTGGTTCCCAGCCACACCTAACCTTAGGCAAGTTTGACCAAGTTAGGTAGGTGTTTGGTTCTAGCCACACCTAAGGGAAGGATTTTTTTATGAGAAGCGAACCCCACATGTAATAGACATAAAAAGTGTGGCAAGATTCCCTTAGGCAAGCCAAAGTGTGGCTAACAATTCCAGCAACTCAACGAAGGAAAGTGTGGCAAAAATCATGTGGCAATATATGGCAAAGATAGTCACCATCCAAACAGCCCCTAAGTCATATGTGTTTTTAGTTTTACTAGATATCATATTGTTACTTAATTATTCAGTTTGCATACATTAAAATTGCCTTTGAAATGTATGGCCAGTATCATCTACCGCGCGGGAAAAATCCCACCCTTTCCTGTTTAATTGGGTTTGTATCGATGGATCGTGTGAAACAGCAAAACTATAGTACTAGTATACAGTACAAGTGACACTTCACTAGGCCACCGTGTCGTGTACTCCTTCGTCGTAAGAGTGGAGCGCTCGCTTTCATAAATGTTCTAGTCCCGTTTGCCGACATGTGGGACATCAAGCTACCGGGTCCACGTGCCATACCGAAATACAATGCAGAGCAGCAGGGGTGAAGCACCCCAGTCATGGTGCCGGTGTAGTAATGAGCAATAAGGGGTCAAATCAGAAAGCTGCACCTTTCCGGCAGTTAAGTTGGAGGGACGAAGTAATAATAATGCTAGTAAAAAGAAGTTGGAGGGATGAAGCAATCATCATTTCACTCGTTGCTAAATCCGCTTCTCCCTCATCTTCTTCAAGTTAACCACGTGTTGCTTCTGCCGTTGTTCTACCTCATGTGGGATGCGGATCGGCTTGGTAAAGCACTGACACGTGGGACCGCAGGTTAGCAAACCTCCAGGCCAACGTCCTCTAAAAATAAGAAACCTCCCCCGCCATCTGCGCGGCAAAATCACCTCCTTTTTACTAATCTTGATTCTATAATTTTTTAGATCAATATAATTGAGATTTGTATAGATAGCACACAGGAGCAAAACCAAGTGGTACAGTTAAGGGCATCCACAATGTGTAGCCAAATGTGAAAATAGCTTTTGTCATTGATGGGAACCATTTGTGGACGGTGCTGCCAAAGCCAAAAAGATGAACCGAAGCTCCCTGATTGATTGATTGAAGGAATAGAAAAATCCGCTCCTCTTTCTCCCGTGCTTGGACGCATGTACACTATAGAGCACAGAGTCTACTCCCCTGTCCCTCCTATCACAAATCACAAAGCAGTGAGGCGTCAAATCACAAAGCACAGACGAAGCAACCATCATTTCACTCTTCACTGACTCCGCTTCTCCATCGTCTTCTTCGAGAAACCACCTCACCGCACTAAGCTGGACGGACCTTTGGTTCAACGGACTTCCTGGATGCAAATAAGGCGGTTGTCTCGGCTTGAAGGCGGCACTTGCGAACGACTTACCATGGTCTCCCCCAATGGTGTTCTCCGTTGAACGCACTTCGCCAAACCACAACATTCGAGATATCCTCGACGTCACCGCAATGGGGAAGGAAGTCAAATAGTTACTACCTCCTTTTTTTGTACACCAGGCCGGTATATCAAGATTACAATTTGCAAAAGGCCACTAACACTAATCGAGGCGAAATTGATGGGGTTTGCCTCGTACTAGCAACCAAGGACATTAATATACCCTTGCATGCATGCGGAGGTGAGAAGGTTTGTTTGCATGGCGCTGCATTAATCAAGGGATGAGGAGTGAGATGGTTAGATCTTTGGGCTTCGGAGAAAAATACGCATTAATTGACATGTCAAACGATGATTTGTATCGAACCGCACCCTCACACGGTTGCTCCTGCACGCTGCGGTCGCACCGCACCCTCACACAGTCGCTCCTGCACGCCGCAAACCCAACCAAGGGAACACACACTCACTGACACGTGCTACCCCTGAAAGATAATTTTTGTTCATACATTATGTTCATCGAACCGCACATTGGGGTGGATCCGTACGGCCCGTGCGGTGGTCTGTTGGGGAACAAGAAGAGGTGAGGAAGAAGGGTTAGGAGACGTAGGATATTCATCCAACCGCGTGAAATGGTAGACTGACCCAAATGATGAAAGTCGGGCGGCTTGCATAACAATATATGTTTTTACACAATAAAAGATCCCTAAAAAAACAACATAAAGAAAAATTATCACTGCTTGCGGAATGAGACAGCCTCGTCATATTTGGCTGCCGGCGCGAACTAGCCGTAGCTGCCGACGTGTGTCTCCACACCATGGTTGTCCTTGGCCTCCAGCTACTCGTTCACGCGGAGCGTGCGGGTGCTCTGCACGGACGAGAGCACCGCCCGGTTCAAGTCAAGGACGTCCGGTTCCGCCTGCAGGAGGGCCTCGATGGTAGCGGCATCCGCGCGCTCTGCGTCGAGTTGAGCCTTCGTCGCCCGGTTCGAGTCGAGGACCTCCGGTTCCGCCTGCAGGAGGGCCTCGATGGCAGCGGCATCCGCGCGCTCCACGTCGAGTTGAGCCTCCGCTGCCCGGTTCAAGTCCAGGATGTCCGGTTCCGCCTGCAGGAGAGCCTCGATGGCAGCGGCATCCACGCGCTCTGCGTCGAGTTGAGCCTCCGCCGCCCGATTCACATCCACGACATCCGGTTCCGCCTGCAGGAGAGCCTCGATGGCAGCGGTGTGCGCACGCTCTGCGTCGAGTTGAGCCTCTGCCTCCTGGTCCTCCTTTAGTATCGCCAGGTTGAACCGCTGGTCCGCCTGCACCATGGGGGACCCAGACGCCGACATGAAGTCGACGTCCATCGTCTCATAACCATCGGGGGCCTTCTGCGCCGCAAGCTCCGCCATGAACATTGGATCGGCTTCCTCCTCCTCGTAGCTTGGCTCCAGAGAACTCAGAGATTGGCCCGCCGCAAAGCGAGCTTGGGTACGGAGGTCTGTGGCGCCGATCACCGCCGCGATTTCTGCGCGGCGCTCCGGTGTCAGCATCTTGTAGTACGTGATCTTGCGGCGCACCATGGCTTTCCGGCGAACTAGGGGATGCTTGATGCGGGCTAGGGGGTCGAAAGGTGGGGGAATGGGCGGCTGGCGTAGGCCGAGCAGCGAAGGTTCTGGTGTGAATAGTGGTTCCGGTGACGACTGGTCAATCAGTTTTGACTGTACATTGCTCTTGTCGTATTCCCGTTGCACCCCGGCACGCAGGACCCTCCATGTCGTTCACCGAATGGAACACGCTTCGTCTTGCGTTTTCGCTTGCTTGTGGGACGCAGTTGAGAGCAAAGCGACGTCCCTCCCCCTCCCCCGCCCGCGTCATTTATACTACCACTCCCTCCGTTTTATGTAGAATAAATAAAAACAGAGGGAGTATACTACGGATGAGGATCCCCTGACGTGGCCGAACCCATTGAGTTACTGACATGCGGGGCCTGGCAAGCATGGGTCCCCCAATAAGTGACCGAAAGGGAGGGTAAGGCAGGGATCCTACATCAGAGGATCCACTTCCACTACTACTCCCTCCTTCCATCTACAGGGCCTAATGCATTTTTCGAGGCTAACTTTGACCAAATGTTAGAGTAATAATATATGACATGCAACTTACACAAAGCATACGGTCAAATTCGTATGTGAAAGGAGCTTCCAATGATATAATTTTCACATTATACATCTCATGTACTATTAATCTTGTCAATAGTCAAAGGTGGTTTTGAAAAACACATTAGAGCATGGTTAATAATATAGCTAGCTGATGGCTATAAGGAACTGCCATGTCATCTATAGCCATCATATATATGCACTCATACAATAGTGTGGGCTATAAGGTTGGCTATTTCCCGCAAAAAATTAATATAAAAGGTTGGCTATTGTATTAGTACTTTTTCCCATCTCCTCTCTACTATCTCTTTCTTCATATTTATCGTATTTACCTAGGAATGTGTATATAGCTAGGATCTTGCATGAGAGCTCACTCCCCTTACTTTTTCACATCTCTCTCCTTCACATCGGCAAAACTGCCATGTAAGTTGGCTCTTAATGGCTATTAGGTTGGCTCTAAGCATTTAATATTTGCATGAGCAAGGTATATTATTGGAAGAGAGTTGCATGCATACTTTTTTTCATGATCTATGTGTTATGGCCGGGCTGTAGAATATAAGAGCCCGCTTCACTCTCTCTCCTCTCTTCTCACTCCTCCAAGTAGGATTTTAATGACATGACAAGTCTTATAGCCTGCTGACTAGGCCTTATTAGACTTGCTCTTAGGCTCTATATAAATGGAAGGAGGGAGTACTATGAGCACTGCATACTCTACTACAGGTTTTGTCAATACTCCACTAGTACTATTTGACAAGGAGCTTAAAAAAAGTTACTATTGGACTGGCTATACATGGCGAAATCCTATTAGGAAGAGCATGCGTGAGAACAAGCACATTCACGTTGTTGAAAACAAATTGGAAACCATCTCTGTTTGAATACAAATCTAGGAGTACGTATGAATCTAACAATATTGATTGGGCGTTGTTGAATGTTGATACTTTTTTCTGTATGTTTGATCAAAGTAGAGATACTTTGACTACACATAAAACTTATATGTAAACTAGAAAGGATCGAGGGAGTATATTGTACGTTCAAAAGCGAAATGAACATTGAATACCATTTATATATGATTTGCGGATGCTATGATCACCGGTTACAAATTTTGAATCCGCCTTAGGTATCACACATGCAGCCACTCGTTTTCTCTTGATTTCATCTCGGGGTATGGAGATCGATTGAAAGAGGACTAGGGTGGGTACAATACATTCGATTCGCTTATGAACGTACAATATACTCCCTCTGATCCCCGCAGACCCCGCCCCCCCCGTGGGTCATTTCTATCATTCTATCATTGAAACAGACCAAACCTTTATCTCCTTGCACGACACACAATTGATCTCTCAAACATCAATCGATCTCGTCAAGATGTGTCGGGGCATGAACCGAATGGGATGTCAAAACTAAGATGCGAAGCGACACGTAGTGGAGGCAAAGTGAAACTTTAAATGAACCGTTTGTTTGTATGCATGTCGTACAAATTACAACATTGGAAATACAAGCGAATGATACTCGGCGGAATGTTCAAACAACACATGTGGGAGGATGGACTCAACCGAAGGGCGGCATGATCGATGGAGAAGAGGGTTGGAGAGGAATGAGAAATAAGCAATGCCGCATGATTAAACTTGAATGGCTCAAATAAACAATAAGTTGTCTCATTTTCCCTTCCGTCTTGGTCACAGAGTAAGGTACTCTCTCTATTTTTATTTACTCTGCATATTAGGTTTGACTGAAGTCAAACTTCATAAAATTTGACCAAGTTTATAGAAAACTAGTGCCTTGCACGGAACATCAAGATCTTGTGGGAGAAAAGGATGAACAAGGGAAGTCCTTATCTGCAAATGTGGAGAGGAGTGCGGGTAAATTGTCATAGTTTCCATCCTATCCATTAGTTATTGATCGGAATGCCTATATTGCAGGATGGCAGGCACACCATCATTCCCAAAACTCTGCTTTTTATGTACACTAGCAAGATGCCCGCGCGT
The DNA here is from genome assembly GCF_003073215.2 of Triticum urartu. Classification (NCBI taxonomy): domain Eukaryota; kingdom Viridiplantae; phylum Streptophyta; class Magnoliopsida; order Poales; family Poaceae; genus Triticum; species Triticum urartu. Next base: position 359,232,263 of record NC_053026.1, read on the forward strand.
TGCACGGAACATCAAGATGCATTTGTATGAGTAGTTTATCTTGTGGGAGGAAAGGATGAATGAGGGAAGGCCTTATTTGCAAATGTGGAGAGGGGTGTGGGTATATTTTTGCAAAATTGCCATAGTTTCCTTCCCATCCGTCAGATATAAATCAGACAGACTCTTATAAAAAACAGAGTTGGTGATGATGGTGTGCCTGCCATCCTGTAATATAAGCCGTCCGATTTATATCTGACTGATAGGAAGGAAACTATGGCAATTTTGCAAAAAGGTACCCACACACCTCTCCACAATTGCAAATAAGGCCTTCCCTCGTTCATCCTTCTCTCTCACAAGATAAACTAGTCATACAAATGCATCTTGATGTTACGTGCAACGCACGGGCAACTTGCTAGTAAGAGTAGAAATATGAACATTTACAATAGAAAATATATATGATGTGAAAGTATATTCAATAATGAATCTAATGGTATTGATTTGTTATTGTATATGTTATTATTTCTGTCTATGAACTTTGTCAAAGTTCACAAAGTTTGGCTTTGAGCAAAGCTAAAATGTGGAGTAAATAAAAACAGAGGGAGTACATAGGGACTAGTATAGTTACTATTGCCAGAACATGGTAAGTTGGACCCCTAAATGCGGGCATGGACCGGGCACACCTCCATTATTCTTTCAAACAGTCGGACACCTACATTTAGCACACCGTCCGGCTACTTAATCAAGTGTTACGCTTCACTACTTGAAAAGCAAAAGGGTGGCACCATACCCAAAACCACCACACTTGGGGCTAGGGTAACAACTTGGTACTGTACCACATTTGAACCAGGGCACAAAAACCACCTGTTATGCGCCTGATGCGCAACACGGAGCACTGACGCTTGAATATGGTCGGGAAAACAGGGAAACCAACATGTGGGGCACACCTGTCGGGACGATGTGGCGCAGACTAGTCCAATGGAGGAGCTGGCCCACGACCTCCTCGCCACCGGCAACCGTTCATGTGGGTCGTGGGGGGCAGCAACATGGCACGGCTCCAGCACCGCCTCTGGACAAGGCGACCGCTGTGAGAACCATGCTCACCGTCGCTGGACATGGTCGGTTTCAGTGTGCCGAGGGTGGTGTTAGCACTGTGGCACGACTAGCAGATCAACACCCGGCTCGTCAAGGATGCACGGGGCGCCAAAGTGCACGCACACCGCGACGTGTCCGCGGAGTGGTGTAGCATGGCCAACTGCATCCCCAGGACCTGAGACCATGCCGGGTTGTCTTGATTTTTCAATGACATGTGGGGTCGCATGTGAGCAAAGGGCATCTCCAATGTTGCCACGACCGTAGCTGACTACCCTGGCACACATAAAACCCTCGTCCCTCGCGTCATCGCACGGTGCATTCCCAACCGAGGCCAGCTACCCGCATTCATGTTGTCCGTCCGTATGCCGTCGTTAAGAGGCTCGGTGCCCGAGGAACAAACTCCGGCGACTTAATTGTCGGCGTTCTGGGAACGGGGGTCCCCAGACTTGCCTGCCTGCGGCCTGCGGCGTGGCTCAAAGGGGGGCCCAGCACGGCCCATCTTCACCAACACACTCAAGACCCTCGCGAGGGGCCAAGCCTCGCGGGGCGGACGGCACGGAGCTTCCTTAGGCGCGGCCTCATCAGGCTGGCTCACGAGGAGGCGGAGAGATCAAGGCAGGGTACCTCGCGAGGTGCCCGTGACGCAAGCCATGACGACTCAGGGTGCGAGGCGGGTGCCAGCCCGCGCAGCGTCCTCCTTTCCTCTTTGGTGCAAAGGGGGCAAGCGCAGCCGCGGAGTACCGAGGCATCAGGCAAAGGTTGCCATTTCGGTGCAACGAGACCAAGGCCAGGAGGACTACGAGACGGAGGTCACCGTGGAGCCCAAGACGGCGTCATCACCAGAGCTTTGCGCAGGCGAAGACTACTTTTGTCAGGATAGTTGATACTTGCTGTCCCCCTTCAAATTAGCCCGCCATCATTGGCTCCCTTCCCGATCAATATTTGGGGAGAGGACCAGGGCCACTATAAATAGGACCGGCCACCCACGTAACAAGGGGTCGGTTCGGCTCAGTTTCCTCCAAGGGCTCTGTAAGTGCATCTAGTGCCACCCCTAGTTGGTTTTGGAGTATTGACGACAAACCTAGTTGAGGGACTAATGTGTTTGTGAGAATTGCAGGATAACACAGGTAGAAGTCCCTCATTGATTCGGTTTTACTACCAGAGATGACCCCTAAAAATGTATGAAGACATTGAAGCCAAAGGTGGTATATGAAGATATTCACATTGAAGACTATGACAAAAGAAGACACGTTATGAAGCCTATGGAGCTCGAAGACTTAGATCTTTCGTAGTTCTTTTTCTTTTGTGTTGAGTCATAGGAACCACCGTACTGTTAAGTGGGGTCTAGGAGAACCAGTCAGAATGACTGAAGTGATGCCTAAACCAAAAACCTATGTCTTCGAGTGAAGACAATGAGAGCGAATCTTGTCCAGAGCCGGACAAGTCAGCTTTGCTTGTAGCCCAAGTAAAGTTGCCATGAGAGTTTGAAATCTGACCGTTGAGACACGTGTCAGTTCCTGAGTGACCCAGGGTCATTTCGGACAAATCAGGTCGGGTTGCCAAGTGGCTATAAATAGCCCACCCCCTACAACCATAAACGGTTGGCTGCTCAGATTTCAGTGCACGGCTTTTGTCATTTGAGAGAAACCCACCTCGAAGCCTTTGAGAGAAAATTCCTAGCGAGGAGAAAAGCCCTAACCACCCAGAGCCAGAGAACATTGGGCATCACTTAAGTCTTCTTGTCTGTGTGATCTGAAGACTTATTACACTTGAGGACTGTGAATCCTCCAGACGGTTAGGCGTCGCGTTCAGAGCATCCAAGAGACATTGTGGATTGCCAGTGAACGAAGTCTGTGAAGGTTTGTGAGTCTACCTTGAAGACTTACCAGAGTGATTGGGCGAGGACTATGTGACCTTAGCTCAAGGAGAATACGGTGAGGACTTGGTGTCCTGAGCTGCGTGTTCAGGACTGGGTGTCCGGGACTGTGTGTCCTAAGGTTTAAATACCTAGCCGCTCCAACCAGACGTACAGTTGTCACAGCAACTGGAACTGGTCCAACACATCATTGTCTTCAACGAGTCACTGGTTTCATCTTCACTTCCTTTTTCTTACTGTTACTCATTGTGAAGCCATTGCATGCTTGCTCTATCTTTTGTCTTCACAACGTGAATGTATGATCTGTTTGGCTTCATAACTTCTTCCTACCTGATCCTTATTACACTGCAGCTGTTTGTCTTTGTGCTTTCACTCTATTGAATACTTGACCATGGCTTGCCTAGTGTAATCTAACTTCCGCTGCATAGTAATAGGCAAAATCTTCGCTGTTTGTCTTCATAACTCCCACGTTTTGAAGACTTTCATAAAAATCGCCTATTCACCCCCCTCTAGTCGATATAACGCACTTTCAATTGGTATCAGAGCAAGGTGCTCCCTTGTTCTGTGTGATTCGGTTTAACCACCTGGAGTTTTAGCTATGTCGACTGCAGGGATAATCAAAGTCTCCGCTGCGTGCCCCGTCTTCGATGGAACTGAATATCCCTACTGGAAGAATAAGATGCGCATGCATCTTGAAGCCATTGACGTCGACCTATGGTATGTCGTCGAGAAGGCGTTCCCAAGGCTGGAGAAGGTGTCACTGTTGCTGATGTCAAGAAGTTCACTGGACTCTACTGCCAAAGAATATCATCTGTGGTCATCTGACAAAGGACAGTATGGCCGTGTGAGTGCTTTGGAAGACATCCTAAGCTGGGTCTGGGACTGGCTCTCCAAGGTCAATGAAGGCAGTCTCAACCCAGAGAGATCAGAGAATCAGTGTCCTTCGCAACCTCTTCAACGCTTCAAGAGAAATGACAATGAGAATGTCCACACATTTGATCGCTCACTGACATCACAAATGAGCTTCAAGCCCTCGGCGCACTGAGATCAACAACATGAAATCGTCAAGACTGCTGAGATCACTTGATAGTTCGTTTGACATCCTAGGCCCTGATGATTCAAGAACGTCCTGATTTCAAGACACTCGATCCGTCTGACATACTTGAGAGGCTCAACACACATGAGTTTCAGCTTTCTGAGAAAAGAGATATCTACGGTCCAAACTATGGGCGAACTCGTGCCTTGAAGGCAAAAGCTGTTTCCTCATCTGAAGAAGAATCTGACAGCAGTTCTGATGATCCTGAAGACATTGGAAGGGAATTTGCAGCTAGTGAAGAAGTTCCAAAAATTCACCAAGAAAAGGCTTCAGAAAGTCTCACGATCAAGCTCAAGGAATGATGAAGCTTCTCTCATGACTACAAGAAGAAAACATGTCACAAGTGCAAGAAACTGGCCACTTCATCTCTGAGTGTCCACTAGTGGGACAATGAGAACAGAAGGAAGAAGAGCAAGAATATGATTCTGACGACAAGAAGAAGAAGAAATACTCAAAGTCTTCTTCCAAGTCTTCCTCAAAGTCTTCATCACACAAGAAGAGCTCATCTGGCAAGGCACGTGCGTTTGTTGGCAAGGAAATGGATTCAGAGGAGGAGTCCGCACTTCTGAGGAGGCAGAGGTGGATCTGAGGAGGAGTGATTCTGGCATTGCGAGTCTGGCTACAGCATACGTCGCCAAGTCCATCTTCAACACTGAAGACAATGACTTCATCACCGACGATGCAAATGACAAGACGACTCCACTCCTACCTACTGCTTCATGGCACGCGGTGCCAAGGTACGACACCAGCGTCTTCAAAGTCTTCAGAATGGATTATTGACAGTGGGTGTACAAATCACATGACTGGCAAAAGAAGCCTTCTTATGGACTCAACCTTACGTCCATCCGACAAGAGCCACATCACATTTGCTGACAGTGGTAAAAGTAAGGTATTGGGTCTAGGTAGAGTTGCAATCTCAAAGGATCAACACATGGATAAAGTCATGCTTGTTGAATCCCTTGGCTTCAACTTAATGTCTGTCTCAATGCTTTGCGATTTGAACATGATCGTAATGTTTGGAAAATATCGTTGCCTAGTACTAATGGAATCTGACAAGTCTCTAGTGTTTGAAGGGTATCGAAAAGATGATCTGTACGTGGTAGATTTCTCAGCAGGGCCACAACTTGCAGTATGTCTTCTTGCAAAAGCTTCAGAATGTTGGCTTTGGCATCGGAGGCTTGGGCGTGCTGGCATGAGGAACCTCCACACCCTTGCGAAGAAGAAGCATGTCGTAGGCATCGAGGGCGTCAAGTTCAAGAAAGATCACTTATGCGGTGTCTGTGAAGCAGGGAAGATGACAAGGGCAAAACATCCTTCGAAGACAATCATGACTACTACTCAACCCTTCGAACTGCTCCACATGGATCTTTTCGGCCCCACTCACTACTCAACTTTTACTACTACTGCTTGCCTCTATGGCTTCGTCATTGTTGATGATTACTCTAGATATACTTGGGTGCACATAATCCTTTACAAGACTGAAGTGCAGGATGTCTTCAGACGCTTCACCAATCGTGCTATGAACAATTTTGGTGCCAAGATAAAACACATCAGAAGTGACAATGGCACTGAATTCAAGAACACTAGCCTTGATACATATCTTGATACCTTGGGCATCACACATGAATTCTCAGCTCCGTACACGCCACAGCAGAATGGCGTCGTTGAACGCAAGAACAGAACACTCATTGAGATGGCCAGAACAATGCTAGATGAATACAAGACTCCAAGAAATTCTGGGATGAGCCATTGACACTGCATCATACAATCAATCGTGTTTATCTCACAACCTTCTGAACAGACATCTTATGAACTCCTAACTGGCAAGAAGCCAATGTCAGTTACTTCAGAGTATTTGGCGCAAGGTGCTGGATCAAGGACCCACACCACACCTCAAAGTTTGCACCAAAAGCACATGAGGGCTTTATGCTTGGATATGCAAAGGATTCGCACTCCTATAGAGTCTTCAATCTCTTCATTACAAAGTGGTTGAAACAGTGGATGTGCGGTTTGATGAGACAAATGGTTCACAAGGAGAGCAACTGCCAAATGTGCTATATGAAGTTCCAGCTAGTGAATCAATCAAGCTAAATGGGAACTGGAGAGATTATACCTTCTGAAGCTCATCCTGAAGAAGAACTTATCATCTCAGCACCTGATCAACATGAAGACAATGCTCAGCCTGAAGACATTCCTCCCAACAACAACACAGATCAGCAAGAGCAAAGTCTTCGCCCTGTACATCCTCGTGTTGCCAATGAAGTGCAGATTGACAGAATAATTGACAGCATCAATGCACCTGGTCCACTCACTCGTTCAAGGGCAACTCAGCTAGCAAATTTCTGTGGGCACTTCGCATTCGTCTCAATATCAGAACCCAAGAAAGTTGAAGAAGCCTTCATGGAACCTGAATGGATTCAAGCTATGCAAGAAGAGCTTCAACAGTTTGAGCTGAATAATGTATGGGAACTGGTTAAGCGTCCTGATCCACGGAAGCACAACATAATAGGCACCAAATGGATATACCGCAACAAACAAGATGAGCATGCTCAAGTTGTCAGAAACAAAGCTTGTCTCGTTGCTCAAGGATATACTCAAGTGGAAGGCATTGACTTCGATGAAACATTTGCTCCCGTGGCTAGGCTTGAAGCCATACGCATTCTGCTGGCCTATGCAAATCATCATAACATACTTCTATATCAAATGGATGTGAAAAGTGCCTTTCTCAATGGCAAGATTGAAGAAGAAGTGTATGTTGCACAACCGCCTGGCTTTGAAAATCCAAAACATCCTGACGTGGTATACAAGCTCAACAAGGCACTGTATGGACTCAAACAAGCCCCTAGGGCCTGGTATGACACACTCAAATACTTCCTGAAGAGCAAAGGCTTCATACCTGGTTCCCTGGATCCCACTCTTTTCACGAAGACATATGATGGTGAACTGTTTGTGTGCAAAATATATGTGGATGACATTATCTTCGGCTGCACCAATCAGAAGTACAGTGAAGAGTTTGGATATATGATGCAAGAGCAATATCATATGTCCATGATGGGGGAGCTGAAGTTCTTCCTTGGTCTTCAAATACGACAACAACGCAATGGCATCTTCATATCTCAAGAGAAGTATCTCAAAGATTGCCTGAAGAAGTTCGGTATGCAAGACTGCAAAGGCTTCACAACACCAATGCCAGCCAAACATCATCTAGGTCCTGACGACAATGGTAAAGAGTTTGATCAAAAGGTATACCGCTCCATGATTGGTTATTTGCTTTATTTATGTGCATCTAGGCCAGATATTATGCTTAGTCTTTGCATGTGTGCTCGATTTCAAGCAGCACCAAAGGAGTCGCATCACTTAGCTGTGAAGCGAATTCTTCGATATTTGGCTCACACCCCAACTCTAGGATTATGGTATCCAAAGGGCTCAGAGTTTGATTTGGTTGGATTTTCGGATGCTGATTATGCTGGTGACAAAGTTGATCGCAAGTCTACATCAGGCACATGTCACTTTCTGGGACGATCACTTGTATGTTGGTCTTCAACGAAGCAGAACTGTGTATCTCTCTCCACTGCTGAATCTGAATACATTGCTGCTGGATCTTGCTGCGCTCAGCTTCTGTGGATGAAGCAAACACTCAAGGATTATGGCATTCATCTGAAGCAAGTACCACTTTACTGCGACAACGAAAGTGCCATCAAGATTGCCAACAAACCAGTTCAGCACTCGAAGACAAAGCACATTGAAATTCGTCATCACTTTCTCAGAGATCATGTTGTGAAGGAAGACATTGATATCATACACGTCAACACTGAAGAACAATTGGCAGATATCTTCACCAAGCCCTTGGATGAGAAGAGATTTTGCAAGTTACGGTGTGAGCTAAATATCCTGGAATCCTCAAATGTCCTATGATCAGGCACACATCCTAACACTTATGCATATGATGACTTAGATGTGCAACGCACAAAGTAAAGTATATCTTCAATCAATGAAGACATACATTCTAAGTGTGAATACATTAATGTGGAATTTGACTTCGGAGCGCCACGATAATTGTGCGCCGTGTCTGGGTCTAATACTTCCTATACGGTGGGTAACGCCACCACCAAACGTTCTATTTTGAAGTGTTTCACTCATGGCGTTACCTTGCAATATCTTCACATTTGGTTTGGCTTCGAACTCAACATGTCTTCATGATTATCTTCACTACATTGATTATATAGATGTATACATACTAGTGTTCTGTCCTCTACAACATTCACTTATAGCTATGTCTTCTTGGTTGAATCTTTTGAACTAAGTGAATGTGATCGGACCCTAATCTCTCTATGCTTTCTATCTCAAATTCTATCTCTCCAAGTCATATGCATTCTATTGAAATTGTCGAATGTCTTCATTGCGTCCTTGTCAGCAGAAGATATAGAGACAACCATAAAGTCCGTTTTCAATGCTCATTCCTCCACATAAAATCCGGAGAAACAGGAACGACCGCCCGACAATCCAGGCGTGCGTGGGACGTGGAACAAACCCCAAACTTCCGCAAACAGGCCACGCGTTCCTCAGATGTGAATCGCCAGGGGCACCTGTGTAATAGCACAGTGCCGCCCCTGTGCCTATAAATTCACACTTACCGCGGTCATTATCTCCTTCTTCCACCCTCGCACGAACCCTAGCGCCACCGCTAGCTCTCGACGACGCCGGTGATGAAGCTCTTCGCTGCCGCAACCTCTCCGACGCCGTCCTCACGCCGACCGCGGACATCTTCTCTCCGCCGTCGCCGTAGGTGTCTTCCGTCGCCAAGTTAGGGCACGGAGGACTGAACTGCTCGGCATCATCTCCCACTTCCGTCTAGCAGTTCCAAGTGTGGTAAATAAGACTTCTTTTTACAGCCCCTTTTGATCTCATGGTTCTGTCACTTTCTACCATAAGAAGTTTATCTTCACACAAGTTAGATCTCTCAATCTGCATCTCATAACATGCCTAGTATATTCACTTGTGCTTCATGAAGTAGTTAGATTCCTCACTTGTACTGATCTGTGGGTTCGTACAAATCTGGAACCAACTTCTTATCTATGAGTGAATGTCTTCGCACGATGAGGTCAATGTCTTCTAAACTGATTAATCTTCAAAACCTTCTGAGAATGCATATGACCTCTTCCCCTTCCCTCGCACCTTAATGCTGTCACAGGTACATGTCCGTGGGAGAATCCTTCGGTTCTCATAGTCTGCATTCATTTGCAGAATTCCTATAGCATCACATAAATTCTCCTGAAGCCAGTTCCTGTTGGTCCAGCAAAAGAAAGCCTTTGAAGCCTTTGAAAGTTTTGAAGCCTTTCAAGTTAAAGTTTATGGCTTCAGAAGCAGCAGCAAGGAAGGGGGGCAGACAGCGACGTGAAGGAACTTCCAAAGATCTGCCTGAAGACCTGGCAGGAATGTATAAAACAGATCCTGAAGAGAATTATGGGCAGCGCAAGACCCGAATCCAATGGATTCGACGCTATTGGGCTGAACAATGGTTCAAATACCGCTTCACAACCCAAGAGTATGCTGAGAAAAGTGCCATCAAAAGACCGTGGGGCGACATCTTATACAAAAACCTTGTACCCAGGTCCAGAGATGAAGCTATTGCCCAAAGCTTCTATCCATGCATGGTTCATGGGCCACAGCCTGATGATGCACATCCGTCGTCACTACTCTGGTGTCGTGACGACAATCTATTCAAGCGCAACTTCCAGTTTGCCCAACAATCAGTGAAGCAGAACAAGAAGAAGTTGGGGTTAGACTTCAACCCTGGTCCCACAGCACCAAGGGCAGATGGCACACGCTACGCAGAACCCAATATCATCGGTCCGTATGCCAATCTTGAGGGCCTCATCACCCGCATCTTAGTCCAAGGGACTGCCGTGAATGACCCTCCAGCTGACTCTGAGTCTGATGAAGCTCCTGCTGTACCGAAGCCAAAGCAGTCGAAGAAGCCAAAAGCTTCAAAGCCAGCCCCTTCATCAAAAATCTCAAGGGCGAAGCCATTGGCAACTGCACCTCCTGAAGATAGTGTGCAGTCTGAAGACGTATCCCGCGTCTCCAAGCCCCAGAAGGCTAAGGTGCCTCAGCCACACACCGGCAAAGAGCTCACAGCTGCTGCCATTCTGCGCAGCGAAGCCATTGATCTGTCAAGTGATGAAGATCTTGGAGATGACGCTCTAGAGCAGCTCATCAAGAGCAAAGAAGAAGCTGAAATCTTCAACAATTTGCCTCTCTTTGATGTCGCCATCATCCACAACTTCATCGACGAATGGTTTGCCACACCAAACATCAGCTTCAAAGATCTGCAGCTGCCTGTTGGCCTCAACGTCGCCTTCCAAGGTGCAATTGCTTCAGAAGTTGCCATTGCCCAGCGCATTGTTGAACTGAAGCAGAAAATTGATCATGAAAAGGCTCAGTTCAAGAAGAATATGGCCAAGCTCAGCGTGCAAGAAGTGAAGAGCTTCAAGACCATGTTGCATGAGCTCAAGGAAAATTTTCTGAAGAAGCGTGCAGAAGCTCAGGGCTCACGTGAGCGGATGAAGTCTCTGGCTGAAAGATGTGTACAAGCCTACAATGAGGCTGAGAAGCGCAAGGCACTCGGGCGTCCTGCCATCGACCCCCAGATGGCCGCGAAGAAGAAGAAGGAGCCTACTATGGCTGAACCAGAGGTACCTAGGCAAGAAGAAGTTCCAATTGTCTTCCCAACTGCAACGACTGGCTCGAAGCCAAAAAGCCGGTCAACCGCTTCAGAGCTCAAGAAGACAAGAACTGCTGAGGCTGAAGCCAGGAAGAGGAAAAGCTCTGAAGCCTCTCCTACTGCCCCCAGCAAGAAGAAGCGAAAGATCAAGAAATCTCGGGCTGCTCCCACAGAGCCCTTGATAGTTGAACCTATCTCAATGGTTCATCCCAATGCAGAACGACAACTGACAGTTCATGAGCCTGCTTCCACGGAGGCTCCTGAAGCTGAAGACATACCAGCAGCCGACCCCATTGCTGCTGAAGACATTGGTCATCAGGACAATGTACAAGATGATGCAGCCCTTCCTCAGTATGAACAAAGCGAACTCATCAGCACTGGTCGTCCTCTGACGCCAATTGCACAAGATGCGTCATGGGCGGATCGCCCTCAAGAGGAAGAAGACAATGAGGCCCAGCCCACTCCAACCCCACAGGCGTCGTCTGCATTCCGCAGGCTTCGCAAAGGTCCAAGGCCTCAAGTCTATGCTGAAGACATTCCGGCTGCATCAGCCGCAGAAGACGCACCACAAGAGCCCACTCCTATGCTCCACCAAGAAGCAGTTCTCTAGGAGAACGTGCTTGTGACTGACCCTCCAGCTAGTCAAGCGGAGGCTGAAATGTTGAGGCTGCCACAACCAACACTGAAGCCAATGTGGAGCCCTCCCCACCAAAAGCTTCAGCAGACAGCGAAGCTACTGATCCAGACACTTTTGTTCCTGAGTCTACTACTGGTCCTCAATTTGATTACCATGTTGAGCACAGGCCTCATGTCCATAAGCCAGTCCCAAGGTTCCCAGGTCCTGCATCAGCACCTGGCTCCTTTGACATCAATAGCTTCAAGGCAGACAATACGTTCTTCAACAGCTCCAAGAACCCCTATTCAAGGGAAAGGATTTCATCAGATAGGTTCTGGAGCTATCCTCAGCGCAGCTACTATTCATGCATCCTATATAATCAAGGTCGCATCTTCCCGCACAAGCGCCTTGATGTTGAAGCTATTTCTGGTCTGCCCTGTTTAGAGGAAGCACTTTGCTTCAAGCAAGTGGGTCTGCTGCAGTTTATAACTGATGAAGAGCACTGGAATGAAGAGCTTCTGTTGCAATTCTATGCCACCCTACACATCAAAGGATACAATAGAGATCCGAAGACATGGGCCCTAGAGTGGATGACCGGCAATGTCCATCACGAAGCCAATGCATTCGATATCATTGAGCTCACCGGCCTGCCCACTCCTGGCGAACTCTTTGAGGAAGGCTGTCCACTACACACTGAAGCTCTTGAGAGCATATTCCAGAGGCCTGAACCAAATATGAGTCAGATGCTCTCCATGATGAAGCCATTGCCCCATGATGCTCCTTATCCAACAGAGTTCTTCGTTGAAGACTTTGAGTACCTGCCCAGAACCATCTATCACATTATCCGGCGGACTCTCTGGCCTATTAAAGGGCACTCTCCAAATGCCAAGATCGAGGGTGCAATGAAGACTCTGATATTCTGTATCCTTCATGGCAAATGCTTCAACGCACAGGATTTCTTTATATGCCAACTAGCCGCATCAGGCTCAGATCTGTTTGGTTTAAAGTACTATGCTCCTTGGGTAATGAGACTGATCAAGCTTCACTCTGCGATCTCATATCAGCCCTCAGCCCGCAACCATCGGATCTTCTTGTCAGACGTGGATACCTCTGCTGAAGCTATATATCCTGAGCCTGCCAAGCAACCTTTGAGTCTTCAGAATGCAGAACACCAGAGCTTCACTCAGAACGATGAAGGTGTTGAAGCCATCTCCAGGGTGTATCCTTTGGCTGGCACTACACGTGCACCACACCCTGCTTCAACTAAAGCCACTGATAGTGCAACTGCTTCAAGACCCAAGAAGCGCGCTCGTGTTCTCAATAACCGAGAGCTTCTTGTGGCCCTTCATCAAAAACAAGATAGGCATCACGACTGGCTAAAGCGTCAGATGAAAAGCCTCTTGGTGGATGTTAATCGTCTTCGAAATCTTGCCACCAAGAATGCTTTCGTCACACATGAAACCTGTCGTTGTACATGGAAAGGGCTATCAATGATGTGTACTGAAGCTGAACTTGAAGAGGATGGCTTCACTGAGCGATTCAAGTTTGACACCACACCTCCTAGAAGGGCTGTGATGCGAAACACACCATCACTTGAAGACTCTGAGTTTTTTTCATCTGCTGCCACAGTCACTGCCAGAATCATTGATGAAGAAGACGATGCTACATCACCGCCACCTGCTTCAGCACCTCCAAGCTCTTCTGCACCGCCAAACACCTCCAACGACCCTGCTGCTCCTGGGGACAAGTAGATACTCTATGTCTTCAAACCTTTTTGGTCCTTGCTGACAAAAGGGGGAGAAGTATATGGGTTGATAGTCTTCAAGCGGGTCCATATGGGCGGGTGCTTTATGTTTTGCTATATTTTGCTTCGTGCTTACAACTCTCGTTTTTGCTTCATTTGGTTCTTTGAGTTGTAACACTAAAAATCGATGGTCGTCTGCTACTTGTTTGCCACCCTGTTTGCGAAGATAAATTCCGCATGTGCGACGATAAATTCCGCACTTATCTCATTCTGCAGACGTCCATTTTCCATTATGCATGTCATTATCTTCATATACTTTCACATGCATAATGGATTGTCATCATAAGCTGAATTGGATCTCCACAAGTACAACCTGCCATGTGCATTTGCATTCCAAAAGCAAATTAACTTATATGCACATCTTCAGGGGGAGCCCTTGAAACTTATGAAGACAATTCCTTATCCTTTACAATTTCACAGACTATATTCCCCGTTGAAAACTTCAACTAGTTTGTCATCAATCACCAAAAAGGGGGAGATTGTAAGTGCATCTAGTGCCACCCCTAGTTGGTTTTGGAGTATTGACGACAAACCTAGTTGAGGGACTAATGTGTTTGTGAGAATTGCAGGATAACACAGGTAGAAGTCCCTCATTGATTCGTTTTTACTACCAGAGATGACCCCTAAAAATGTATGAAGACATTGAAGCCAAAGGTGGTATATGAAGATATTCACATTGAAGACTATGACAAAACAAGACACGTTATGAAGCCTATGGAGCTCGAAGACTTAGATCTTTCGTAGTTCTTTTTCTTTTGTGTTGAGTCATAGGAACCACCGTACTGTTAAGTGGGGTCCAGGAGAACCAGTCAGAATGACTGAAGTGATGCCTAAACCAAAAACCTATGTCTTTGAGTGAAGACAATGAGAGCGAATCTTGTCCAGAGCTGGACAAGTCAGCTTTGCTTGTAGCCCAAGTAAAGTTGCCATGAGAGTTTGAAATCTGACCGTTGAGACACGTGTCAGTTCCTTAGTGACCCAGGGTCATTTCGGACAAATCAGGTCGGGTTGCCAAGTGACTATAAATAGCCCACCCCCTACAACCATAAACGGTTGGCTGCTCAGATTTCAGTACACGGCTTTTGTCGTTTGAGAGCAACCCACCTCGAAGCCTTTGAGAGAAAATTCCTAGCGAGGAGAAAAGCCCTAACCACCCAGAGCCAGAGAACATTGGGCATCACTTAAGTCTTCTTGTCTGTGTGATCTAAAGACTTATTACACTTGAGGACTGTGAATCCTCCAGACGGTTAGGCGTCGCGTTCAGAGCATCCAAGAGACATTGTGGATTGCCAGTGAACGAAGTCTGTGAAGGTTTGTGAGTCTACCTTGAAGACTTACCAGAGTGATTGGGTGAGGACTATGTGACCTTAGCTCAAGGAGAATACGGTGAGGACTTGGTGTCCTGAGCTGCGTGTTCAGGACTGGGTGTCCGGGACTGTGTGTCCTAAGGTTTAAATACCTAGCCGCTCCAACCAGACGTACAGTTGTCACAGCAACTGGAACTGGTCCAACACATCATTGTCTTCAACGAGTCACCGGTTTCATCTTCACTTCCTTTTTCTTACGGTTACTCATTGTGAAGCCATTGCATGCTTGCTCTATCTTTTGTCTTCACAACGTGAATGTATGATCTGTTTGGCTTCATAACTTCTTCCTACCTGATCCTTATTACACTGCAGCTGTTTGTCTTTGTGCTTTCACTCTATTGAATACTTGACCATGGCTTGCCTAGTGTAATCTAACTTCCGCTGCATAGTAATAGGCAAAATCTTCGCTGTTTGTCTTCATAACTCCCATGTTTTGAAGACTTTCATAAAAATCGCCTATTCACCCCCCCTCTAGTCGATATAACGCACTTTCAGGCTCGACAAGTAGAGAGGTGGTAAAGAGAGAGAGAGAGAGTGAGATAGAGAAAGGTGGCTGAACTCCTCCCAGCAGTTCATTGCCTCAGCCAAGAATAGACCCTCGCGAGGCTGTTCTTCCTTGTACTGTCCATCATCATTAGCCCAAGAGGCAATCCACCACACCACACACTGGAGTAGGGTATTACACCACAACGGTGGCCCGAACCAGTATAAGCCCTGTGTCCCTGGTGCTGTTCTTTTCATAGCCTTGATCCTAGAGTGGCGGAGGGGTGCCGGAAGGTAGGAGGCGAAATCTCCGCGCGCACCCCTGTGTTCGAACCTCAAGGGTCTGCCGGAACCCGAAATCCGACATTTGGCGCACCAGGTAGGGGTGCGCCGCAATTCTTCTTCCACCGCTCCGCTCTCCTCCGACCATCACACTCATGTCCGACGCACGTCGGGCCCGCGCGGAGCGCCGGGCCGCCCTCGCTTCCCGCGTCGCCCAGACAGCCCCTATCGGCGGGCGTCCTCGCCGTTCCCCGTCGCCCGCCGTCAACGCCGCCACCGGCCCGGCGGGGGACGAGAAGCAGGCATCGTCTCAGCATCCATCCGTGCGCCAAGACGGCCGCACCGCGACTCCCTCACTCGCCCCGGCTGGTTCTTCGTCCCGCGTGCTTCGCGCGCCCACGGAGCCCCGCAACCTCTTCCCCGCCTATCGCGCTGCACCAACACCCCCAGTCGCCGCGGCCCTCTTGGGCGGCTCGCAGGCGCCGCCTACAAGTTACCACGTCAGGCCGTTCATCCGCCGGGTCAGCGCCGCTTCCACATGGCAGGGGGCTCCCCTGGGTCGGGCGGCGCCCGAGACCGGCCTGAGCTTCAGCCCGGAGGACCACCCCTCCAACTCGGCCGGCTCGGGCGCGCTCCCCATGCTATGCACCCCCACCATCTGCCAGGTGGCCGTCACCCGAACTCTTATCGACGGTGGGGTAGGCCTCAGCGTGCTCTCAATCGAGGCCTTCAACCTCCTCTGCATACCCCTGGAACGGTTGCAACCCAGCCAGCCCTTCTCAGGCGTTGGGGGCAGGTCGTCCAGCTCCTTGGGGCCGATCCGGCTCCCAGTGACCTTCGGCACCTACGAAAACTTCCGCACCGAGCTAGTCGACTTCGACATCGCCCACATCGGCCTCCCCTACAACGCCATCCTCGGCTACCCAGCACTGGCCCAGCTCATGGCCGCAACGCACCCGGCGTATAACCTCATGAAGATGCCCGGGAGCAGCGGTGTCCTCACCGTGCACGGGCACACCGGTGACGCTCTGCGGGTGCTCAAGCTCGTCTTCGGGACAGCAGCGTCGGCACAACCAACTGACTTAGGGCCCCCCGAGCCCAAGGGGGCTGCGCCCGCCAAGAAGAAGCAGTTGTTCACCCAAGACAAGGCAGAAACCAAGCAGGTACCCGTCGATGAGGACGGGTCCACCAACGCCACTTTCACCATAGGCGCCCACCTCAAACCTGAGCAGGAGGAGGCCCTGGTCGTGTTCCTGTGCACAAACAAGAAGGTATTCGCTTGGGAGCCGGACCAGTTGGCAGGGATCCCCAGGAGCGTAATCGAGCATCACCTCAACGTGTGCCCCAACGTGCGCCCTGTGAAGCAGAAGGCCAGGCGGCAGTCCACAGAAAAGCAGGCCTTCATCGTCCAAGAGACCCGCAAATTAGAGGCCGCTGGGGTCATTCACGAGGTCCGATACCCAGATTGGTTGGCCAACCCTGTCGTTGTGCCGAAGAAGGGAGTGAAGGAACGCATGTGTGTCGACTTCACCAACCTCAACAAAGCGTGCCCGCAAGATCCGTTCCCGCTCCCCCGCATCGACCAGATCATTGATTCCACTACAGAATGCGACCTGCTGTGCTTCCTGGATGCCTTCTCTGGGTATCACCAGATCAAGATGGCGGTGGAAGACGTCGAGAAGACGGCCTTCCTAACCCCGTGCGGGGTGTACTGCTACACCTGCATGCCACTCGGGCTGCGTAACGCAGGGGCGACCTTTCAGCGGCTGATGCATATCACCTTGGGCCCACAGCTCGGGAAGAATGTTGAAGCTTACGTCGATGACATCATGGTAAAATCTCAGGAGGCCAGGACCTTGATACAAGACCTGGAGGAAACCTTCGCGAGCCTCAATGTAGTGAACCTACGGCTCAACCCAGAGAAGTGTGTGTTCGGAGTCCCCTCGGGCAAGCTCTTGGGTTTCCTCGTGTCCCACCGAGGCATCGAGGCTAACCCGGAGAAGGTCAAGGCAGTGGAAGACATGAGCCCGCCAAAGACCCTCAGAGAAATGCAGAAGCTCACGGGGCGCGTGACCGCGCTAGGGCGCTTCATCTCCAAGTTAGGGGAACGAGCCCTGCCCTTCTTCCAGCTAATGAAGAAAAAGGGGCCCTTCGAGTGGACTGAAGAGGCCGACAAGGCATTCCAGGATATCAAGAGATACCTGACCAGCCCACCGGTCATGGTGGCCCCGCGCCCTCAGGAGCCCCTAGTGCTCTACCTCGCTGCCACTCCCTACTATGCCAGCACAGCCTTGGTAGCAGTCAGAGAGGAGTGCTGGATCAAAACCACGGCAGCAGCCCGGGATAAGGCAGGACAGGGACAAGGAAGGCCCACAGAAACCGCCGTCATGGCTGAGGAGGATCAGCCGCCACAGAGGGGCGCACTAGAGGCGGAAGAGGCCCCTCTTCCAGATGGCCAGTCTTAGGAGGCCCCGTTGCCTCAAGAGGCGCCACGGTCCCCGAAGGGAGCCACCAGCACTGACGCACTCCACCTCATTGAGCACCCAGTGTACTTCGTCAGCACAGTGCTGCGGGATGCAAGAGCACGGTACCCCATGCCCCAAAAACTCCTCCTCGCGCTACTAGTGGCTTCACGCAAACCGCGGCACTATTTTCAGGGTCACCCCATCAAGGTCGTCTCGTCATACCCCCTGGAGAGGGTGCTCAGGAGCCCCAATTCAGCTGGGAGGGTCGCTGAGTGGAACATAGAGCTGCAAGCGTTTCAGCTCGAATTCAGCACGACCAGAGTCATCAAGGGAGCAGCGTTGGCAGATTTTGTGGCAGAATGGATGGAGGCGCCATGCCTCAAGGCCGACGAGGATCGGTCCCTGTCCCCGGGAAGTGAGGCGCCAGAAGGCTGGGTCATGTACTTCGATGGGGCGTTCTCCAGACACGGCGCAAGGGCTGGGGCGGTGCTTATATCGCCCACCCAGGACAAGCTCTATTACGCCGTGCAGCTCTGTTTCCAGCAAGGCGAAAAGGTCTCCAACAACATAGCGGAGTATGAAGGTTTAATAGCGGGCATGAAGGCCGCAGCTGCCCTAGGGGTGAAACGCCTCACCATCAAGGGCGATTCGCAGCTCCTTGTCAATTTCTCCAACAAGGTGTACGAGCCGAAGGATGAGCACATGGAGGCCTACCTTGCAGAGGTCCGCAGGATGGAGAAGCAGTTGTGGGGGTTGGAGTTGTAGCATGTGCCCCGTGGCACCAATCAGGAAGCCGATGACATCGCCAAACGCGCATCCAGGCGGTTACCTCAGGAGCCTGGCATTTTCGAGGAGCGGCTCTTCAAGCCTTCAGCCTTACCGTCATTATCAAACACGGCTCAGCCCAGGGAGGAGCTCCCTCAGCCACCTGCCTCAGGAGCTCCGGCCTGTGGCCCGACCTCGGGAGCGCACCTGCTCCTGACGATGGAACCTCAGGAGGGATGTTGGATCACGGGGCTCCGGAGCTACCTAACACAAGGGACCCTACCGGAGAAGGAGGAGGAAGCAGAGCGAGTGGCGCGCCAGGCCACGGCATACTGCATCAAAGATGGAGAGCTCTACCGGAAGCGACCAAACGACGTATCCCTGCGCTGCATCTCCAGGGAGCAAGGGAAGGAGCTACTGGAAGATATACACGGCGGAGACTGCGAACATCATTCGTCATCGCGGACCCTTGTTGGCAAGGCGTTCCGTAGTGGGTTTTACTAGCCCACCGCGCTCAACGACACCGTTGAACTAGTGAAGGCTTGTGGGGCCTGCCAGTTCCACGCCAAGCAGATCCATCAGCCGACAGGGGGCTTGCAGACTATCCCCCTTTCGTGGCCATTCGCGGTCTGGGGGCTCGACATCTTGGGTCCGTTTCCTCGGGCGCCAGGGGGCTACCCCTACCTTTACGTTGCCGTGGACAAGTTCACCAAGTGGGCTGAAGTGGAGGTTGTCCGCACCATTCCTGCGGGTTCTGCCGTCAAGTTCATCAAGGGGATCATGAGCCGGTTCGGCGTGCCGAATCGCATCATCACGGACAACGGTTCGCAGTTCACCAGTAACCTCTTCAAAACATATTGTCCTAACCTTGGAACGCAGATATGCTACGCTTCAGTGGCGCACCCCCGAAGCAACGGCTAGGCCGAGCAAGCCAACGCGGAGGTCCTGAGGGGCCTCAAGACCAGGACGTTCAAGAAGAAGCTGGAGGCTTGCGGCAGAGGTTGGTACGATGAACTACAGTCCGTACTATGGTCCATCCGCACCACCGCGACCAAGCTGACTGGAGAGACCCCGTTCTTCCTGGTCTACGGAGCAGAAGCAGTCCTCCCTCATGAGGTTAGACATCGCTCTGCGCGGGTCCTGGCGTTCGACGAGGCGCAGCAGGACACCATGAGGGGGACGGACCTCGTGCTAGGGGAGGAGCGTCGCCGGGAAGCCGCGCTACGAGCGGCGAGGTACCAAGAAGCACTGCGGCGATATCATTGCCGCAACGTCCGCCCCAGGACTCTTGAGGTAGGAGACCTCGTGCTCGGGCAGGTTCTCTCTAGGGAGGGATTGCACAAGCTCTCTCCCATGTGGGAGGGCCCGTTCAAGGTTGTTCATGTTTCCAGGCCCGGCTCCGCGCGCTTGGAGACTCAAGAGGGAGTGCCGGTCCAGAATGCATGGAACATCCAGCACCTCCGGAGGTTCTACCCCTGAAAAGGCCCGGAGCCTGTGAAGCAAGGGGAGTGCCTGTGAAGCTATCGCGTTTTGGAAAAGGCCCGGAGCCTGTGAAGCAAGGCGAGTGCCTGTGAAGCTATCGCGTTTTGGAAAAGGCCCAGAGCCTGTGAAGCAAGGAGAGTGCCTGTGAAGCTATCGCGTTTTGGAAAAGGCCCGGAGCCTGTGAAGCAAGGCGAGTGCCTGTGAAGCTATCACGTTTTGGAAAAGGCCCGGAGCCTGTGAAGCAAGGCGAGTGCCTGTGAAGCTATCGCGTTTTGGAAAAGGCCCGGAGCCTGTGAAGCAAGGCGAGTGCCTGTGAAGCTATCGCATTTTGGAAAAGACCCGGAGCCTATGAAGAAGGCCAACGCCTGTGAAGCTCGCCGCCCGTGACACTCTCACGTAATAATGAGTTGGGGCTGTACATGCCCCGGAGTCTCAGGAGCGCCGGCCTCAGGCCCTGGGGCTCCCTCCCATGCCCAGTGGCAGCACTTAGCTCCGCGCTGGTGAGAAGACGTCGAAGACTAGACTAGGTGCCGGACGCGGCTTTTCATTTGCTTTCCGCAGTTGGCTTGTTCCTCTTTGTTTGGAGTTTTATTGAAGTTGCTGCCGTCTTTGGCTTGCGGTTCTTCGGCTTTTCGCTCTCCTACCTTGGTTTCTCTTGTGCAAGGCCTCGCGAGGGGCAGAGCCGAGCGCCCTCGCGAGTGTTCCTATCCTAGCCACTCAAAAGAGTTCGCGACTTGGGCCCCTTACAGGAGCACCCCTCCAGTCCGTGCCCCACGGGCACCGCGACACAAACAAAGGGCCTGGGTCGGTCGCCCCCCCACGGCCGGGGCCGGGAACTATCCACGCTCGGGCACATAGCCGGAAGGTATGGTAATGAAAGAAAAACGATGATTAACAAGCAATAACCCAAACACGCCCCCGCGGGGCTCCACACTATTGTCTTTGTTACGCAGGAAAAAGGGAAAAGGAAGAACAAATCTGGCGCGACTCGCCTCACACCGGCCCGCAGGGAAGGCCCGAGCTGCCTCCGGAGCTCAGGCGGACTCCCTCTCGCGCTTCACCAGGGCGCGGCGATGGGCGGACACGTTGCCACCCCCAAGCAGACACGACGACGTGGAGACTGATCGCGGTCGCCGCTAGAGGAGTCACCGCCTGAAGAAGAACCGGAGAAGCTTGGGGAACCCCGAACGCCGCCAGCCGTGCGAGCGCTGCTCTCTCCATCATCATCGGAGCTGGGTTCCCAGCCGCGGTCGTCGCCCTCGGGGCAACACCCTGCGTGGTGACCATCTTCCCCAAACACCCTCACATAGAGGGTGGCGTCGCCGTCGAACTTGAAGTGCAGGGTGCACCGACGGCTCAGGCCACGCGCGCGGGCAAACGTCTGCCAACCGCGGGCCAGGGACAGGCTCCCGGCCGCGGAGACCTCCAGAGAGACCCATGAGGCCCGACTGCAGCAGCCGTCAGCCTGGAGCCAGAGGCCGCCCGGGAGCTCGCCGAGGAGAAAGCAAGGAAGCGGAAGCCGGGTGCTAGCCGGCTCCGCCGACCACACGATGAACTCCGGCAGCACTTCAGCAGCATGGACGCGCGGCCTGGGGGGACGCACAGCCGGAGCACGCCCCCCGGCTGCAGCAATCTGCCCGTCGCCGTGCTGAAGATCGCCTCCATGGCCGTGGGGAGCCACCGTGGTGGCCACAGGATGCTTGCGAGGGCGCCCTCGGCCGCGCTTGGGTGGGGGAGAGGCGGGCTCAACCCGGCAAGCCTTCCCCTTCTCGGCGGCTGAGAACCTCCTCGACGGGGCCATGAAGCAAAAGGAGAAGCAAGGGGGGATGAACTGGAAGGGCGCGTGCCGGTCCGTACTTATGGCTGGCGATGGCCAACCAACGGCCCGCACGATCGCAGGTAATTATGACCCGCTTTGCATGCAGGGACATGTCCAATCCGTGCAGTTGCCGAGGCGCCGTGGGGAAGTGGAGACGCCCACGTCCAATCAACCGCCACGCCGCGCCCAGGGCCGCAGGCTGTTAGGGCCCGCGGCGCTTCGCTCCTGCCCTTCCGCCTCCCTGCACGGCCAAGTCCAGGCGCGCCTTGGGCCCGGGGGATACTGTCTGTGTTTTGGGAATGGGGTCCCCAGACTTGCCTGCCTGCGGCCTGCGGCGTGGCTCAAAGGGGGGCCCAGCACGGCCCATCTTCACCAACACAAACACAAGACCCTCACGAGGGGCCAAGCCTCGCGGGGCGGACGGCACGGAGCTTCCTCAGGCGCGGCCTCGTTAGGCTGGCTCACGAGGAGGCGGAGAGATCAAGGCGGGGTACCTTGCGAGGTGCCCGTGACGCAAGCCATGACGACTCAGGGTGCCAGGCGGGTGCCAGCCCGCGCAGCGTCCTCCTTTCCTCTTTGGTGCAAAGGGGGCAAGCGCAGCCGCGGAGTACCGAGGCATCAGGAAAAGGTTGCCATTTCGGTGCAACGAGACCAAGGCCAGGAGGACTACGAGACGGAGGTCACCGTGGAGCCCAAGATGGCGTCATCACCAGAGCTTTGCGCAGGCGAAGACTACTTTTGTCAGGATAGTTGATACTTGCTGTCCCCCTTCAAATTAGCCTGCCATTGTTGGCTCCCTTCCCGCTCAATATTTGGGGAGAGGACCAGGGCCACTATAAATAGGACCAGTCACCCATGTAACAAGGGGTCGGTGCGGCTCAGTTTCCTCCAAGGGCTCGACAAGTAGAGAGGTGGTAAAGAGAGAGAGAGAGAGTGAGATAGAGAAAGGTGGCTGAACTCCTCCCAGCAGTTCATCGCCCCAGCCAAGAACAGACCCTTGCGAGGCTGTTCTTCCTTGTACTGTCCATCATCATCAGCCCAAGAGGTAATCCACCACACACTGGAGTAGGGTATTACACCACAACGGTGGCCCGAACCAATATAAACCCTGTGTTCCTGGTGCTGTTCTTTTCATAGCCTTGATCCTAGCGTGGCGGAGGGGTGCCGGAAGGTAGGAGGCGAAATCTCCACGCGCACCCCTGTGTTCGAACCTCAAGGGTCCACCGGAACCCGAAATCCGACATTAATGACGCGCCCGGACGCTTTGGCCTCACCGGAATGCGCTACTTAAAGTGGCAGTGGCTAGCTAACCTCCACACCATACCGCATTGTCCTGCTACCTGGCACCACATCTGCCATGACCATGAGCACGAACACTCTACTGGAGAGCTTTGTCTTTGGGCATGAAGCTCGAGGTCACCGCCCTCGCTCAAGTCGCCACTCGCGACGCAATAGCGTCGTAGCCAGACGCGGACGTGACCACACAAGCGGTGGCCATGATGGCGGCCGACGACGGGAGCATCGTCAGCCACGCGTCCTACTTGCTGATGTCCAACTTCCGGCACCGCTGAGGTCGGGGACTCCTTCGAGGATGAGTAGGGCATCGGAGGCGGCAGTGCATGGTGTGCCAACTAGCCGATCCGTCTCCCGTGTTCTACTCTTCTTCGCCGGAGACCGCACCTTCGTCTTGAACCCCGCCCCCGTACATGGAGATCGCAGATGGAGGACGTCGGTCGCCGCCATAGAATAGGTTTAGGGTCGGGTTTCTTTTATTTTTCTGTCCTATAAAAGTTCGAAATGTAATGAAAATCTGCCGTGTTTGCATTAATCTCGGCCATTGTATATGAACTTTCACAATAATATAGTATATTGTAGGAGTACTAGCAAGAGGCCTGTGCATTGCACGGAACATCAAGATCTCGTGGGAGAAAAGGATGAACAAGGGAAGGCCTTATCTGCAAATGTGGAGAGGAGTGCGGGTAAATTGTCATAGTTTCCTTCCTATCCGATAGATATAGATCGGACGGCCTATATTGCAGGATGGCAGGCACACCATCATCACCAACTCTGCTTTTTATTGAACCGAGACAAAGCTAACGTGAGAAGTAAATAAACTCATAGGGTCTACACACATAATTTATCTTTGGCACTCCAATAGTACATCCACTACACATACATGCATTTCACATCGTTCTACAACTACGGGAACCTACGAAAGGGTTAACGTAAATTGCCTCTCTCTCTCCTCCCTGATTTTCATGGTGGTGGGCCCCTCCCTCCCCCCAATATACAATCAACAGCTCACACATTTCACATTACATTAATTACGTAACTAGGATTACACAGGTGTAGCACTACTCATCCAAAAAAACCAACTAAGTCAACCTCTCAGCATATCGCGCGGGAAAAGACCTGGCTGCGCCGTTTTAGTCGGGATTGCCGGATTACTAGTAGTAGTATCGATGGATCGCGTGAAGCACCAAGATTTTTTTGAGGGGGTGATGCACCTAGTTTAAAAGGAAAAAGGGGGTACACTCACAGCACCCATGTCATGGTCGCATTGCACCCCACACACGTTCGGTCATGCACACGACTCACGCAAACGGAACGCGCTTCGGCTTGCCTCTTCACTGACACGTGGGACTGCACTTGGAGGAACTGACCATGCGCCAAACTCCCCCTGCCCACCGCACGAAACCCCCCCCCCCCCCAAAAAAAAATTTCCCCCCAAATCCCAAATTCAACCGCCCTCCGGCCAACTAGATAGTAATATTCCCCAAACCCCCTCCCCCTCCACTCCATTCGCTCCGCCAAAGCCGCCCTCCCCGCCACGCCGATACGTCGGTGCCGTGGTTTGTCGAGGGGACGCACAGCGATCCTCTCGCTCCCACAGTATGCTCTCGTAGACTGCCGTCCTCGAGCCGCGCCACCACCGCTGGCGACGTTCTTGTGGAGGCGCATGGCGGTCAGCGCCGCCACCGCTGGCGACGTTTGTGTGGAGACGCACGGAGGTCAGCTTCTGCCACGGTACGTGCATTCTATACTGAGGCCTCGTGCATGTCGGTGTAGCACTGAATGTTAGCTGATAGACGCTGTTAATCTCATTGTTTGTCGAAGTAGCTTACGGTCAATATGTTCTGCTTAAGAAGCTTCCTTGCCCTGTTCTGCACTCAATCTTCTTAGCTGAGATGGCATGCCAAGCCCGATTAGTTGCTAAAATATCCTGCCATATATTTATTGTGACGTAGATTGCCATGGTCTAGTAGCCAATCTGTTAGGTGAAATAGCTCTACACCATTTTATACTCGATCTTTGTTGCTGGGATGGCCTTCGATAGTTCGATGGCTGTGTGCTCGGCCTCATTGACTGCTGAAACAGCCTACCATAATTTAGCACTAAAATCTGTTTGCTGAATTAGCTTTAAATATATTTCGTTACTTAGATCTGCTCGTCCAAATATCTTGCCATAGCTTTAGACATCGACCTAGCTATTTTTTCTAGACTTCATAAAAAAGCATATATGTTTTTCATGTAATATCTAGTAGAAGAACTAATTTGTATGTCTTATAGATGGACAGGACTTGGATAACTTCTGCTCGAAGATTCTCCGCTGCATATGTCGAGGGGGTTGAAAACTTCATGAACTTTATCAGAGCTGAGTACGGTGGTCCGAAATAAGATGTGCTCTGCCCGTGTAGCAGTTGTATGAATTCAGTTACAAGACCCCAGTCAACTGTGCAAAATCATCTACACTTGTATGGGATGTTGGTCACATATACTAGGTGGGTTCATCATGGTGAAGCTGTGAACGTCAACTTTACTGACTACGTGGAAGCAGCAGATCACCATCTTGATCTGCCTGATGCTCAGGTGGAAGAGGAGGAGGTGGTGGTGGTGGCGGAGCCAATGAGTTTGACCAACACTAAAACAATGCTATGAAATGCGTGTGTGTTTCGTGAACTTTCACCTGCAGAAGAAAAACGGTGGGCCCGCATGTTGGAACAATGCAACGTGGCTGTCACCCCAGGAAATAAGCTGTCAGTATCCTCAGCTATGGTCACCTTTCTTCAGGTGCAGACATCTGAGCGGATGACCAACGAATCATTCGATGCGATGTTGGCTTCTTTCCGCAAAGCTTTTCCAGATGTGTCTGAGCAGCCACACATCTACAGTAAAATGATGAATTTCCTTCATGCAGTTGGAATTGGATATGATATGATCCATGTTTGTAATAATAATTGTGTTCT
Organism: Triticum urartu; assembly: GCF_003073215.2. Taxonomy (NCBI): domain Eukaryota; kingdom Viridiplantae; phylum Streptophyta; class Magnoliopsida; order Poales; family Poaceae; genus Triticum; species Triticum urartu. Next base: position 359,258,360 of record NC_053026.1, read on the forward strand.
GTTCCAGAAGGATTATGCCAACTTAAGTGAATGCCCGAAATGTAAATCATCAAGATGGAAAGATGGCGATGCTGTGAAGAGGATTCCTCATAATGTTCTGAGACATTTTCCAATTACACCAAGATCACAGAGGTTGTTTTATGATGTTGAAACAAGAGAGGATGTATTGTGGCATTCTAGGAACCAAGAGTACAGAGATCAGAATGTAATGATCCATCCATCGCATGGTAGTGAGTGGAAAAGCTTCAATCAGAAACACAAGAAGTTTGCTGCTGACCCGAGAAACATTAGACTTAGCTTAGCTTCAGATGGACTTAACCCATTTGGCCACCAGAGCGCCACATATAGCATGTGGCCAGTGCTTGTTATCCCTTACAACATGCGTCCAAATATCTGCACCAAAGAATTAAACTACATGACGTCCTTGCTCATCCCAGGTCCAAAAAGTCCTGGAAAGGATTTTGATTTATACATGGAGCCTCTTGTGGAGGAACTTCAACAGCTATGGAGGGGTGTTCTCACTCGAGACCTATATAGCAGCCCACCAGCTGACTTCTTTCTGCGTGTTGTTATAATTTGGTGCATCCATGATTATCCGGCTTTGGGCACTATGCCAGGCGAACGACACATGGTTACAATGCATGTGTTCGCTGTGACACGAATCCGCTGTCATACGCAATACTTAGCAAGATTTGTTACATTGGACACTGCCATTTCCTTGCCAAGGACAAGCCGTGTCCTACAAAATACCGAAGACATGTGTTCAATGCAAAGCATGAAAATCGCGATGCACCAAATAGGCTCACCGCCGATGAGTTGCAAGTGGAATTAGAGAAGGTCAGGTGTTTTACACTAGGAAACCATCCTGATAATGGTAGCGGGAAAAGGAAGCGTGGGAGGGCAGAAGAGAGATTATTGTTTACCCGCAGGTCCACTTTGTGGGACTTGGAGTATTGGAAAGATTTGGATCTGCGGCATAATCTTGATGTGATGCACATCGAGAAAAATATATGTGATGGCATTATCGGCACACTTCTTAATATTGAAGGCAAGATGAAAAATACCTTAAAATCTAGGATTAATTTTACACAACTGGTTATCAGAAAGGATTTGCAGGTGCAAGATGAAGGTAAACCACGGGATATGGCACCAGCTGTGTACGTCTTGGAGAAGGCAAAAAGAAAAGAATTCTGTGAGGTCCTGTCATGTGTGAGATTCCCACATGGATTTGCTTCCAACCCTGAAAGGAGAGTCGGTGCAGATGGAAACAAGGTACAAGGGTTGAAAACTCATGACTGCCACGTCCTACTTCAAAGGGTTCTACCTATTATCCTTAGAGGATTGGGCCGCCCTGACTTATATGAAGCAGTTCCAGAGTTGGGACAATTCTTCAGGGAACTCTGCAGTAGAAATATCAGGGTAGAAGCTTTGGAGCATCTTAGAGACAATATACCAACTATCCTATGCGACCTTGAGAAGATATATCCTCCAGCCTTCTTTGATGTGATGGTGTATTTGGCTGTTCATCTACCTGACGAGGCACTACTTAGAGGTGCAGTACAGTATGGCTGGATGTACCCTATTGAAAGGCGGCTCGGCACTTTCAAGGGCTATGTTAGGAACAGAGCTAGACCCGAGGGTTCCATTGCAGAGGCCTACATTGCTACAGAAGCGTTGACATTCTGCTCAAAATACATTGAAACAGCTGATCAGCTTAGCAAAGAGGTGGGTGAAGACAATCCCGGGCTCAATGTTTTTGATTATTCTGTTCGAGTTACAGGGAAGAGTCGACAAGAGGACAAACCTAAAGATATGGACAAAATGGTTTGGTATGTGTTGAATAACTGTCCTAAGATACTACCTTATATCAAGTAAGTGCTAAGTACTGCAGCTTACACATCATAATGTACTAAACTTGCAGCGCATTCTTATATATTTAGCTGTTTGACGTGATCACTATGTTGTGCGGCATCTACAAAAAGGAGTTACTTCCGCCAAATCCAAGAAACATTGACAAACTGGTTATGGCAAGATTTGCGAAATGGTTCAAGAGCCATGTAAGCTTTTGAATTGCACCGTCAGTTCTTTTAATATATTGAGTACATAAGATGATCACATTTTCTATTTTCTAACCATAGGTTAAGAAGATTCGAGAGGATGGGCAGGCAGTTGATGATGCCCTTTACACACTAGCAATGGGTCCTGATACTCGGGTAAGACATTATGAATCTTGCGTTGTTGGAGATGTGCGCTATAACACCCTTGCACGCGATGAAGGTAGGAAGACACAAAACAGTGCCATCATGAGCACGGATAAGTATGGCACAGAGACAACTGAAATGTATGCTAACATAACAGACATTGTTTAGTTGTAGTATATCTCCAGTTTCGAGGATCATCAGTGTGTGGTTCTGTTGTGCTGTCGTTGGTATAACCTGTTTTCTAGGATCGCAAAACCCAAAGCTGATGATTATTTCAAATCCATCAATGTCAAGGCAGCGTACCAGACCAACACGCCTTTTATTTTGGCAAATCAAGCAACACATATATTTTTATTGGAAGACACATTTGCACGTAGCGATGACTGGAGAGTATTGCAAAGGTTTGAGCAGAGGAATTCGTTTAATGAAGTTGCACAACAAGATGATGCTTACACTGCTCCTGATGTACAAGATTCCACAGATGTTCCTAATATCTTTGAGAACCATCACGTTAATGACGCTGGCGAAAAGATTGCATGTCATGTTGTGGACATACAAGAGTTGATCAAGAAGAAGCCAACGTTCGAGGACATTGAGGATGAAGAAGAAGATGACACTCTGGGGAATTACGATTCAGACTGATACACATGGCGAAGATGTTGAGGCTGCTGTTGCGGATGATGATTATATTGCTTTTGTCGTATTTGCCTGTCAGAAGACATTTTTTAATCTACTATATGAAATTGTGTTTGCTATGACAACTGAAACCTGATGAACGTGTTGTTTAGTATTTTGTTGTGAGAACATCACTTGTTATGTATGTTCATTTGTGTTTGGTGATTGTATGACGACTAAAACATGATGACACTGTTGTTTAGTTGTACTCATATTTGGCTGTGAAACTTGAATTTGATGACATAGTTTGCTGTTGGACTGTAATTTGCTCGACGTCTTCGAATGGGAACAAAGCTGGCCCGATAGGGCCTCTGCTAATTTATTTATTTATTACCAAAAGGGTCTATGCTATTTATTTATTTATGAGCAAAAGGGGATACCCCCGATTTCTGTTAATAGAAATCATTAGATGTTCACAACACTACGCCCTGCCTGCTACACAGGTTTCATTCATTACTAGTTTCAGCAAAGTGCTCATGTCATAGCCACTAAATACATCACGAGTGCTACATACACTGCAGATAAAGAGACAATCATCCTACATAGCACATCGATTTTTCCCATTATCTTCACAAGCTCTTTCATCTCCTCATTGTTGTCAAGGCCTTTCAGCAGTTGTTGCTTGGCCATGATCAGAGGAACTGCATCTTTAACCTTCTGCTCTGCATCTTCCTCTTCTGCCGTTCCTTCAGTTACTTGTCCAACACCCCAACCTGCTGGTATTGGAATTCCTCGGCTAACCAAATAATCAGCGTAGTTGCGTTCCCCCACATCAGCAACTTCCCAGAAATACAAATCACATGAATCTTCCCTTTTCTGCACGAATCAAATTGGAAGATCATCAACCAAACTATTAAAAATATCAGCAACTGAAAGCAGTAGAACAACACTTACATATACTATTACCCCATGATTCGGGCATCTGTAGAAGACTCGGTCAGGGTTGAGGATTGTGGTTGAGACGCGACGGATGACTCTGCATGATTTGTAGCAGTGGCACCACACCAACGGTAGCGGGTTGCGATGAGCAACCGGCTGCGGTGCGTGTGTCGGCGGGGGTGTGATGAGACCCACAGGCGATGGTACGGATGGCGACTTAGCGCATATCTGGCTGTTGCCTGCTGAAGAGCAGGTGGATGAGCAGCCAGTAGACATGGTTGCTGCGGCCAGAGCTTCTGATGCTAGGCAGAGTAAGTAGAGAAGAGGAGAAGCGAACGTTGGATATGTCAGTTTCATTACTTGCAGAGTACCATAGCACCATATATAGTCACACTCTAGGTTTGGATTTGAACCAGCTACAGGAGCACGTCTCTTTTTTTCTAAAACTCAGCAACGTCTCTTTACTGGTACACTAGCTTGTTCTGTACGCCTTCTCAAGTCTTTGATTTTCTTTCTTTTTTTGTGAGGAAGGAAGGAGGACAAAATTGAGATTTCCTGGGACTCGAAACCAAACTTCTCGGTTGAAAACCAAGGGTGCTAGTCACTTATTTGCGAACATTCCCTGGGAGGAGGACGGCAGGCGGACGCATTTTCCTTGCAGTTTTAGTTGCGATGCAAGATCGAACGGTCACAGTTTCGGGAATGTTATCAAGCGAACGAGTCCAGATTTTCTTTTCTTCCTATATATAAAAAAGTATGCTACTTGGTGTCAGCTTAGTCAACAAACGATTGTGCCAACCTTGATCGTTGGATTGACATTCAACATCTGTCGTGTTTCTTCAGTCTCCTCTTCCTCCACCCGCCAAAGCCAAATCAACGCCGGCGGGGCCGCCTGCTCCCGCCTCCCACGTCTGGCTGTGCTGCCGCGCACGCATCATGGCCACATCGCACCGTAAAACTCTGTGCATCTTCCCCAGATCTTGTTCGTTCCCGTCCAAGGCCTCACCATCGTCCTCCACCTCGGTTCGCTCACTGCGGCGCCGCCCTCCGGTGTTGTCAACATGGTCAACAACCGAGAAGAATAAGGAGATGACTGTACATGGTGAGGATGACATTAGGGACCCAGCAGCGCGCGCAATAATTTTGTTTTCTCGGGACGGAGAATGGTATCAACTGGGTTGTTCGGGAGCTATGGCCCTTCTAGCACATGACCAGCCCTATTTGTTTTTTCCTTTCTGAAAATGGCTAGCCCAACTATTTTGTTTTTTTGCAGAATAACCAACGTAGGCCTACTTGTTTTTCTACGCCGTGCTGGGCCAGAAATCTTTCAAGACGAGGAGGGATGCATTTTGCCCAGAAAATGGGCTATATGTAATAAAAAAGGGCTATAAGTAATATTAAATGGGCTGTAAAATCAAAAAAATATAGCAAACAGGCAATTAGTGCGAAAATACTTTTTTGTCTCGGATTTTGATATTTTAAATTTCATTGTTTTTGTGTGGGTAAAATTTCATTGGATTTAAATTAAGGTATGTTAAGTTTTTAAATTAATTTGAATCTAGCTAGAAATTTTGGGTTGTATGCTGTTTGGGACAGATTTGGAGGCTGACTTGCGGGTCTACTAGGTTGACGTGAATGAAAGGCTTTGTCAACTTAGTCCACAAAAGATTCTAGCACTAGCGAACGTTGGATGTTAATCCAACGGCCGTGCTGCTTCTTCAATATCTGATCTTCTTGCTCCAGCCGCCCAAACCAGCGCCGGTGGGACTGCCTGCTCCCGCCTCCTGTGGACAGCTGTGCTGCCGCACAGACTGCACCGCCCCACCCTACTTCATTACTGGCCAGACCATTCCTCTACTCACCCACACCTCTTGTTATTTTCCGGCGACGGCAGCCGAACCAGTAAACCCTCGTACTCCCCACCACGTGGGCAACCACTGCCGAGCCTTCCTCGGCTCCGTGTTGTTCCCTTCCTAGGCATCGCCGTTGTCCACCGCCCTGGTGCTCTCGGTGCACCGTGGTCAACATGGTCAACGAATGACATCCATCGGACGTGGACTGTACGTGGAGAGGCTGATAGCTGGGTCCATGGCCGCACACAAGGAAATGCCTCCTTATTACGCGCAAAATAATGATTCCTCCGCCTGACATCTGGGACCCACCGGAAGAGCCTCTGTATTTCGTGAAAAAAACATTCCCCCTGCTGACAGGTCGGACCCACCAGCTATATCTTCGCACGCAAGGAAGTGCCTCCTTATTACGCACAAAAAATGAATACTCCCCCTGCTAGCTAGGACTCAGCATAGTGGGAGGCTGACATGTCGGCCTACTAGGTTGACGGGGACGGAGGGCTTTGTCAACTTAGTCAATATGAACGATTCTAGCTCCAGTGACCGTACGATGTCCATCCAACAGCCGTAGTGCTTCTTCAACTCTGGTCTTCTTGCACCAGCCGCCCAAAGCAGCGCCGGTCGTGCCGCCTGCTCCTGCCTCCCGTGGCCGGCTCTGCTGCCGCGGAGGCCTCACCGCCTCTACTACTCCCACCACTAGCCAGGCCCTGCGGTGATGGCAGCCTCACACCACAGCCGAACCAGTGAACCATCGTACTCCTATCCGCGTGGGCATCCACGGCCGCGTCTTCCCCGGCTCCGCGTCATCCCCTTCCTAGGCCCCACCGTCGTCCACCGCCTTGGTGCTCTCGGCGCCGCATGGTCTATGTGGTCAACGAACGACTTCCATCAGAAGAGTACTGTACGTGGAGAGGCTAACAGCTGGGGCCGTGGCCGCAGCAAGGAAGTGCCTTCTTATTACGCGCAAAATAATGATTCCTCCACCTGACAGCAGGGACCCACTGGACGGGCCACCATATTTCACAAAAAAAACGTTCCCCTCTGACTGCTAGGACACACCAGCTACATATTCGCATGCAAGGAAGTGCTTGACAGTCGGGACCCACCCGGTCGAAGTGTACGTAGCGTTGTCATTTTGGTCACGAACGTGTATGTACATATGATAGGTCTGTCTGCAGGCTGCAGCGATGAACTGTGGTCGTGCAAGGAAGGGCACGTGTCGTAGTAGAGGCGCGCATGTGTCGTAGTAGAGGCACCCACGTAGCATGTACACGTACGTACAGCGGCCATGGTGCAAGAAAGTAAATACGACCACGTACGTACATACGGGCGGGGTCTCGAATGCCTACTTGCGCATATGTACGGCCAGGGCTTGTGTACATGGCTGGGTCGGAAAGGAGAAACTGCGTCGTCATCTTGTTCATGGGGAGGCAACGGAATGCGTCGTGTTCATCGGGAGGCAACAGAACGCGTGCTGTTCATCGGGAGCCAACCGGCTTGGACGGAACAGGCGATGGAAACAAGGCCTGGCGTACCGCAGAACGGTGGAAACAGCCTTGTGTTCGACCGGCCACGGTGGAAACGGGATCCTGTTCATCGGGAGCGGTCTGGTGTACTGCAAAACATAGGAAACAGACTTCTCTTGGACCTCGTACGGTTGAAATTGGGTCCTGTTGATCGGGAGGGGTGTGGCATACCGCAAAACGGAGGAAACAGACTTGTGTTGGAGCGCTACGGTCGAAACGGGGGTCCTTTTCATTGGGAGGGGTGTGGTGTACCGCAAAACGGGACTCCACGAGATACTGTTCATCTCCACCATTGACCTCCTCTAGCCTCCACCTGCGACTGTTCATCCACGGGCTGCTATTCATCCAGCCTCCACCGGCTACTGTTCAACCAGCCCCCTCCATGGGGTCCTGTTAAACCACCCCTCCACGGGCTACTGTTCATCCAGCCCTCCATCGGATACTGTTCAACCAGCCCTCCATTGGCTACTATTCAACCAGCCCTCCCCGGGGTCCTGTTCATCCAGCCCAACCCGGGGTTCTGTTCATCCACCGGCTCGATCGATCGGGGTACAGTTCATCCATCGGCAACGGCCTCTACTACCACGGGTTCCTGCTCATCCAACCCCCACCGGGAACTGTTCATCCAAACCCCCCAACAATGCTCACTGTTCATCCAGAGGCAGCATCGATCGGCTTCAGTTAGCAGCAGTAGCGAAGGAATCACTCGATTGGGTTCAGTTAACAGCCATCGATCGATCGCTCGGGTTCAGTAACGTGAAGCCTGCAGTGCAATCGCTCGGGTTCAGTTAGAGCCCGACGCCTCGCTCGGGTTTATTTAGATCCCAACGCCTCGCGCACATGCGCGTACGAACGAGAGAAACGCGCATCGCTCGGCCCCCAACCACCCATCGTAAACGGGAACTCCCCGATATTTTCCTCGCCCTCGCTTCTACCACGGTTTTTTCCGTCATGGACGGCCCAAAGAATGTCATGCAGCTGCGTCTTCGGCCCGCCCAGGACGAAAAGCCCATTTTCTGTCATAATTTTTTTTCATATAAGTATGACCCCACCACATATATGATGATACCGGGTTTTGTCACAATTATCGTCATAGAAGTGTCATAAGTATGACAGAAAAAATTCCGTTCAGCCCAAAATGTCACAGATGTGTCTTTTTTTGTAGTGGATCATCTTATAATGCTACCGTCACACTAAGCAAAATAAGATGCATAAAGGATAAACATCACATGCAATCAAAATAAGTGATATGATATGGCCATCATCATCTTGTGCCTTTGATCTCCATCTCCAAAGCACCGTCATGATCACCATCGTCACCGGCTTGACACCTTGATCTCCATCATAGCATCGTTGTTGTCTCGCCAATTATTTCTTCTACGACTATCGCTACCGCTTAGTGATAAAGAAAAGCAATTGCATGGCGATTGCATTTCATACAATAAAGCGACAACCATATGGCTCCTGTCAGTTGCCGATAAGTGTTACAAAACATGATCATCTCATACAACAATTTATATCTCATCACGTCTTGACCATATCACATCACAACATGCCCTGCAAAAACAAGTTAGACGTCCTCTACTTTGTCGTTGCAAGTTTTACGTGGCTGCTACAGGCTTCTAGCAAGAACCATTCTTACCTACGCATCAAAACCACAACGATTTTTCGTCAAGTGTGTTGTTTTAGCCTTCAACAAGGACCGAGTGTAGTCAAACTCGATTCAACTAAAGTTGGAGAAACAGACACCCGCCAGCCACCTGTGTGCGAAGCACGTCGGTAGAACTAGTCTCATGAACGCGGTAATTTAATGTTGGCCCAGGATGCTTCATCCAACAATACCGCCGAAACAAAGTAAGATGTTGCTGGTAAGCAGTATGACTATTATCGCCCACAACTCTTTGTGTTCTACTCGTGCATATAACATCTACGCATAGACCTGGCTCGGATACCACTATTGGGGAACACAGTATTTGCTACCTCTTGAGCACTGCGTTGGATTTCCCCGAAGAGGAGAGGATGATGCCGCAAAGTAGCGTAAGTATTTCCCTCAGTTTTTGAGAACCAAGGTATCAATCCAGTAGGAGGCTACGCGCGAGTCCCTCGTACCTACACAAAAACAATAGCTCAACACAACCAACGCGCTTAGGGGTTGTCAATCCCTTCGCGGTCACTTACGAAAGTGAGATCTGATAGAGATGATAAATAATATTTTTGGTATTTTTGGTATAGAGATGCAAAGTGAAAAGTAAAAGCAAAGTAAAAAAGCAAAGCAATAATAAAGTGATGGAGATTGATATGATGAGGAAGAGACCCGGGGGCCATAGGTTTCACTAGTGGCTTCTCTCAAGAGCATAAGTATTCTACGGTGGGTGAACAAATTACCGTTGAGCAATTGACAGAATTGAGCATAGTTATGAGAATATCTAGGTATGATCATGTATATAGGCATCACATCCGAGACAAGTAGACCGACTCCTGCCCGCATCTACTACTATTACTCCACTCATCGACCGCTATCCAGCATGCATCTAGAGTATTAAGTTAAAAAACAAAGTAACGCCTTAAGCAAGATGACATGATGTAGAGGGATAGACTCATGCAATATGATAAAAAAACATCTTGTTATCCTCGATGGCAACAATACCATACGTGCCTTGCTGCCCCTTCTGTCACTGGGAAAGGACACCACAAGATCGAACCCAAAGCTAAGCACTTCTCCCATGGCAAGAACAACCAATCTAGTAGGCCAAACCAAACTGATAATTCGAAGAGACTTGCAAAGATAACCAATCATACATAAAAGAATTCAGAGAAGATTCAAATATTATTAATAGATAGACTTGATCATAAAACCACAATTCATCGGTCTCAACAAACACACTGCAAAAAGAAGATTACATCGAATAGATCTCCACAAGAGAGGGGGAGAACATTGTATTGAGATCCAAAAAGAGAGAAGAAGCCATATAGCTACTATCTATGGACCCGTAGGTCTGAAATAAACTACTCACACTTCATCGGAAGGGCTTGGATGATGATGTAGAAGCCCTCCATGATCGACGCCCCCTCCGGCGGAGCTCCAGAACAGGCCCCAAGATGGGATCTCGTGGATACAGAAAGTTGCAGCGGTGGAATTAGGTTTTTGGCTCCGTATCTGATCATTTGGGGGTACGTAGATATATATAGGAGGAAGAAGTACGTCGGTGGAGCTTCGAGGGGCCCACGAGGCAGGGGGCGCGCCCTACGTGGGGCGCCCTCCACCCTCGTGACCGCCTCGCGGCTTTCTTGACGGAGGGTCCAAGTCTCCTGGATCTTATCTGATGAGAAAATCACGTTTCCGAAGGTTTCATTCCGTTTGGACTCCGTTTCATATTCCTTTTCTTCGAAACCCTAAAACAGGCAAAAAACAGCAATTCTGGGCTGGGCCTCCGGTTAATAGGTTAGTCCCAAAAATAATATAAAAGTGGATAATAAAGCCCAATAATGTCCAAAACAGTAGATAATATAGCATGGAGCAATAAAAAATTATAGATACGTTGGAGACGTATCAAGCATCCCCAAGCTTAATTCCTGCTCGTCCCCGAGTAGGTAAATGATAAAAACAGAATTTTTGATGCGGAGTGCTACTTGGCATAATTTCAATGTAAATCTTCTTAATTGTGGTATGAATATTCAGATTCAAAAGATTCAAGACAAAAGTTCATGTTGACATAAAAATAATAATACTTCAAGCATACTAACAAAGCAATTATGTCTTCTCAAAATAACATGGCCAAAGAAAACTATCCCTACAAAATCATATAGTCTGGCTATGCTCTATCTTCACCACACAAAGTATTTAAATCATGCACAACCCCGATAACAAGCCAAGCAATTGTTTCATACTTTTGACATTTTCAAAACTTTTTCAATCTTCACGCAATACATGAGCGTGAGCCATGGATATAGCACTATAGGTGGAATAGAATGGTGGTTGTGGAGAAGACAAAAAGGGAGAAGATAGTCTCACATTAACTAGGCATATCAACGGGCTATGGAGATGCCCATCAATAGATATCAATGTGAGTGAGTAGGGATTGCCATGCAACGGATGCACTAGAGCTATAAGTATATGAAAGCTCAACAAAAGAAACTAAGTGGGTGTGCATCCAACTCGCTTGCTCACGAAGACCTAGGGCATTTTGAGGAAGCCCATCATTGGAATATAGAAGCCAAGTTCTATAATCAAAAATTCCCACTAGTACATGAAAGTGATAGAATGAGAGACTCTCTATCATGAAGATCATGGTGCTACTTTGAAGCACAAGTGTGGTAAAAGGATAGTAACATTGTCCCTTCTCTCCTTTTCTCTCATTTTTTGGGCCTTCTCTTTTTTATGGCCTCTTTTTCTTTTTTTTTCGTCCGGAGTCTCATGCCGACTTGTGGGGGAATCATAGTCTCCATCATCCTTTCCTCACTTGGGACAATTCTTTAAAAATGATGATCATCACACTTTTTATTTTTCTTACAACTCAAGAATTACAACTCAATACTTAGAACAAAATATGACTCTATATGAATGCCTCCGGCGGTGTACCGGGATATGCAATGAATCAAGAGTGACATGTGTGAAAGAATTATGAATGGTGGCTTTGCCACAAATACGATATCAACTACATGATCATGCTAGCAATATGACAATGATGGAGCGTGTCATAATGAACGGAACGGTGGAAAGTTGCATGGCAATATATCTCGGAATGTCTATGGAAATGCCATGATAGGTAGGTATGGTGGCTGTTTTGAGGAAGGTATTTGGTGGGTGTATGATACCGGCGAAAAGTGCGCGGTATTAGAGATGCTAGCAATGGTGGAAGGAAGGAAAGTGCGTATAATCCTTGGACTCAACATTAGTCATAAAGAACTCATATACTTATTGCAAAAATCTAGAAGTTATCAAAGCAAAGTATTACGCACATGCTCCTAGGGGGATAGATTGGTAGGAAAAGACCATCGCTCGTCCTCGACCGCTACTCATAAGGAAGACAATCAATAAATAAATCATGCTCCGACTTCATCACATAACGGTTCACCATACGTGCATGCTACGGGAATCACAAACTTTAACACAAGCATTTCTCAAATTCACAACTACTCCACTAGCATGACTCTAATATCACCATCCTCATATCTCAAAACAATTATCAAGCATCAATTTTTTCTTAGTATTCAACGCACTCAAAAGAAAGTTCTACAAATCTTGAATACCAAGCATATTATTATTAAGCAAATTGCCATGCTATTAAGACTCTCAAAATAATCTAAGTGAAGCATGAGAGATAAATAGTTTCTATAAAACAAATCCACCACCGTGCTCTAAAAGATATAAGTGAAGCACTAGAGCAAAATTATATAACTCAAAAGATATAAGTGAAGCACTAGAGTAAAACTATAGAGCTCAAAAGATATAAGTGAAGCACATAGAGTATTCTATCAAATTCCAAATTATGTATGGCTCTCTCAAAAGGTGTGTACAGCAAGGATGATTGTGGTAGACTAACAAGCAAATACTCAAATCATAAAAGACGCTCCAAGCAAAACACATATCATGTGGTGAATAAAAATATAGCTCCAAGTAAAGTTACCGATAGAAGTAGATGAAAGAGGGGATGCCTTCCGGGGCATCCCCAAGCTTTGGCTTTTAGGTGTCCTTAGATTATCTTGGGGGTGCCATGGGAATCCCCAAGCTTAGTCTCTTTCCACTCCTTGTTCCATAATCCATCAAATCTTTACCCAAAACTTGAAAACTTCACAACACAAAACTTAAAGTAGAAAATCTCGTGAGCTCCGTTAGTGAAAGAAAACAAAAGACCACTTCAAGGTACTGTAATGAACTCATTATTTATTTATATGGGTGTTATACCTACTGTATTCCAACTTCTCTATGGATTATAAACTATTTTACTAGCCATAGATTCATCAAAATGAGCAAACAACACACTAAAAACAGAATCTGTTAAAAACAGAACAGTCTGTAGTAATCTGTAGCTAGCCCAAGCTCTGGAACCCCAAAAATTGTAAAATAAATTGCTGGACGTGAGGAATTTATCTATTAGTCATCTGAAAAAAGAATTAACTAAATAGCACTCTACAAATAAAAATGAAAGCACTTCTCCTGAGCACTAAAGTTTCTGTTTTTTACAGCAAGTTCAACAAGACTTTCCCCAAGTCTTCCCAACGGCTCTACTTGGCACAAACACTAATTAAACACAAAAAACACAACCAAAACAGAGGCTAAATAATTTAATTATTACTAAATAGTAGCAAAAAGTAAGTAATAAAAATAAAATTGGGTTGCCTCCCAACAAGCGCTATCGTTTAACGCCCCTAGCTAGGCATAACAAGCAAGATTAGATCTAGGTATTGCCATCTTTGGTAGGCAATCCATAAGTGGCTTTCATGATAGATTCATATGGTAATTTTATTTTCTTTCTAGGGAAGTGTTCCATACCATTTTTTTAATGGAAATTGGAATCTAATATTCCCTTCCTTCATATCAATAATTGCACCAACCGTTCTAAGGAAAGGTCTATCGAGAATAATAGGGCAAGAGGGATTGCAATCTATATCAAGAACGATAAAATCTATGGGCACATAATTCCTATTTGCAACAATAAGAACATCATTAATTCTTCCCATAAGTTTCTTAATAGTGGAATCCGCAAGGTGCAAGTTTAGAGAGCAATCATCAAAATTACGGAAATCTAGCAAATCACACAAAGTTTTGGGAATAGTAGAGACACTAGCACCCAAATCACACAAAACATAAAACTCATAATTTTTAATTTTAATTTTAATATTATGTTCCCACTCATCATAAAGTTTTCTAGGGATAGAAACTTACAATTCAAGTTTTTCTTCATAAGATTGCATCAAGGCATCAACGATATGTTTAGTAAACGCTTTATTTTGACTATAAGCGTGAGGAGAATTTAGCACGGATTGCAACAAGGAAATACAATCAATCAAAGAGCAATTTTCATAGTTAAATTCCTTGAAATCCAATATAGTGGGTTTAGCAACATCTAGGGTTTTAATTTCTTCAATCCCACTTTTACCCAATTTAGCATCAAGATCAGCAAATTCCAAATTCTTAGAACGCCTTCTAGGTGAAGGTGGATCATATTCAGTCCCATCATAATCAAGATTCATATTGCAAAACAAAGATTTAATAGGGGACACATCAATAACTTTTAGATCTTCATCTTTATTTTCATAGGAACTAGAAGAACACGCTTTAATAAGGGCATCTTTCATAGCACGCGTCCTAGCGGTTCTTTCCTTGCACTCATCAATGGAAATTCTCATGGCTTTGAGAGACTAATTGATATCATGCTTAGGTGGAATAGATCTAAGTTTCAAAGAATCAACATCAAGAGCAATTCTATCAACGTTCCTAGCCAAATCATCAATCTTAAGCAATTTTTCTTCAATCAAAGCATTAAAATTCTTTTGCGAAGTAATAAATTCTTTAATATTAGATTCAAAATCAGAGGGCATCTTATTATAATTTCCATAAGAATTGTTGTAGGAATTACCATAATTATTAGAGGGATTACTAGGATAAGATCTAGGGTTGAAATTTCCTCTATACGCGTTGTTACCAAAATTATTCCTACCAACAAAATTCACATCCATAAATTCATTATTATTCTCAATAAAAGTAGAAAAGGGCACATCATTAGGGTCAGAAGAAACACTCTTATTAGCAAATAATTTCATAAGTTCATCCATCTTTACTCTCAAAACATTAATTTCTTCTATTGCATGCACCTTTTTAGTAGATCTTTCAGTATGCCATTGAGAATAATTAACCATAATATTATCTAGGAGTTTAGTAGCTTCTCCTAAAGTGATTTCCATAAAAGTGCCTCCCGCGGCCGAATCTAAAAGATTTCTAGAAGCAAAATTCAATCCGGCATAAAAGTTTTGTATAATCATCCACAAATTTAAACCATGAGTAGGGCAATTACGTATCATTAATTTCATTCTCTCCCAAGCTTGTGCAACATGTTCATGATCAAGTTTCTTAAAATTCATAATATCGTTTCTAAGAGAGATGATCTTAGCGGGAGGAAAATACTTAGAGATAAAAGCATCTTTGCATTTGTTCCATGAATCAATACTATTTTTAGGCAAAGACGAAAACCAAGCTTTAGCATGATCTCTAAGCGAAAAGGGAAATAGCTTCAATTTAACAATATCATTATCGACATCTTTCTTCTTTTGCATGTCACACAAATCAATGAAACTATTAAGATGGGTAGCGACATCTTCACTAGGAAGGCCAGAGAACGGATCTTTCATTACAAGATTCAGTAAAGCAACATTAATTTCACAAGATTCAGCATCGGTAAGAGGAGCAATCGGAGTGCTAAGGAAATCATTGTTGTTGGTATTGGTGAAGTCACAAAATTTAGTATTATCTTGAGCCATGGCGACAAACAAGCAATCCAACACACAAGCAAACAAAAGGCAAACTGGCAAAAGAGGAAAATAGAGAGGGAGGATAGAGAGAGAGGGCGAATAAAACGGCAAGGGTGAAGTGGGGGAGAGGAAAACGAGAGGCAAATGGCAAATAATGTAATGCGGGGGATAGGGATTGTGATGGGTACTTGGTATGTTGACTTTTGCGCAGACTCCCCGGCAACGGCGCCAAAATTCTTCTTGCTACCACTTGAGCACTGCGTTGAATTTCCCTGAAGAGGAGAGGATGATGCAGCAAAGTAGTGTAAGTATTTCCCTTAGTTTTTGAGAACCAAGGTATCAATCCAGTAGGAGGCTACGCGTGAGTCCCTCGTACCTACACAAAAACAATAGCTCAACGCAACCAACGCGCTTAGGGGTTGTCAATCCCTTCACGGTCACTTACGAAAGTGAGATCTGATAGAGATGATAAAGAATATTTTTGGTATTTTTGGTATAGAGATGCAAAGTGAAAAGTAAAAGCAAAGTAAAAAAGCAAAGCAATAATAAAGTGATGGAGATTGATATGATGAGGAAGAGACCCGGGGGCCATAGGTTTCACTAGTGGCTTCTCTCAAGAACATAAGTATTCTACGGTGGGTGAACAAATTACTGTTGAGCAATTGACAGAATTGAGCATAATTATGAGAATATCTAGGTATGATCATGTAGGCATCACGTCCGAGACAAGTAGACTGACTCCTGCCTGCATCTACTACTATTACTCCACTCATTGATCGCTATCCAGCATGCATCTAGAGTATTAAGTTAAAAACAGAGTAACGCCTTAAGCAAGATGACATGATGTAGAGGGATAGTTTCATGCAATATGATAAAAAACCCATCTTGTTATCCTCGATGTCAACGATACAATGCGTGCCTTGCTGCCCCTTCTGTCACTGGGAAAGGACACCGCAAGATCAAACCCAAAGCTAAGCACTTCTCCCATGGCAAGAACAACCAATCTAGTAGGCCAAACCAAACTGATAATTCGAAGAGACTTGCAAAGATAACCAATCATACATAAAGGAATTCAGAGAAGATTCAAATATTATTCATAGATAGACTTGATCATAAACCCACAATTCATCGGTCTCAACAAACACACCGCAAAAATAAGATTACATCGAATAGATCTCCACAAGAGAGGGGGAGAACATTGTATTGAGATCCAAAAAGAGAGAAGAAGACATCTAGCTACTAACTATGGTCCCGTAGGTATGAAATAAACTACTCACACTTCATCGGAAGGGCTTGGATGATGATGTAGAAGCCCTCCGTGATCGATGCCCCCTCCGGCGGAGCTCCAGAACAGGCCCCAAGATGGGATCTCGTGGATACAGAAAGTTGCGGCGGTGGAATTAGGTTTTTGGCTCCGTATCTGATCGTTTGGGGGTAGGTGGATATATATAGGAGGAAGAAGTACATCGATGGAGCTTCGAGGGGCCCACAAGGCAGGGGGGCGCCCTCCACCCTCGTGACCGCCTCGTGGCTTTCTTGACGGAGGGTCCAAGTCTCCTGGATCTTATCTGATGAGGAAATCACGTTTCCGAAGGTTTCGTTCCGTTTGAACTCCGTTTGCTATTGCTTTTCTTCGAAACCCTAAAACAGGCAAAAAACAACAATTCTGTGTTGGGCCTCCGGTTAATAGGTTAGTCCCAAAAATAATATAAAAGTGGATAATAAAGCCCAATAATGTCCAAAACAGTAGATAATATAGCATGGAGCAATCAAAAATTATAGATACGTTGGAGACGTATCAGTATTACAAAAAATTTACCTACAATCACGCAAGATCTATCTAGGAGATGCATCGCAACAAGAGGGGAGAGTGTGTCTACGTACCCTCATAGACCGAAAGCGGGAGCGTTTAGTAACGCGGTTGATGTAGTCGAACGTCTTCGTGATCCAACCGATCCAAGTACCGAATGTACGGCACCTCCGCGATCAACACACGTTCAGCTCGGTGACGTCCCTCGAACTCTTTATCCAATTCAGGCCGAGGGAGAGTTCCGTCAGCACGACGGTGTGGTAACGTGATGATGAAGTTACCGGCGCAGGGCTTCGCCTAAGCACTACGATGATATGACCGAGGTGTGTAACTTTGGAGGGGTGCACCGCACACGGCTAAGAGATTGTCTGTTGTGCTATTAGGTTGCCCCTGGCCACGTATAGAAAATAGAGAGGGAGAGAGGAGGCCGGCCAGGTTGGGCGCGCCAAGGGGGGAGTCCTACTTGGACTCCTAGTCCAAGTAGGATTCGACCCCTTCCTTTCTTCCACCAGAGGGAAAGGGAAGGGAGAGAGAGGGGAGGGAAAGAGGGGGGCCGGCCCCTCCCCTAGTCCAATTCAGTTTGGGCAAGGGGAGGGCGTGCCCCTCTCTTGTGGCCCTTTCTCCTCTCCTCCAATAAGGCCCACTAGGCCCATTACTTCTCTCGGGGGTTCCGGTAACATCCCGGTACTCCGGAAAAAATGCCCGAATCACCTGGAACCATTCCGATGTCCAAATGCAACCTTCCAATATATGAATCTTTATTTCTTGACCATTTTGAGACTCCTCGTCATGTCTGTGATCTCATCCGGGACTCCGAACAAACTTCGGTTAATACAAATCATCATCGAACGTTAAGCGTGCGGACCCTACGGGTTTGAGAACTATGTAGACATGACCGAGACATATCTCCGGTCAATAACCAATAGCGGAACCTAGATGCTCATATTGGCTCCTACATATTCTATGAAGATCTTTATCGGTCAAACTGCATAACAACATATGTTGTTCCCTTTGTCATTGGTATGTTACTTGCCCGAGATTCGATCGTTGGTATCATCATAACTTGTTCAATCTCGTCACCGGAAAGTCTCTTTACTCGTTCCGTAATGCATCATCATGTGGCTAAATCATTAGACACATTGCTTGCAAGGCTCATAGTGATGTGCATTACCGAGAGGGCCCAAAGATACCTCTCCGATACACGGAGTGACAAATCCTAATCTTGATCTATGCCAACTCAACGAACACCATCGGAGACACCTGTAGAGAATCTTTATAATCACCCACTTACGTTGTGACATTTGATAGCACACAAGGTGTTCCTGCGGTATTCGGGAGTTGCATAATCTCATAGTCTGAGGAACATGTATAAGTCATGAAGAAAGCAATAGCAGAAAAACTAAACGATCATTATGCTAAGCTAACAGATGGTCTTGTCCATCACATCATTCTCTAATGATGTGATCCCATTCATCAAAAGACAACACATGTCTATGGCTAGGAAACTTAACCATCTTTGATTAACAAGCTAGTCAAGTAGAGGCATACTAGGGACACTCTGTTTGTCTATGTATTCACACATGTACTAAGTTTCCGGTTAATACAATTCTAGCATGAATAATAAACATTTATCATGATATAAGGAAATATAAATGACAAATTTATCATTGCCTCTAGGGCATATTTCCTTCAGCTCCTTCGTGATTTCTAACTCCGCAGCTTTGAGCATTGCGAAGAGCTCGGGAATTGTCTTCTCCATCCCTTGCATATTATAGTTCATCACGAAGCCTTTATAGCTTGGTGGCAGTGATTGGAGAAGTGTGTCAGTAACACTATCATCTAGAATATTAACTCCCAGCTGAGTCAAGTGATTATGATATCCAGACATTCTGAGTATGTGTTCACTGACAGAACTGTTCTCCTCCATCTTGCAGCTATAGAACTTGTTGGAGACTTCATATATCTCAACTCGGGCATTTGCTTGAAATATTAACTTCAACTCCTGGAACATCTCATATGCTCCATGAGTTCAAAATGTCTTTGAAGTCCCGATTCTAAGTCGTAAAGCATGGCACACTGAACTATCGAGTAGTCATCTGATCGAGCTTGCCAGATGTTCAAAACATCAGCATCTTCTCCTGCAGCAGGCCTTTCACCTAGCGGTGCATCAAGGACATAATTCTTCTGTGCAACAATGAGCATAATCCTCAAGTTACGGACCCAGTCCGTGTAGTTGCTACCATCATCTTTCAACTTAGCTTTCTCTAGGAACGCATTAAAATTCAGGGAAACAGTAGCACGGGCTATTGATCTACAACATAGATATGCAAATACTATCAGAACTATGTTCATGATAAATTAAGTTCAGTTAATCAAATTACTTAAGAACTCCCACTTAGATAGACATCCCTCGAGTCATCTAAATGATCACGTGATCCGTATCAACTAAACCCGATCATCACGTGGTGTCTCAAGACAATGAATTATAGCAACAGTTCATACTCAGGGAGAACACTTTTACCTTGAAATTTAGTTAAGGGGTCATCTTATAATGCTACCGCCGTACTAAGCAAAATAAGATGCATAAAAGATAAACATCACATGCAATCAAAAAATGTGACATGATATGGCCATCATCATCTTGTGCTTTTGATATCCATCACCAAAGCATCGTCATGATCTCCATCGTAGCGTCATGGTCGTCTCGCCAACTATTGCTTCTACAACTATTGCTAACACATAGTGATAAAGTAAAGCAATTACATGGCATTTGCATTTCATACAATAAAGAGACAACCATAAGGCTCTTGCCATTTGTTAGATATCTTACAAAACATGATCATCTCATACAACAACGTTTATCACATCATGTCTTGACCATATCACATCATAACATGCCCTGCAAAAACAAGTTAGACGTCCTCTACTTTGTTGTTGCAAGTTTTACATGGATGCTACGGGATTCTAGCAAGAACCGTTCTTACCTACGCATCAAACCACAATGGTGTTTCGTCAAGTTTTCTGTTTTAACCTTCTTCAAGGACTGGCTGCAGTCAAATTCTATTCAACTAAAGTAGGAGAAACAGACACCCGCCAGCCACCTTTATGCAAAACTAGTTGCATGTCTGTCGGTAGAACCGGTCTCATGTGCGTGGACATGTAAGGTTGGTCCGGGTCGCTTCATCCCACAATACCGCGAAATCAAAATAAGATGTTGGTGGTAAGTAGTATGACTATCACGCATAGACCTGGCTCATGATGCCACTGTTGGGAAACGTTGCATGGAAAACAAAAAAATTACACACATGCAATGATCTATCCACGGAGATGCATAGCAATGAGGGGGGAGTATGTTTACGTACCCTCATAGACCGAAAGCGGAAGCGTTTGACAACGCGGTTGACGTAGTCAAACTTCTTCTAGATCCGACCGATCAAGTACCGAACGTACGACACCTCCGAGTTCTGCACATGTTCAGCTCGGTCACGTCCCTTGTCTTCTTGATCCAGCAAGACATCGAGGAAGTAGATGAGTTCCGTCAGCATGAAGGCGGGGTGACAATGATGGTCTAGTGATTCTCGCAGGGCTTCGCCTAAGCACCGCGAAAATATCATCGGGGGTGTAAATTGTGGAGGGGGCGCCGCATGAGGGAGTCCTGGACTAAGGGGTCCTCGTGCGTCCGGCCTGTTATCTATTTGGCTGGACTGATGGGCTATGAAGACATGAAGGCCGAAGACTGTACCTGTGTCCGGATTGGACTCTCCTTGGCATGGAAGGCAAGCTTGGCGACCGACTATGAAGATTCCTTCTCATGTAACCGACTCTATGTAAACCCTAGATCCCCCCTGTGTCTATATAAACCGGAGGGGCTAGTCCGAAAAGGATATACTGATTACCATAGTCATATAGGCTAGGCTTCTAGGGTTTAGCCATCACGATCTCGTGGTAGATCAACTCTTATAACACTCATATTCATCAATATCAATCAAGCAGGACGTAGGGTATTACCTCCATAGAGAGGGCCCGAACCTGGGTAAACATCTTGTCCCCTATCTCCTGTTACCATCGATCCTAGACGCACGGTTCGGGACCCCCTACCCGAGATCCGCCGGTTTTGACACTGACATTGGTGCTTTCATTTAGAGTTCCACTATGCCGTCAACGAAAGGTTCGATGGCCCCTTCAATCGTCTATAGCGACGCTGTCCAAGGAGAAACCTTCCTCCCCGGACAGATTTTCGTGTTCGGCGGCTTCGTACTGCGGGCCAACTCGCTCAACCATCTGGAGCAGATCGATAGCTACGCCCCTGGCCACCAGGTCAAATTTGGAAGCTTGAACTATGTCGCGGATATCCGTGGAGACTTGATCTTCAATGGATATGAGACCGCAGCGATCGCTCCCCCTCGCTCCGAGGAACATGACTTAAATCTGTCATCGGATCACATCCAGGAGATGGTCCCTGGTGCTGCAACAGCCTTAGAACCGGAGCAAATCGTGCCATCTGAAGCCACAGAGTCCGCGGTGTTGGAGCCATAGTCGGACTCGGCACCTCACAATATAAGCATCAATGGAACTCCAAATTTGTCTCCGGCTATAAGTTCCAGACCATGTACGCCTGCGGACACCGAGCTGGATCGGTTATCGATTTTCGAATTTAGCACCGCAGACATCTTCCAGCACTCACCTTTGGGTGATGTGCTAAACTCTTTAAAGAACTTGTGTCGGCGTTCTGGGAACGGGGGTCCCCAGACTTGCCTGCCTGCGGCCTGCGGCGTGGCTCAAAAGGGCGCCCAGCACAGCCCGTCTTCATCGACGCAGACCCAAGACCCTCGCGAGGGGCCAAGCCTTGCGGGGCGGGCGACACGGAGCTTCCTCAGTCACGGCCGCATCAGGCTGGCTCGCGTGGAGGCGGAGAGATTAAGGCGGGGTACCTCACGAGGTGCGCGTGACGCAAGCCATGACGACCAAAGGCACCAGGCGGGCGCCAGCCCGCGCAGCGTCCTCCTTTCCTCTTTGGTGCAAAGGGAGCAAGCACAGGCGAGAGCATCAAGCAAAGTCACCCGTTTTGGTGCAACGAGACCAAGACCAGTCCAATGGTAGGAAGGAAGTCATTGTGGAGCCCAAGCCAGCGTCACCACCAGAGTCTTTGGCAGGCGAGGACTAACTTTAGTCAGGATAAGTGTACCCGATGTTCCCCTTTAAAATGGCCAATTGTTGGTGCCCTTCCCGCTCAATATTTGGGAAGAGGCCCAGGGCCTTTGCCTATAAATAGGACTAGCCACCCACAGGGTAGAAAAAAGGAAAAATCGGATCGAGTAACATCACACACAGAGAGAGAGAGAGAGAGAAGGGTGATTGAACTCCTCCTAGCAGTTCATCCCCACAGCCAAGAACAGACCCTGGCGAGGCTGTTCTTCCTTGTATTGCTCATCATCATCAGCCCAAGAGGCAATCCACCACACCACACACTGGAGTAGGGTATTACACCACAACGGTGGCCCGAACCAGTGTAAACCCTGTGTCTCTTGTGTTGTTCTTCCCATAGCTTAGATCTCAACGGGGCGGAGGGGTGCAGGTAGGTAGAAGGCGAAATCTCCGCGCGCACCATAGTGTTCGAACCTCAAGGGTCTGCCAGAACCCGAAATCTAACATTTGGCGTGCCAGGTAGGGGGTGCACCGGAGTTTTCCCTTCCGCCACCACCACGACCTGCCTCGCGATGAGATGCACGTCGCCCGCTCCGGCCGCCGGCGCCAGCACGGGGGCCAGGGGGTCCGAGGCCTGGCCCCAGCCCTGCAACGGGCACGATGTGTCGGTGTACTAGAGTAGGGGTACCCTAGTATCCCGAACTTGTGCACGGGCAGTCGCAGCATCCCGCGGCAAGGCTTGCCGGGTGACCGCCAAGGTCCTCCGTGGTTCCTTTGGAGCCATTCAAGGACAAAGTATCCAAGCCAAGGAGACAAGACCCCGGCAAGAGGAGCTTGCCGGGAAGGCCAACCAAGGCATCTCAAGGAACTTGCCGCGACGCGCCACGCGTCCCGGCAAGGCCCGGTGAGCGACAAGCTCCCGGACGCGACAAGACAATGACCGCGGCAAGGCGCTTGCCGCGGCAAGCCACCACTCTGTGCCCGCGCTCCAGCACATCCACCAACGTGTCGCTCTGGGACCCTTCCAGGCATACGTGGCTGGAGGCTGTGCAGCCGGCGGTGCGCGGTGGCAAGCGGCGCTGAAAAGATTGCCATCGTGGCGAGCGGTGGCATCCCTGACGGTCCCTTTTGCACTATTTAGGCGACGCAGACGGGCATTTAATGCCCTGGTCCCCTGCCGTCAGGGTTAGGTGTGATACACTGTAGCAGGTAGCTGTACCAACCGCAACACCTTTCCATTTTTACCCTTGTTTACGTTGCCACCTGTCGGTGACCCCTTGAGCATATAAAAGGAGGCCCATGCGCAACGTAGAAGGGGAGGGGAGAGAAAGAGAACACTCACGCTCGGTCTCGTTAGCTGTTGGGGTGTACTGTAGCACTCCGCGCTCCCGAGCAAGAACTCAATACAAACCACAAAGCAGGAGTAGGGTTTTACGCATCTGTGCGGCCCGAACCTGGGTAAACTGCTCGTCTGCTTCGCCTCGATCCGCTCTTCGTGCGACCTTCGCCCCCGCCGAACCGAAAGGGACTCGGTCCGCCGGTCCCATAGGTGCTCGTGGATTAGTTCCCCGACACGATGGCCGGACCAGTTCAAGCCAACGACGCCGCCGCGCTACTGCGGTGCGACTGATCCGCTGGCTTTCTTGCTGGCGTACGAGGAGGCCATCCTCGAAGCTGGAGGTGACGATAGGGTCATGACCAACTGGCTCCCCATGGCCCTCACCGGCGCTCCACGTGCATGGCTGCTCCACCTGCCGGCAGCCTTCGTGGCCTCTTGGGAAGAGCTCCGCGGCCTCTCCCCCGCCCACCAAGCTACACCAGCACCCCCGGTCGTCGCGGCCCTCCTGGGCGGCTCACAGGCGCCGCCTACAAGTCACCACGTCAAGCCGTTCATCCGTCGGGTCAGCGCCGCTTCCACGCGGCCGGGGGCTCTCCCAGACCGGGCGGCGCCCAAGGCCGGCCTGACCTTCAGCTTGGAGGACCACCCCTCCAACTCGGCCTGCTCGGGTGCACTCCCCATGCTGTGCACACCCACCATCTGCCAGGTGGCTGTCACCAGAACTCTCATCGATGGATGTGCGGGCCTCAGCGTGCTCTCGGTTGAGGCCTTCAACCTCCTCTGCATACCCCTGGAATGGCTGCAACCCAGCCGGCCCTTCTCAGGCATTGGGGGCAGATCATCCAGCTCCTTGGGACAGATCCGGCTCCCAGTAACCTTCGGCACCTACAACAACTTCCGCACGGAGCTGGTCAACTTCGACATCACCCCCATCGGCCTCCCCTACAATGCCATCCTCGGCTACCCAGCGCTGGCCCAGTTCATGGCCGCGACGCACCCGGCGTACAACCTCATGAAGATACCCGGGAGCAGCGGTGTCCTCACCGTGCACGGGGACACCGGAGACGCGCTGCGAGTGCTCAAGCTCGCCTTCAAGACGGCGGTGTCGGCACAGCCCGCCGACTCGGAGACGCCCGAGCCCAAGGGGGCTGCACCTGCCAAGAAGAAATAGTTGTTCACCCAAGACAAGGCAGAAACCAAGCAGATACCCGTCGATGAGGACGGGTCCACCAACGCCACTTTCACCATAGGCGCCAACCTCGAACCTCGAACCCGAGCAGGAGGAGGCCCTGGTCGGGTTCCTGCACGCAAACAAGAAGGTATTCGCTTGGGAGCCTGACCAGTTGGCGGGGATTCCTAGGAGCGTAATCGAGCATCACCTCAACATGTGCCCCAATGTGCGCCCTGTGAAGCAGAAGGCAAGGCGGCAGTCCATAGAAAAGCAGGCCTTCATCGTCCAAGAGACCCGCAAACTAGAAGCCGCTAGGGTCATTCGCAAGGTCCGATACCTGGATTGGTTGGCCAACCCTGTCGTTGTGCCAAAGAAGGGAGGGAAGGAGCGCATGTGTGTCGACTTCACCAACCTCAACAAGGCATGCCCGCAAGATCCGTTCCCGCTCCCCCGCATCGACCAGATCGTCGATTCCACCGCGGAATGCGACTTGCTATGCTTCTTGGATGCCTTCTCTGGGTATCACCAGATCAAGATGGCGGTAGAAGACGTCGAAAAGACAGCCTTCCTAACCCCGTGTGGAGTGTACTGCTACACATGCATGCCCTTCGGGCTGCGTAACGCAGGGGCGACCTTTCAGTGGCTGATGCACATCACCTTAGGCCCGCAGCTCGGGAAGAATGTTGAGGCTTACGTCGATGACATTGTGGTGAAGTCTCGGGAGGCCAGGACCCTGATACAAGACCTGGAGGAAACCTTCGCAAGCCTCAACGCAGTGAACCTGCGACTCAACCCAGAGAAGTGTG
The DNA here is from genome assembly GCF_003073215.2 of Triticum urartu. NCBI lineage: Eukaryota > Viridiplantae > Streptophyta > Magnoliopsida > Poales > Poaceae > Triticum > Triticum urartu. The sequence goes on from NC_053026.1 coordinate 359,284,231, forward strand.
TGTTCGGAGTCCCCTCGGGCAAGCTCTTGGGTTTCCTCGTGTCCCACCGAGGCATCGAGGCAAACCCGGAAAAGGTCCAGGCAGTCGAGGACATGAGCCCGCCAAAGACCCTCAGAGAAATGCAGAAGCTCACTGGGCGCGTGAGCGCGCTAGGGCGCTTCATCTCCAAGTTGGGGGAGCGAGCACTGCCCTTCTTCCAGCTAATGAAGAAAAAGGGGCCCTTTGAGTGGACCAAAGAGGCCGACAAGGCGTTCCAGGATCTCAAGAGATACCTGACCAGCCCTCCGGTCATGGTGGCTCCGCGCCCTCAAGAGCCCCTGGTGCTTTACCTCACTGCCACTCCCTACTCCGCCAGCGCAGCCCTGGTGGCGGTTAGAGAGGAGCGTCGAATCAAAACCACAACAGCAGCCCGGGACAAGGCAAAACAGGAACAAGGAAGGCCCACAGAAACCACCACCGCGGCAGAGGAGGATCAGCCGCCGCAGAGGAGTGCACCGGAGGCGGAAGAGGCCCCTCTCTCGGATGGCCAGCCTCAGGAGGCCTCATCGCCTCAGGAGGCGCCATGGTCTCCGAAGGGCGCCACTAGCACTGACGCACCCAACCTCGTTGAGCACCCAGTGTACTTCATCAGCACGGTGTTGCGGGACGCGAGGGCAGGTACCCCATGCCTCAGAAGCTCCTACTCGCGCTACTGGTGGCCTCGCGCAAGCTGCGACACTATTTTCAGGGTCACCCCATCAAGGTCGTCTCTTCATACCCCCTGGAGAGAGTGCTCAGGAGCCCTAACTCAGCTGGAAGGGTCGCTGAGTGGAACATAGAACTACAAGCGTTTCAGCTCAAATTCAGCATGACTAGAGTCATCAAGGGAGCAGCATTGGCGGATTTTGTGGCAGTATGGACGGAGGCACCAGGCCTCAAGGCCGACGAGGATCAGTCCCTCTCCACGGGAAGCGAGGCGCCAGAAGGCTGGATCATGTACTTCGATGGGGCGTTCTCCAGGCATGGCGCTGGGGCTGGGGTGGTGCTTATATGGCCCACTCAGGACAAGCTCTACTACGCTGTACAGCTCTATTTCCAGCAAGGTGAAAAGGTCTCCAACAACATAGCGGAGTATGAAGGTTTAATAGCGGGCTTGAAGGCCGTAGCTGCCCTGGGGGTGAAACGCCTCACCATCAAGGGCGATTCGCAGCTCCTTGTCAATTTCTCCAACAAGGTGTACGAGCCGAAAGATGAGCACATGGAAGCCTACCTTGCGGAGGTCCGCAGGATGGAGAAGCAGTTCTGGGGGTTGGAGTTGCAGCATGTGCCCCGTGGCACCAATCAGGAGGCCGACGACATCGCCAAACGGGCGTCCAGGCGGTTACCTCAGGAGCCTGGCGTTTTCGAGGAGCGGCTCTTCAAGCCCTTAGCCTTGCCGTCATTATCAAACATGGCTCAGCCTCGGGAGGAGCTCCCCCAGCCACCTGCCTCAGGAGCCCCGGTCTGTGGCCCGGCCTCAGGAGCACGCCTGCTCCTGACAATGGAACCTCAGGAGGGGTGCTGGATCACGGAGCTCCGGAGTTACTTAACACGAGGGACCCTGTCGGAGAAGGAGGAGGAAGCGAAGCGTGTGGCACGGCAGGCCACGGCATACTACATCAAGGATGGAGAGCTCTACCGGAAGCGACCAAACGATGTGTCCCTGCGCCGCATCTCCAGGGAGCAAGGAAAGGAACTGCTGGAAGATATACACGGCGGAGACTGTGGACATCATTCATCATCATGGACCCTCATCGGCAAGGCGTTCCGCAGTGGGTTTTATTGGCCCACCGCACTCAATGACGCCGTCGAACTAGTGAAAGCTTGTGAGGCCTGCCAGTTCCATGCCAAGCAGATCCATCAGCCGGCCGGAGGCCTGCAGACTATACCCCTTTCATGGCCATTCGCAGTCTGGGGGCTGGACATCCTGGGCCCGTTTCCTCGGGCACCAGGGGGCTGCCGCTACCTCTACGTCGCCGTGGACAAGTTCACCAAGTGGGATGAAGTAGAGGCCGTCCGCACCATCCCCACGGGTTCCACGGTCAAGTTCATCAGGGGCATCGTGAGCCGGTTCGGGGTGCCGAACCGCATCATCATGGACAATGGTTCGCAGTTCACCAGTAACCTCTTCAAAACATACTATGCTAACCTTGGAACGCAGATATGCTACGCTTCGGTGGCGCACCCCCGAAGCAACAGCCAGGCCGAGCGAGCCAACGCAGAGGTCCTAAGGGGCCTCAAGACCAGGACGTTCAAGAAGAATCTGGAGGCCTGCGGTAGAGGCTGGTACGACGAGCTTCAGTCCGTGTTGTGGTCCATCCGCACAACCGCGACCAAGCCAACTGGAGAGACCCCGTTCTTCCTGGTCTACGGAGCCGAAGCGGTCCTCCCTCACGAGGTCAGACGTCGCTCCGCGCGGGTCCTGGCATTCGACGAGGCACAGCAGGACGCCATGCGGGGGATGGACCTCGTGCTGGGGGAGGAACGTCGCCGAGAAGCCGCGCTGCGAGCGGCGAGGTACCAACAAGCACTCCAACGATATCACTGCCGCAACATCCGCCCTAGAACTCTCGAGGTAGGAGACCTCATGCTCAGGCGGGTTCTCTCCAGGGAGGGACTACACAAGCTCTCTCCCATGTGGGAGGGCCCGTTCAAGGTTGTTCATGTTTCCAGGCCCAGCTCCGCGCGCTTGGAGACTCAGGAGGGGGTGCCGGTCCAGAACGCATGGAACATCCAGCACCTCCGGAGGTTCTACCCCTAAAAAGGCCCAGAGCCTGTGAAGAAGGCGAATGCCTGTGAAGCTGTCGCGTTTTGGAAAAGGCCCGGAGCCTGTGAAGAAGGCGAATGCCTGTGAAGCTGTCGCGTTTTGGAAAAGGCCCGGAGCCTGTGAAGAAGGCGAATGCCTATGAAGCTGTCGCATTTTGGAAAAGGTCTGGAGCCTGTGAAGAAGGCGAATGCCTGTGAAGCTGTCGCGTTTTGGAAAAGGCCCGGAGCCTGTGAAGAAGGCGAATGCCTATGAAGCTGTCGCATTTTGGAAAAGGTCTGGAGCCTGTGAAGAAGGCGAATGCCTGTGAAGCTGTCGCGTTTTGGAAAAGGCCCGGAGCCTGTGAAGAAGGCGAATGCCTATGAAGCTGTCGCGTTTTGGAAAAGGCCCGGAGCCTGTGAAGAAGGTGAATGCCTGTGAAGCTGTCGTATTTTGGAAAAGGCCCGGAGCCTGTGAAGAAGGCCAATGTCTGTGAAGCTCGCTGCCCGTGACACTCTCACGTAATAATGAGTTGGGGCTGTACATGCCCCGGAGTCTCAGGAGCGCCGGCCTCAGGCCCTGGGGCTCCCTCCCACGCCTAGTGGCAGCACTTAGCTCCGCGCTGGTGAGAAGACGTCGAAGACTAGATTAGGTGCCGGACGCGGCTTTTTCATTTGCTTTTCGCAGTTGGCTTGTTCGTTCTCATTCAAACTTTTATTGAAGTTGTTGCCATCTTTGGCTTGTGGTTCTTCGACTTTTCACTCTCCTGCCTCGATTTCTCTTATGCAAGGCTCGCGAGGGGGGGCAGCCGAGCTCCCTCGCGAGAGTTCCAGTCCTAGTCGTTCAAAGGTTTCGCGACCTGGGTCCATTACAGGAGCACCCCTCCAGTCCGTGCCCCACGGGCACCGCGACACAAACACAGGGCCTGGGTCGGTCGCCCCCCCACGGCTGGGGCCGGGAACTACCCATGCGCGGGCACATAGCCAGAAGGCACGATAACGGAAGCAAAGCGACGATTAACAGCAATAACCCAAACACGCCCCCGCGGGGCTCCACACTACTGTCTTTTTACGCAGGAAAAAGGAAAAGGAAGAACAAATCAGGCGCAGCTCGCCTCACACCGGCCTGCAGGGAAGACCCGAGCTGCCTCCGACGCTCAGGCAGACTCCCTCTCGCGCTTCACCGATGCGCAACGGCGGGCAGACACGCTGCCACCTCCCAAGCAGATACGACGGCACGGAGGCTGACCGCGGCCACCGCTAGAAGAGTCGCCGCCTGAAGAAGAACTAGTGAAGCTTGGGGAACCCTGAGCGCCGCCAATCACGCGAGCGCTGTCCTCTCCATCATCGCCGGAGCTGGGTTTCCGGCCGCGATCGTCGTCCTCAGGGCAGCACCCTGCGCGGCGACCATCTTCCCCAAATACCCTCACATAGAGGGTGGCGTCGCCGTCAAACTTGAAGTGCAGGGTGCACCGATGGCTCAGGCCACGCGCGCGGGCGAACGTCTGCCAACCGCGGGCCAAGGCCAGGCTCCCGGCTGCGGAGACCTCCAGTGAAGCCCATGAGGCCCGGGTGCAGCAGCCGTCTGCCTGGAGCCAGAGGCCGCCCTGGGCGCCGGCTGGGAGCTCACCGAGGAGGAAGCGAGGAAGCGGAAGCCGGGTGCTAGTCGGCTCCGCCGACCACACAATGAACTCCGGCAGCACCTCTACCGCGCAAAAGCGCGGCCTAGGGGGACGCGCGACCGAAACGCGTCCCCCGGCCGCAGCAGTCTGCCCGTCACCATGCTGGAAATCGTGTCCGCGGCCGCGGGGAGCTGCCGTGGTGGCCATAGGATGTTTGCGAGGGCGCCCTCGGCCGCGCTTGGGCGGGGGAGAGGCAGGCTCAACCTGGAGAGCCTTCCCCTTCTCTGCGGTCGAGAACCTCCTCGACGGGGCCATGAAGAAGAAGGAGAAGCAAGGGGGGATGAACTGGAAGGGCGCGCGCCGATTCGTACTTATAGCCGGCGAGGGCCAACCGTCGCCCCCCCCCCACGACCGCAGGTAATTATGACCCGATTTTGCATGCAGGGACTTGTCCAATCCGCACAGTTGCCGAGGCGCCATGGGGAAGTGGAGACGCCCATGTCCAATCAACCGCCACGCGGCGCCCAAGGCCGCAGGCTGTTAGGGCCCGCGGCGCTTCGCCCTTGCCCTTTCGCCTCCCTGCACGGCCAAGTCCGGGCGCGCCTTGGGCCCGGGGGCTACTGTAGGCGTTCTGGGAACGGGGGTCCCCAGACTTGCCTGCCTGCGGCCTGCGGCGTGGCTCAAAAGGGGTCCCAGCACGGCCCGTCTTCTTCGACGCAGACCCAAGACCCTCGCGAGGGGCCAAGCCTTGCGGGGCAGGCGACACGGAGCTTCCTCAGGCACGGCCGCATCAGGCTGGCTCGCGAGGAGGCGGAGAGATTAAGGGGGGGTACCTCACGAGGTGCCCGTGACGCAAGCCATGACGACCAAAGGCACCAGGCGGGCGCCAGCCCGCGCAGCGTCCTCCTTTCCTCTTTGGTGCAAAGGGAGGAAGCGCAGGCGAGAGCATCAAGCAAAGGCACCCGTTTCGGTGCAACGAGGCCAAGACCAGTCCAACGGCAGGAAGGAAGTCATTGTGGAGCCCAAGCCAGCGTCACCACCAGAGTCTTTGGCAGGCGAGGACTAACTTTAGTCAGGATAAGTGTAAGCAATGTTCCCCTTCAAAATGCCCAATTGTTGGCGCTCTTCCCGCTCAATATTTGGGAAGAGGCCCAGGGCCTTTGCCTATAAATAGGACTAGCCACCCACAGGGTAGAAAAAAGGAAAAATCGGATCAAGTAACATCACAGAGAGAGAGAAGGATGATTGAACTCCTCCTAGCAGTTCATCCCCACAGCCAAGAACAGACCCTCGCGAGGCTGTTCTTCCTTGTATTGCTCATCATCATCAGCCCAAGAGGCAATCCACCACACCACACACTGGAGTAGGGTATTACACCACAACGGTGGCCCGAACCAGTATAAACCCTGTGTCTCTTGTGCTGTTCTTCCCATAGCTTAGATCTCAGCGAGGCGGAGGGGTGCAGGTAGGTAGAAGTCGAAATCTCTGCGCGCACCCCAGTGTTCGAACCTCAAGGGTCTGCCGGAACCCGAAATCTGAAAACTTGTCCTTGGAAAAGGACTCACAGCCGAACTATGTTCGGTTCGAACTAGGGGCTGACGATGGAGAATTTTGTTTCCCACCCGCCATACACTTCATAGCCACTGTCGAGGACTTAACCGACATGCCCACACCTGGCTCCGCGGACATTGACGGTACAGACAATGATGCAGATAAGGAGCAAGGCCAAGACCCGCCAGTCATCAGGCGCAAGATGGCCACCCCTTCACATGACGTGTACATGATCGATACACTTAAAAAGCCTCGCGGCAAAGAGAATGGAGATCCAGTTAAAACTCCTGAGTCACAGTGTAAGTTCCGGCACCCCAAACGCCGCCCCAAGTCACACCGCAACAACAATGGCACTGGAGAAAATAGTACTCCGGACGGCGCCGAAAGCAATGAAGACCCTGCGGGAGCAGCATTCGAGCAGGAGGAACAGGAAAACGGGAAAGCTTGCCCCGACGAACAGGCCTTACCCAGCGACGGTTCGGAGGACGACAACTACCTTCCGCTCTCCGAATATGAGGTAAGCCTCGACGACGAAGACTTCATCGTACCCGAAGAGCCCCTCGAATAGGAGCGCTTCAAGCGCAGGCTGATAGCTACGGCAAGGAGCCTGAAAAAGAAGCAGTGGCAACTTCAAGCTGACCAAGACCTACTCAATGATAGATGGACCGAAGTCCTGGTCGCCGAGGAATACGGCCTAAGTGGCCTAGCCAAAAGCTAACCAAAGCACACATCGCTCTACCAGTCCGATGACGGGGCGTTGGAGCCCACACCATCATCACACAACACGGCTGGTCGCTGACAACTCTGTACGGATAAAGAGGCAACTCAAGCCGAACACCAGACCGCCCCACCTCACCGTAAAGGCAGGAACAACGCAGGTCATGATTACCCAAATAACCTGCAGAGGGACTTGGAAAATAGAGCAGGACACACAAGACAAATCTATGGATCGCGAAAGCATGCTTCGACACGCGACAAGGGCTACCTATTCGGACGTGTCACACCTCGCCACGACCAAGCCGAAAACCATAAGGGGACGCCTTCGGAGTTACGTCGCAGTGTGGCCCAACATAGAGGCGCCACACACCTGCTTTGCTTCACCGATGAAGTAATGGATCACGAATTCCCCGAAGGATTCAAACCCATCAATATTGAATCATACGATGGGACAACCGATCCCGCAGTATGGATAGAGGATTTCATCCTCCACATCCATATGGCCCATGGGGACGATCTCCACACCATTAAATACCTCCCACTAAAACTAAAAGGACCAGCTCGGTACTGGTTAAACAGCCTGTCTGAAAACTCCATAAGCAGTTGGGGGGACTTGGAAGAGGCCTTCCTCGATAACTTCCGAGGAACACATGTCCGGCCATCGGATGCCGATGACCTAAGTCACATTGTCCAACAGCCCAGAGAATCAGCCAGCGAGCTCTAGACTCGGTTCTTAGTCAAAAAGAACCAAATTTTCGACTATCCGGACATGGAAGCCCTTGAGGCTTTCAGACACAGTGTCCGAGACGAATGGCTAGCATGCCACCTCGGCCAAGAAGGACCTAAATCCATGACAACCCTCATTGCTCTGATGACCCGCTTTTGCGCGGGAGAAGACAGTTGGCTCGCTCGTAGAAGCAATAGCGCCAGTGACCAGTGCACCTCCGAAATCCGAGACGGCAACGCCAAGCCACGAGGAAGCAAAAACAACAGTCACAATGATAATGAAAGAACAGGCGACACAGCGGTCAACGCCGGATTCAGCAACCCCAAGCCTGGTCAGCGGAAAAGGCCATTTAAGGCGAATCGAGACGAACCATCCAACCTGGATAGGATATTGGACCGACCCTGTCAGATTCATGGCCACCCCGATAAACCTGCTAATCATACCAACAGAAACTGCTGGGTCTTTAAACAGGCCGGCAAGCTCAATGCCGAACATAAGGGGAGGAGGCCGCCAAGCGACAGGGATGACGGAATGGTTCACCAACGAAATACCGGGGGTCAGAAGCAGTCTCCACCCGAGGATCAACTACTCCCAGAACGGAAATAGCAACCCGGCTTCCGCCGCCCACTCTGTACACCTACAAAGTTTGTACCGCGCATACGTCATTACGCACTCAAGATACCATGGGCATTGGTGGAAGCACAATACGGACAAGCCTGCAAGCACTCCAGTAACCTTTTTATTATTATTTATTTTATTTTTATTTCTTCCTTCACTATCCTTTTAAAAAAACAAGTGACGAACAGGATAAAAATCGGAAACTGGCTCTATCGGAGTCCGGATCCGTACACTCACCTAAGGGGCTATGTCCATCAAGGATTCCCCCCCACTGAGGACTGGCGGCGCAGACGTGCGACAGGAGGTCCAAATTAACTTTTCGTAGACAGCGCTCTCTATTTTTTTAGCCTGTACTATGCCTGTTCCTCCGCCTCCAACCCCGAGCATGTCAAATAGGCGGGGGTAGCTTATATATATATGTACACACACACACACATATATCATAAGTAATCATCGGCATATCGCTCAGTTACCAGTAAACAATATCCGAAATAATCATCTGTATGGTTTCCCGACAAATATGGCTCCTACGGTTATTTCACAGAAATAGCTTGGCCTAACCTGCCAGGGGCTCGGTGTGGGAACAAATGAGTTGCCAGAAAAAGTCCGAACAGCTCTATAGCATACTTCGGCGTTGCAAGTTTGGCCTTATATGCATCAGCTCCGAATCATTGTCTTGGGTGAATAGTTGGGTTGCCCGGCTCCTGTGCTTGCTACCCTATGTTTCGCTCTATCGGCTAGGGTAGTAAAGGGAGAACTACTGCGATTGTGCCCTGGTCTAAACCGGACAAGCACCTCAGTAGAGAAATCCAAAAACTGACTGTCATGATGCGGCGTGAGCTGGTCAACCACTTGACGACTTATTGGAATCTTTAGTGATTCTCCGTGTCACACAAGGGATCTTTTTCAGATCAAATATGTAAGGCACCATACACCGCATACATACCAGGGGCTATGTCGTAGCTCCACCATAAAACTCCTATGGCTAAGTGAAAGTGTTACGCCTTATAGTCCGATTGCCTGGTTCGCCGCATTATCACCTCCTTCATGGACCAAGACGTTGGATAAAGAGTGATTAAATGCTTTTCCGAACACCCCTGTATTTCCTACGAGGGGGCTGAAGCCGATGACTGGAAAACTTCCAGACTATATCAAAACGGCCGCACAGGAGGAATTCAAGCTTTCAAGCAAAACATAAATAGATTAACTATAAAATTGTTTTTTACAATTTTCATACACCTCACTCGAACATTATGTCTTTTGAGCACTAACCATCTACAAAGCGGGCGGCCTCTAGGATGTCTTCAAAATAATGCTCCGGTTATAGACGGTCCTTGCCTTTGGGTGGACCCTTCGTCGCAACATCGATGGCCTTCATCTTCCCCCAGAACGTCTTGACTCGGGCAAAAGCCATATGTGCATCCTCCATGCACGTTGACCGCTTCACAACATCGATATGCGGCACCGCGTCATCAAGCCTTTGCAATAAACCGAAATAGCTATTTGGAATAGGCTCGGTTGGCCACAGTCGGACTACGACGTCCTTCATGGCAGCGCCGGACATCCTATGAAGTTCGGCCCATTGGGACATATGTTCATTGAGCAACAAAGGGCGCTTTGATGCGCCAAAATGCGACCAAAAAAGCTTCTCCATTGCATATCCATCCAGCGCTTGGTAATACTGCGCCGCATCGGCAGAACTCTTCGGCAAGCCCAAGAACTTGTCCGAAGAACTCCATACTTGGTTGAGCTGGGCATAGTTCGGGTCGCCGAACTTAGTTTGCAGCAGAAAGGGCTTTCCAGACGCAATCTCCCTCGCCTGTCGAACCTCCTCACGAGCCGCTCTGCATTCCGACCGCGCCCCTCTCGCCTCTTGTAAGGCCTTCTCCAGATCAACCGCTAAGGCTTCACCCTCCTTCTCTAGACATTCACAGCGGCCGGTAGCATTCTCTAGCTCGAGCATCATCGTGGATATCTTCTCTTCATATTGGCGTCGTGCAACTCGTTTGGCTTTTAATTCGGCCAATGCCTTTTTGGCCGCAGCATTGCTACGCTGGGCCTGTCCTTGGCCCGGGCCAGCTCCGCTCGAAGAACTTCAATAGCGGTAGCACCATCTGCAGCCAAATTTCAGCATCATGCTTATACCACAAAAATGTATGAGGATTGCCCCGAATACATACCTTGCGACTCATCAAGACACATATTGATTAAAGCAAGATCATCCCCTGCCACATCAAGCTTCCACTACAAATCAGCAATTTTCATAGTCCGGGAAGCGGCCAAGGCAGAAGAAGCCTGTGTTAAAAGTTGATCAGGTTAGTCCTCAAACGATCCTTTTCGATCCTCCGTTTTGCTTCCCAGCGTAAGCCAACCCGAGTATCAGGGGCTACTACCTATACACAGGCGCATCTTGGCAAATGAAACATAGCTGAAAACATTAGGTTACAAACCTCGAAGCCCTTCAGTAAGCTCATGAAGGCTTCATTTAATTCGCTCTTCGTGGATGAAATCTTCTCAATCACTATACCCATCAAGGTACGCTGTTCCCCCGAGACAGATGCTTTCCGCAACATGTCCCGCAATATATCTGGAGTCTCCAGGTTCCTCGAGGCTGCCCCAAAAGCACAATCATCCTTTGAAGGAATCGGCTCACCCGTCTTCAAAATCGCTGTCGGCTGTGAGCCAGACAGTCCGGGGCCTTGGTTATCATCAGCCTGGATGGTCGGAGATCCACCTTTGGGTACTGCCTCTTCTGTCCCCTGATCTAAAGGGACCCTCCATGATGACACTTCAGAGTCATCCTCCTTATTGGGCGAGGAAGTCGGAGGAGGCGTCTCGCTCTCCAACATCTCTAGGAGGAGACTCCCCGAAGAAGAGGATCGCCCTGAAAAATTCTGTGCCGACCTGTAAAAATGCATAAAGGCATTACATGTATCTTCGGTAACAATAGCGGAGTGGGATGCTATCAAAGTACTCTAGATTCTCTTACGGTTCGGCCGAGGGCTTGTCCCCTTATTGGAGCTACTCAACGGCATCACTTTCCAAACCCAAGCCGGTCGACGGTGGCATCTTGCCCTTCTTGGGAGACCGCCCCTCCCCATCTTCGGAGGCGGCCCTTTTCCTCCTGTCCGGAGAAGGGATACTGGGTCCTTTTCCACCCCCGTCTTCGAGCGAGGAAAGGTCGATTTCTCCGGATTCAGTGTCCGACTTACCTCCGGAACCAAGGTCATCTTGGATCTTTTCGCCCTCCCCTACTGGTGCCTGGTATGTCACCAAGGCCAGCATCCTTGTTAACACGAGAGTAGCTGAGTCCTCGGGAAGGGAAGTCGGACACCTAATCAATTCCACCTTCTTTATCCAGACCTGAAAAAGGATGACACTGTTGGTATCTTGCCACTATGTAGACATCACCCACTTAGAGGTGCAGGGCTCGGTGATATAGAACCACCCCTGCTGCCACAGATCGGAAGATTTGGCGAAGGATCCTTTCAGCCAAACGGCGCTAGCAAGCTTGCTCACTGTAGCGCCGCCACACTTGGCCTGCTCCCCCTCTACCACACTCGGCTTCACATCAAAGGTCTTGAGCAACAAGCCGAAGTGCGGAGGAGTTCAGAGGAGGGCTTCGCACGTAACGATAAACGTCGAGATAAGAAGAATAGAGTCCGGGGCCAAATCATGGAAGTCTAGTCCGTAATAGAACATGAGCCCTCGGACGAAGGGGTTAAGTGCAAACCCCAACCCGCGGAGGAAGTGGGACACGAACACGACCCTCTCGCCGGATCTGGGGGTGGGAATAACTCGCCCCTCGGCCGGAAGCCGATGATGGATTTCAGCGGTCAGGTACCTCGCCGCCCGAAGCTTTGCAATGTCTTCCTCCGTAACAGAAGAAGCTACCCATCGGCCTTGACGGCTAGATCCGGACATGATTGGGGCTGGTGGCGACCGAAACCCGGTTGTTGGAACTTGGGGTAGCAGGGGTTGAGGAAGAGGCAAGCGTGGAAGAAAAAGACGGGTCAGTACCCCTATATAAAGGTTGCAAATATCAAACGTCTCCTCTCGGGCCTCAAAAACTTGCTTGTTTCCAAGGAGTTGTGCTAGCTCTTTTAGCACTGCGTTGGTTTTCCCCGAAGAGGAAGGGATGATGCAGCAAAGTAGCGTAAGTATTTCCCTCAGTTTTTGGGAACCAAGGTATCAATTCAGTAGGAGGCTACACGCGAGTCCCTCATACCAGCACAAAACAAATAAATCCTCGCAACCAACGCAAATAGGGTTCGTCAATCCCTATAGGGCCACTTACGAGAGTGAGATCTGATAGATATGATAAGGTAATATTTTTGGTATTTTTATGATAAATATGCAAAGTAAAATAAAGGCAAAGTAAATAACAAAGTAAATAACTAAGTAGTAGGAGATTGATATGATAAAGATAGACCCGGGGGCCATAGGTTTCACTAGTGGCTTCTCTCGAGAGCATAAGTATTCTACGGTGGGTGAACAAATTACTGTTGAGCAATTGACAGAATTGAGCATAGTTATGAGAATATCTAGGTATGATCATGTATATAGGCATCACGTCCGAGACAAGTAGACCGACTCCTGCCCGCATCTACTACTATTACTCCACTCATCGACCGCTATCCAGCATGCATCTAGAGTATTAAGTTAAAAAACAAAGTAACGCCTTAAGCAAGATGACATGATGTAGAGGGATAGACTCATGCAATATGAAGAAAACCCCATCTTGTTATCCTCGATAGCAACAATATAATATGTGCCTTGCTGCCTCAACTGTCACTGGGAAAGGACACCGCAAGATTGAACCCAAAGCTAAGCACTTCTCCCGTTGCAAGAAAGATCAATCTAGTAGGCCAAACCAAACTGATAATTCGAAGAGACTTGCAAAGATAACCAATCATACATAAAAGAATTCAGAGAAGATTCAAATATTATTCATAGATAGACTTGATCATAAACCCACAATTCATCAGTCTCAACAAACACACCGCAAAAAGAAGATTACATCGAATAGATCTCCACAAGAGAGGGGGAGAACATTGTATTGAGATCCAAAAAGAGAGAAGATGCCATCTAGCTACTAACTATGGACCCGTAGGTCTGAGGAAAACTACTCACACTTCATCGGAGAGGCTATGGTGTTGATGTAGAAGCCCTCCGTGATCGATGCCCCCTCCGACGGAGCTCCGGAACAGGCCCCAAGATGGGATCTCGTGGATACAGAAAGTTACGGCGGTGGAATTAGGGTTTTGGCTCTGTATCTGATCGTTTGAGGGTACGTGGGCATATATAGGAGGAAGAAATACGTCGGTGGAGCAACAGGGGGCCCACGAGGGTGGAGGGCGCGCCTGGTGGGGGTGTGCGCGCCCCCTACCTCGTGGCCTCCTATTACGTTTCTTGACATAGGGTCCAAGTCTCATGTGTCTTGTTCGATGAGAAAATCACGTTCCTGAAGGTTTCATTCCATTTGGACTCCGTTTGATATTCCTTTTCTTCGAAACCCTAAAACAGGCAAAAAACAGCAATTCTGGGATGGGCCTCCGGTTAATAGCTTAGTCCCAAAAATAATATAAAAGTGGATAATAAAGCCCAATAATGTCCAAAACAGTAGATAATATAGCATGGAGCAATAAAAAATTATAGATATGTTGGAGACGTATCAAGCATCCCCAAGCTTAATTCCTGCTCGTCCTCGAGTAGGTAAATGATAAAAACAGAATTTTTGATGCGGAGTGCTACTTGGCATAATTTTAATGTAATTCTTCTTAATTGTGGTATGAATATTCAGATCCGAAATATTCAAGACAAAAGTTCATATTGACATAAAAATGATAATACTTCAAGCATACTAACTAAGCAATTATGTCTTCTCAAAATAACATGGCCAAAGAAAGTTCATCCCTACGAAATCATATGGTTTAGTCATGTTTCATTTTCATCACACAAAGAATGCTATCATCATGCACAACCCCGATGACAAGCCAAGCAATTGTTTCATACTTTAGTAATCTCAAACCTATAAACTTTCACGCAATATATGAGCGCGAGCCATGGACATAGCACTATAGGTGGAATAGAATATAATGAAGGGGGTTATGTGGAGAAGACAAAAAGGAGGAAGTCTCACATCAACAAGGCTAATCAATGGGCTATGGAGATGCCCACCGATTGATGTTAATGCAAGGAGTAGGGATTGCCATGCAATGGATGCACTAGAGCTATAAATGTACGAAAGCTCAACAAAAGAAACTAGTGGGTGTGCATCCAACTTGCTTGCTCACGAAGACCTAGGGCACTTGAGGAGGCCCATTGTTGGAATATACAAGCCAAGTTCTATAATGAAAAATTCCCACTAGTATATGAAAGTGATAACATGAGAGACTCTCTACTATGAAGATCATGGTGCTACTTTGAAGCACAAGTGTGGCAAGGATAGTAACATTGTCCCTTCTCTCCTTTTCTCTCTTTTCTCTCTTTTTTTCTTTTGGGTCTTTTCTCTTTTTTTATGGCCTTTCTCTTTTTTTGGGCCTTCTCTTTTTTATGGCCTTTCTCTTTTTTTATATTCCTCACTTGGGACAATGCTCTAGAAAATGATGATCATCACACTTCTATTTATTTACAACTCAATGATTACAACTCGATACTAGAACAAAAGATGACCCTATATGAATGCTTCCGGCAGTGTACCGGGATATGCAATGGACCAAGAGTGACATGTATGAAAGAATTATGAATGGTGGCTTTGCCACAAATACTATGTCAACTACATGACCATGCAAAGCAATATGACAATGATGAATGTGTCATGATGAACAGAATGATGGAAAGTTGCATGGCAATATATCTCGGAATGGCTATGGAATTGTGGCTGCTTTGAGGAAGATATAAGGAGGTTTATGTGTGAAAGAGCATATCATATCATGGGTTTTGGATGCACCGGCGAAGTTTGCACCAACTCTCATTGTGAGAAAGGGTAATGCACGATACCGAAGGGGCTAGCAAGGATGGAAGGGTGAGAGTGCGTATAATCCATGGACTCAACCATAGTCATAAAGAACTCACATACTTATTGCAAAAATCTACAAGTCATGAAAAACCTCGGTACTACGCGCATGCTCCTAGGGGGATAGATTGGTAGGAAAAGACCATCGCTCGTCCCCAACCGCCACTCATAAGGAAGACAATCAAATACCACCTCATGTTTCAAATTTGTTGCATAACGTTTACCATACGTGCATGCTACGGTACTTGCAAACCTCAACACAAGTATTTCTCAAATTCATAACTATTCAACTATCACGACTTTGATATTATTACCTCCATGTCTCAAAACAATCATCAAGCATCAAACTTCTCTTAGTATTCAAAACACTCTTAAGAAAATTTTACTAATCTTGAATACCTAGCATATTAGGATTTTAAGCAAATTACCATGCTTATTAAGACTCTCAAAATAATCTAAGTGAAGCATGAGAGATCAATAGTTTCTATAAAACAAATCCACCACCGTGCTCTAAAAGATATAAGTACTAGAGCAAAACTATATAACTCAAAAGATATAAGCGAATCACATAGAGTATTCTAACATATTCCAAATCATGTATGGCTCTCTCAAAAGGTGTGTACAGCAATTATGATTGTGGTAAACTAACAAGCAAATACTCAAATAATACAAGACGCTCCAAGCAAAACACATATCATGTGGCAAATAAAAATATAGCTCCAAGTAAAGTTACCGATAGAAGTAGACGAAAGAGGGGATGCCTTCCGGGGCATCCCCAAGCTTTGGCTTTTAGGTGTACTTAGATTATCTTGGGGGTGCCACGGGCATCCCCAATCTTAGGCTCTTGCCACTCCTTGTTCCATAATCCATCAAATCTTTACCCAAAACGTGAAAACTTCACAACACAAAACTTAAAGTAGAAAATCTCGTGAGCTCCGTTAGCGCAAGAGAATAAAATATCACTTCAAGGTACTGTAATGAACTCATTCTTTATTTATATGGGTGTTATACCTACTGTATTACAACTTCTCCATGGTTTATAAACTAATTTACTAGCCATAGATTCATCAAAATAAGCAAACAACACAAGAAAAATAGAATATGTCAAAAACAGAATAGTCTGTAGTAATCTGTAGCTAGCGCAAGATCTGGAACCCCAAAACTTCTAAACTAAATTGCTGGACGTGATGAATTTATATATTAATAATCTGCAAAAATAATTAACTAAATAGCACTTTCCAAATAAATATGACAGCAGTTCTCGTGAGCGCTAAAGTTTCTTTTTTTTACAGCAAGTTCAGCAAGACTTTCCCCAAGTCTTCCCAACGGTTCTACTTGGCACAAACACTAATTAAACACACAAAAACACTACCAAAACAAAGGCTAGATAATTTATTTATTACTAACAGCAAGGAAAAATATTGGGTTGTCTCCCAAAAATATTGGGTTGTCTCCCAACAGCTAGGCATTGGTAATTTTAATGATGCTCACAAGAAAGACAAGAATTGAAGCACAAAAGGAGCATCATAAAGCATGTGACAAACACATCTAAGTCTAACATACTTCCTATGCATAGGCATCTTAAAGGCAAACAAATTATCATAGCAAGCAAAAACTAGCATATGCAAGGAAGCGGAAAGAAACATTAGCAATCTCAACATAACGAGAGGTAATTTAGTAACATGGAAATTTCTAAAACCATATTTTCCTCTCTCATAGTAATTACATGTAGGATCATAAGCAAATTCAACAATATAGGTATCACAAAACATATTCTTAACAGGATCCACATGTATGCAAAGTTGACACTCTTCCAAAATAGTGGGATTAACATTAACTAAAGTCATGACCTTTCCAAACCCAATTTTAATATTATTGCAAACATTATAATCAATCTCATATTCATCATGGGGTTTAAATAAATTTTCAAGATCAAAAGAAGAGTCACCCCAATCATGATCATTGCAACAAATAGAGGACATAGTAAAACTAACATCGCCAAGATTAGGGTTTTGCATATTATTAGCACAATTGACATTCATAGAATTTATACTATCATCATTGCAATCATGCTTTCTATTCAGAGATCTATCATGAATCGCTTCATAAAGTAATTCATCACACTTTTCAGATTCACGAATTTCAAGCAAAACCTCATAAAGATAATCTAGTGCACAAAACTCACTAGCAATTGGTTCATCATAATTGGATCTCTTAAAAAGATTAGCAAGTGGATAAGGATCCATAGATCTTAGGTTCTCTGTTTAGTAATAAATAAACAACTATTCCAACCATACGAGCAAACAAGAAATGGGCGAAAAGAGGCAAATAGAGAAAGAGAGGGAGGATAGAGAGAGAGGGCGAATAAAACGGCAAGGGCGAAGTGGGGGAGAGAAAAACAAGAGGCAAATGGCAAATAATGTAATTCAGGAGATAAGGGTATGTGATGGGTACTTGGTATGTTGACTTTTGCGTAGACCTCCCCGGCAACGGCGCCAGAAATCCTTCTTGCTACCTTTTGTAGCACTGCGCTGGTTTTCCCCGAAGAGGAAGGGATGATGCAGCAAAGTAGCGTAAGTATTTCCCTCAGTTTTTGAAAACCAAGGTATCAATCCAGTAGGAGGCTACGCGCGAGTCCCTCGTACCTGCACAAAACAAATAAATCCTCGCAACCAACGCAAATAGGGGTTGTCAATCCCTATAGGGCCACTTACGAGAGTGAGATCTGATAGATATGATAAGGTAATATTTTTGGTATTTTTATGATAAAGATGCAAAGTAAAATAAAGGCAAAGTAAATAACAAAGTAAATAACTAAGTAGTAGGAGATTGATATGATAAAGATAGACCCGGGGTCCATAGGTTTCACTAGTGGCTTCTCTCGAGAGCATAAGTATTCTACGGTGGGTGAACAAATTACTGTTGAGCAATTGACAGAATTGAGCATAGTTATGAGAATATCTAGGTATGATCATGTATATAGGCATCACGTCCGAGACAAGTAGACCGACTCTTGCCCGCATCTACTACTATTACTCCACTCATCGGCCGCTATCCAGCATGCATCTAGAGTATTAAGTTAAAAAACAAAGTAACGCCTTAAGCAAGATGACATGATGTAGAGGGATAGCCTCATGCAATATGAAGAAAACCCCATCTTGTTATCCTCGATGGAAACAATACAATACGTGCCTTGGTGCCCCTACTGTCACTGGGAAAGGACACCGCAAGATTGAACCCAAAGCTAAGCACTTCTCCCATTGCAAGAAAGATCAATCTAGTAGGCCAAACCAAACTGATAATTCGAAGAGACTTGCAAAGATAACCAATCATACATAAAAGAATTCAGAGAAGATTCAAATATTATTCATAGATAGACTTGATCATAAACCCACAATTCATTGGCCTCAACAAACACACTGCAAAAAGAAGATTACATCGAATAGATCTCCACAAGAGAGGGGAGAACATTGTATTGAGATCCAAAAAGAGAGAGGAAGCCATCTAGCTACTAACTATGGACCCGTAGGTCTGAGGTAAACTAATCACACTTCATCGGAGAGGCTATGGTCTTGATGTAGAAGCCCTCCGTGATCGATGCCCCCTCCGGCGGAGCTCTGGAACAGGCCCCAAGATGGGATCTCATGGATATAGATGGTTACGGTGGTGGAATTAGGGTTTTGGCTCCATATCTGATCGTTCGAGGGTACGTGGGTATATATAGGAGGAAGAAGTACGTCGGTGGAGCAACAGGGGGCCCACGAGGGTGGAGGGCTCGCCTGGTGGGGGTGGGCGCACCCCCCTACCTCGTGGCCTCCTGTTACGTTTCTTGACGTAGGGTCCAAGTCTCCTGTGTCTTGTTCGATGAGAAAATCACGTTCCCGAAGGTTTCATTCCGTTTGGACTTCGTTTGATATTCTTTTTCTTCGAAACCCTAAAACAGGCAAAAAAACATCAATTCTGGGCTGGGCCTCCGGTTAATAGGTTAGTCCCAAAAATAATATAAAAGTGGATAATAAAGCCCAATAATGTCAGAAACAGTAGATAATATAGCATGGAACAATCAAAAATTATAGATACATTGGAGACGTATCAAGTTGTACCTAAGGGACGGTTGGGTTTCCCACGTTCAGGTCGAGAGTAATCCCTTAAAAAAGGGAGGCACAATCTCCGTTTGGACAAGATGCACCAATAAGGCCATGTCCTGGGACGTGGGGTGACGGGCCGGCTAAAACGGTTCGCGAGCAAAGGCCGGGCAAGCATGGTGTCATATTACCAAAAAGTGGTCGGTGGGTTGAACTCATGAAATATTATATCCTCTATGGTTGTGCATACAAATATGGACACAATCATTACATCTAAAGATCAACTAGGAGTTTGGAAGGGGGAACCCATCTTGCAATGCCAAAGACAATCTGCGTGCCGGACTCCTCGTCATTGAAGCCAGGTTCTGGGGCTACTGAGGGATTCCTGGACTAAGGGGTCCTCGGGCGTCCGGCCTGTTATCTATTGGGCCAGACTGATGGGCTGTGAAGACATGAAGGCCGAAGACTGTACCTGTGTCCGGATTGGACTCTCCTTGGTGTGGAAGGCAAGCTTGGCAACCGACTATGAATATTCCTTCTCATGTAACCGACTCTATGTAAACCCTAGATTCCCCCCGGTGTCTATATAAACTGGAGGGGTTAGTTCGGAAAGGGTATACTCATTACCATATTCATATAGGCTAGGCTTCTAGTGTTTAGCCATCATGATCTCGTGGTAGATCAACTCTTGTAACACTCATATTCATCAATATCAATCAAGCAGGACGTAGGGTATTACCTCCATAGAGAGGGCCCGTACCTGGGTAAACATCTTGTCTGTCGGATTTCGGGTTCTGGCAGACCCTTGAGGTTTGAACACTGGGGTGCGCGCGGAGATTTCGCCTTCTACCTACCTGCACCCCTCCGCCTCGCTAAGATCTAAGCTATGGAAAGAACAGCACAAGAGACACAGGGTTTATACTGGTTCGGGCCACCGTTGTGGTGTAATACCCTACTCCAGTGCGTGGTGTGGTGGATTGCCTCTTGGGCTGATGATGATGAGCAATACAAGGAAGAACAACCTCGCGAGGGTCTGTTCTTGGCTGGGGGGATGAACTGCTAGGAGGAGTTCAATCGCCCTTCTCTGTCTCTCTCTGTGTGATGCTACTCGATCCGATCCTAGCTAGTTTCTCTTTTGGCTTCTAGATTCTCCCTCGTTCATTGCCCCTCTACCCTGGGGGTGGCTAGTCCTATTTATAAGCAAAGGCCCTGGGCCTCTTCCCAAATATTGAGCGGGAAGGGCGCCAACAATTGGCCATTTTGAAGGGGAACATCTGGTACACTTATCCTGACTAAAGTTGGTCCTCGCCTGCCAAAGGCTCTGGTGGTGACGCTGGCTTGGGCTCCACAATGACTTCCTCCCTGCCGTTGGACTGTTCTTGGTCTCGTTGCACCGAAACGGGTGCCTTTGCTTGATGCTCTCGCCTGCGCTTGCTCCCTTTGCACCAAAGAGGAAAGGAGGACACTGCGCGGCTGGCGCCCGCCTGGCGCCTTTGGTCGTCATGGCTTGTGTCACGGGCACCTCATGAGGTACCCCGTCTTGATCTCTCCGCCGCCTCGTGAGCCAGCCTGATGAGGCCGTGCTTGAGGAAGCTCCGTGTTGACCGCCCCGCGAGGCTTGGCCCCTCGCGTGGGTCTTGGGTCTGTGTTGATGAAGATGGGCCGCGCTGGGCCCCCTTTTGAGCCACACCGCAGGCCGCAGGCAGGCAAGTCTGGGGACCCCCGTTCCCAGAACACCGATAGTAGCCCCCGGGCCCAAGGCGCGCCCGGACTTGGCCGTGCGGGGAGGCGAAAGGGCAAGAGCAAAGCGCCGCGGGCCCTAACAGCCTGCGGCCTTGGGCGTCGCATGGCGGTTGACTGGACGTGGGCGCCTCAGCAACCGCTCGAGTTGATAAGGGAGCGGCATCTGCCTAGGCTTTGCTTTTTTTGCTTTCTCCGGTTGCTGCTCAGATCCCCTTTCTTGCGCCTCTCCTTCCTTCCTCCAAAATTTCCAGATCTACTCTGACCGCGTGACCTAGGAAGCCATGGCGCCTCGTCAGTCCCCGGCTGGAGCTTGGTACTCATCTGCCCTGGACTCGCTGAACGTGTCGGAGGCGAGCCTCGCCCGGTTGCACCGGATGGCGGCGGCGCAGGGCATCGACGGGGAGAAGGTGTTCAAGGTCGGCTCCGCCACCCCTGAGGGCCAAGGAAGCACCTTCTATCCGTTCTTTGTAAGCGTCATTGCTGCTGGCCTGGTGCCTCCCTTCTCCGAGTTCTTCTTCTCTGTCCTCCGCCATTATAAGCTACAGGCTCTGCATCTCCACCCTAACTCCGTCCTTCTCCTGGAAATCTTCGCCTATTACTGTGAGGCTCAGGTAGGGGTGCAGCCCTCAGTGGCCTTGCTGCACCACTACTTCTACCTCCGGACCTCTCGCGGTCCTGCTTCCGCGTGCGCGAGCTTCATCGCGTACGGTGGCGCCATTGCCATTTCGAACCCCGGGAAAAGGATTGAGGGCTTCAGGAGCAAGTGAGTCTTGGCAGATTCTGGGCGCATCCACCCTCGGCTGATCTTGCCCACGGAGCAACCCACGAGCTCCAGCGATTGGGGTCAAGCGGAGCTCGCGGACCCTCGCGCGAAGCTGGTGTTGGAGAAGATGGACGCGGATCTGAGGCCGGCCAACATGGCGGCGGCGAAGCTGACCGGCACGTCGCTGCTGAGGGAATTCCTAGAGCACCAGCTGGCTCCACTTCGGCAGTACTCACTTCTGATGTGGAGGCCCCATCCGAGCCCCGCGGCCTTGGCCGACGAAGATTTGGCTGCGGTCCTCCAATCTCTGGTCGGGGGCGATGTGGCAAGGTTGGAGGGCGCTCCTACGCCCTTGTTCCTCCGCGACGACTGGGAGCAGGTAGTGGAGTCCATGCCCGTCTTCAACGGGGACGGGCCCGTGCCCATGGAAACTCCCGGGGAATCGGTGGACGTGTCCTCCGACGACTCCAGCGAAGAGGAGGAAGGAGGGGAGCGGGAAAAAGGGCCTGACTCCGAGGCGACTGACGGAGAGTCGAGGGCTCCCCTCCCCCGGCGTAGGTCCCGCGCTCTTCGCCTCTCTCCGAGCGATGATGACGAGGATGATGACGAGCAGGGCAGCGGGAGCTTGCCCCCGATCCTGAAGAAGGATAGGACCGGGCTGATCTCCCACGGGTCTGCCCCGGCCCCGAGGCGGACCGCAGACGCGCCTTCCCCTCCCGAGCTTCCCAAGGTTGACCCTTCCAGCTGGCTTTCAGGCTTCAAATTTGGCCGAAGGCTGCCTGAGCTCACTGGCGACGACCTGTAAGCGCTTGATTCTTGTCTTTATTTCTTGTTCTGCTGCTAAGGCTTGACGTCCACATCTCTTGGACAGGCTGGCGCCCGCAGCAAAGAAGCCGAAGGGAGCTCCTGAGGTTCCATCCGAGGCAGCGCCTCTGCCCGCAAAGGAAGGTGACCGCGATGCACGGGCTTCTCCTGCCCGGTTGTCCTCGCAAGGCCTGGCTGAGCCAGCTGGGGCGAGCTCAGCCCCCATGGCCCAAGTGACTCCCGAGGTGCCTTTGCCTGCTGCCGCCACTACAGCCGTTGGGGCGCAGCAGGCCCCGCCTCAGGATGCTGTGGTCGCCCTGTCGCCCTCTCCTCCTACTCCACCGACTGCTGTCTCTCCGACTCCTCCTGCTGTTCTGGATCGTGCTGCTGCTGAGCTGGACCGGCTGTGGCAGGATCTTCTTGGCGCCGACCCTCGCTTGGTGGCCGGGCGCTTGGAGCTGGCTTCAGGATGGATTCGCTCCGATGCTTCGATTCAGGCGGTACTGGTCCAGGCCTCGACGGCTTGCGATGAGGAGAGGCAGGCCGTCCTTGAGGCGAAGGCTGCTCGTGACGCAGCCCTGGGGGAGGTGGTCGACGTCCGTGGTCGCTGCAAGGCGCTGGAGGACGAGCTGCAAGGCCTGCGGGACCAGCTCGCGAAAGAGGCCCGCCTTCGCCAAGAGCAGGAAGAAGGCGTGAAGGCTCGCGAGGCGGCCGTCAAGGAGAGGGAGGTCAAGCTCAGGAGGCGCCGTGACCGCCTAGGCGCACTGGAGCAGGAGTTGGCGCGAGGAAGGTCGAGCTGGACGACAAGGCCCAGGTTCTTGCCGAGGACCGCGTGGCCTTCGCGGAGATGGAGGCGAAGGCTCGCTCCTCGCTGAGGACGCTTTACGACAGCGGCCTGGAGAGCCCGTTGGCTGGCGCCGAGGACGGCCCCGCCAAGCTGCTTCCCTTCCTGGTTCACGCTCTTGAAGATGTCGCCCTTGGCCTTGGCCCCACGGCCGAGGCCGAGGCGCGTGTCCTGTCTTCTGCAGCGCTGACGCGGGTCCTCACCCACATCTACCTTCGCGATCCCAGCGTCGACCTCGACAGCCTGCTGGAGCCAGTAAGCGGTGAGCGTGCCGCTGCCGCTACCGAGGCCGTGAAGGGTCGCGCGGAGGCTCTGCTGGGGAAGCTCCAGGCCTTCAGCACCAAGCCGAAGCAAGGCGCTGCCGACCCCGCTGCTCCATGAGGCGAACCCACTCCGCGCTGCTCCACCGCCGACAAGTGACTCCGTTGTGGCTCCTGTCCCGCCTTTAATTCCTGCACATGTATCATGCGTCGGGGAGGCGTTTAAACTTGCGTTTGGCATTGAGATAACAGTGTGGACTGTAATATTTGCTTTTGAATTCCTTGAAATTTACGCTTTTCCTTCCTACTTGCTTATGTTCTACGCCGGCAGAGCCCGGCCCCGCGCATACCTCAGCCGCCATTAGCCCCGACCGGAAACCAGGACGGGACCAAGGAGTGAGGGGCTACGTGACAAGTTAGGCTCCTGAGTCGCGATGCTCAGGAGTCCCCCTTGGCGCATGAATAGCAAGTAGGGAGGTGTGATGTGGGTGGATCTACCGTTCTACGTCTGCAGAGCCCGGCTGCGCACATACCTCAACCGCCGTTTGCCTTTCGGAACTAAGGAGTGAGGGGCTACGTGACCAGTTAGGCTCCTGAGTCGCGATGCTCAGGAGTCCCCCTTGATGCTCAAACGGCCTTCGTACCTTGGCTCTGCTCGGGGAGAGACGCGCGACGAACCAGGCCTGGGAGGGTCTGGCCGGGTGGCGTGCGTCTGGGCATGACCCAGGCGCAACCCCCATGCCCAGCCCCCTCACGTGGCACTCCCGAGGGGAGGCGTTACGATGAGGCTAGACACTGAGCTCTGGGCTCCCTGAGGTTGATGCGGCCCGGGGGCCGCCCTCAGTTGTTTATCACCAGCGCGGAGCATAGCGCTTCCGTATGTGTACGGGCATAGCCGCTCCTCGGCAGTGTCGTCAGCCAGCGCGGAGCATGGTGCTTCCACTGGTACGTGGGAGGGGGATCCCCTTTGGGAGGAGCCCCCGGGGCGTGTACAGCCCCGCCCTGACACGTGGCTGGCACGGTAGGGCCTGGCGAGGTGTATCTGGGCACCCGTGAGCCAGCGCGGGACTCACGGGGCCCTACCTCTAGGTGGGTTGCGTCTGGCACTGGGCCTTATCTTGTGATGTGTCCCTGCAAATTTGGTTAGATGCCGGCACTCTACGTCCTCAGGTCCCGGCCCTCGAGCCGGTCTCAGCCGTCGCTGGTATGCCAGGTCGCGATGCCGTGGACAAGGCCAGAGGGTGAGGGCTGGAGAGCCAGGAAGAGCCCTGCGTTGCGATACTCAGGTACCCCCCCCCTTTAACGTGCAAGTGGTCGGCATGGAGAAGAAGAGGTGTCGTGGACAGGCATCAAACAATCAAGCATGGTGGGTCGAACGCATAGCCGGAAAAAAATGCAAAAGGGATACATGCCGCTGGGTCTGGCCCGAGCGACTTGGGGGATGATGCGGCCCGAGGGGCGCCCCCAACAAGGTAAGCTAACAACATGAAATAAAAAGGATACATGCCGTAGGGACGGACCCACACGGCCTGGGAATAATGCAGCCCTGGGGGGCGCTCCCAGCTGGAAATGAAACTTGAAAGATGTCACCTGATGATGTTGAGGACGAAGGAGTGTTGGCGTAGCAGACTCGGTGGGCTGCGGAAGCCGATCCTCACGAGCCCCCAGGCCTAGGGGCCTCGGGAGGCTCCGGAGGCGCTGGTGGCTCCTCGCGGACCATCTCCATCTCCGCCAGGGCTGCGGAACGCCTGGCCTCTTGAGCCTCCATGATGCCCCTTATGAGGCGCTGGTGCGTGGCAGCCGCGTTCGGCAAGCCGTAAGGCATGCGAACGTAGCTGTGGGGCGGACCTTCGCAACGCCCCACTCGCGAGGGCCGGAGGCGCTCCAGAGAGGCGACTTGATTGACCCCTGGTATGTCGATGCAGACGCGCAGCCCACCATCCTCGCCTGGATGGGGAGCCACAGCTGGTAGGCGGCGGCCGCCTTTCATGACTCTTGACTCCTGTAGCTCCTGAATGGCCTTGCTAACGAACTCCTGACGGTCTGGCTCTCCTTGCCTTACTCCTTCTTGAGGGAAACGTGCGTCGAAACACGCCTCCATGTGGTGCCCAAGCGCCTCCCTCGTGACCTTAGCCAGGTCGGTGGCCCTCCAGGGGAGAGCCTCCGAGCCCTGCCTGAGGAGGGCGCCAGGCGCGCTTTCCTATGCGATGGAAGGAGGTTCCCCCTGGGCAAGCGCAGGCCCTGAGGGGCTTGCCTCCTGAGGGGCCGGGCTGGATGATGTCTTCTTCTTCTTGGGGGCGGTCTCGGGAAGCCTCCTGCTTCCGCGATCCGGGTCTTCCAGTTATGCGGCCTGAAAGGCTCGTTCCAGGGAACACACCGCGTCCTTCTCTTCACAGGGCACCGTGATGACTCTAGCACTTCCTGGCATCTTGAGGATGTTGTAGCCGTGTGAGTTACGACCATGAACTTGGCCAGCGCTGGGTACCCAAGGATGGCATTGTACGGCAGGCGAATGTGAGCAACGTCGAAGTCGATGAGCTCGGTGCGGTAGTTGTCGCATGCCCTGAAGGTGACAGGGAGGCAGACCTGCCCAATCGGGACCGTGGAGCCGTCGGTGACTCCGGAGAAAGGCTTGGTTGGCTGAAGCTGGTTGTAGGGCACTTGGAGATTGTTGATTGTTTCCACGGACAGGACGTTGAGCCCTGCCCCGCCATCGATGAGGGTCCTGGTGACCACCACGTTGCTGATGATTGGGGAACAAAGCATCGGGAGGACTCCGGCTGTGGCCGCACACTTGAGCTGATCTGCTGAGCTGAACGTGATGGCGCACGCCGACCACCTGAGAGGGCGCGTGGCTTCGAGCTTGGGAGGACTGCATTCACTTCGCGGGCGAACTGCTTGAAGATGTGTTGAGAGGCTGGGGCTTGAGCCCCGCCCAGGATGCAGGGGATCGCGCGCGGCTCTTGGAAGCCCCCAGCCCCCTCGTCCTGATGGCGGTCCTCGTTTCTCCTTGGCTGCGGCGGCAGCGGAGGGAGGCCTGCGTTGCCTTGCGGGCGATCCTCACGAGGCTGATCCCTCCAGTCTCCCTCGCGAGGCGGGTCTTGCCAGCGATCCTCGCGAGGTCGATCGCGCCACCCTTGGCGCGGGCAGCGGTCTTCCCAGCGTCCTGCATTCCTTCCTCCTCCTCGACTGTAGCCCCGGTCACCGCGGTCGGGGCGACGGCCGATCCTTCCTTCTCGCACGGCTCGGAGCTCTTGACATTCGTTGGTGTTGTGGGTGTGGAGGTCATGGTACACACAGTACCGACTGCCCTTGGAAGATTCGGGCTGATCTCTGCCCCGCTTGGTGTCTGGTTCTGCCGCGAGCACGGCAGCCCCCTTGCTCTTCACATCCTTGGCCTTGGGCTTCTTCTCTTCTGGGTCTGCGGCAGGCAGCTCAAGGAGGGAGAGACGCCCTTCCTCAGCCCTGGCGCACTTGGTTGCCAAGTTGAACAACTCCAAGGAAGTACACAGGTCTTCATGCATCGCCAGCTCCTCCTTCATCTTGACATCACGCACGCCGTCGGAGAAGGCTGAGATGATGGCCTCCTCGGTCACCTTGGGAATCTTGAGGTGTGCGTTGTTGAAGCGCTGGGTGTACTTCTGCAGGGTCTCTCCGGGTTGTTGCTTGATGCGGCGCATGTCGCTCACGGCGGGTGGCCGGTCGCTAGTACCTTGGAAGTTGGCGATGAAGCGGGTGTGCATCTCGTCCCAGGAGGAGATCGTGCCTGGAGCCAGGTTCAGGAGCCAGGTGCGGGCCCCGTCCTTGAGCGCCATGGGAAACCAGTTCGCCATGACCTTCTCGTCTCCGTTGGCAGTTTCGATGCCCAGCTCATAGAGCTGGAGGAACTCCGCAGGGTTGGCCGTGCCGTCGTAACGAGGAGGCAGGTCTGGCTTGAACTTGCCGGACCACGCGACGCTGTGTAGCTCGGTGGTGAAGGCACGGCAGCCTGCTGTGGCCACGGGAGGCCTTGGGTGGCGGAGAGCTTGGTCTTGCATGTCCCCACGCGCTGCAGCTGGGAGCAGCGTGGGGTCTTGACGTGCGGGAGCAGGAGCATGGTCGCGACGTGCTGGAGCAGGGAGCGCCCGGGCAGCTTCTTGCGGGCGAGGGACTTCTTGGCAGCTCTGCTCTTGCCGCGCTGGCACCTGACGGAGCGGGTTCCGCCCAGGGGCCACGCGCCTTGGAGCTGTTGGGGAACGTTGCAGAAAACAAAATTTTTCCTACTCGTTTCACCAAGATCATCTAGGAGTTCATCTAGCAACGAGTCATTGGATGCATCTACATACCTTTGTAGATCGCGCACGGAAGCGTTCAAAAGAACGGTGATGATGTAGTCGAACACGACGTGATCCAAATCACCGATGACCAGCACCGAACGGACGGCACCTCCGCGTTCAACACACGTACGGGACGGGAGACGTCTCCTCCTTCTTGATCCAGCAAGGGGAAGGAGAGGTTGGTGAAGATCCAGCAGCACGACGGCGTGGTGGTGGATGCAGGGCGTCACAGTAGCAGGGCTTCGCCTATGCTACAAGAGGGAGATGTAACAGGGAGAGAGGGAGGCGCCAGGGGCTGGGGTATGAAGTCCCTCCTCTCCCTCACTATATATAGGGGTGCCAAGGGGGGGGCACCGGCCCTAGTAGATGGAATCTACTAGGGGGGGCGGCGGCCAAGGGTGGGGGGCTTGCCCCCCCCAAGCAAGGGGGCGCCCCCTCTAGGGTTCCCCCCCCAACCCTAGGCGCATGGGCCCTTGGGGGGGTGGTGCCTCAGCCCACTTTGGGCTGGGTTCCCTCTCACTTCAGCCCATGGGCCCCCCCGGGATAGGTGGCCCCACCCGGTGGACCCCCGGGACCCTTCCAGTGGTCCCGGTACAATACCGGTGACCCCGAAACTTGTCCCGATGGCCGAAACAGCACTTCCTATATATAATTCTTTACCTCTGGACCATTACGGAACTCCTCGTGACGTCCGGGATCTCATCCGGGACTCCGAACAACATTCGGGTTACTGCATATACATATCTTCACAACCCTAGCGTCACCGAACCTTAAGTGTGTAGACCCTACGGGTTCGGGAGACAAGCAGACATGACTGAGACGACTCTCCGGTCAATAACCAACAGCGGGATCTGGATACCCATGTTGGCTCCCACATGCTCCACGATGATCTCATCGGATGAACCACGATGTCGAGGATTCAATCAACCCCGTATGCAATTCCCTTTGTCAATCGATATGTTACTTGCCCGAGATTCGATCGTCGGTATCCCAATACCTCGTTCAATCTCGTTACCGGCAAGTCACTTTACTCGTACCGTAACGCATGATCCCGTGACCAGACACTTGGTCACTTTGAGCTCATTATGATGATGCATTACCGAGTGGGCCCAGTGATACCTCTCCGTCATACGGAGTGACAAATCCCAGTCTTGATCCATGTCAATCCAACAGACACTTTCGGAGATACCCGTAGTGCACCTTTATAGTCACCTAGTTACGTTGCGACGTTTGGTACACCCAAAGCACTCCTACGGTATCCGGGAGTTACACGATCTCATGGTCAAAGGAAAAGATACTTGACATTGGAAAACTCTAGCAAACGAACTATACGATCTCATGCTATGTTTAGGATTGGGTCTTGTCCATCACATCATTCTCCTAATGATGTGATCTCGTTATCAATGACATCCAATGTCCATAGCCAGGAAACCATGACTATCTGTTGATCAACGAGCTAGTCAACTAGAGGCATACTAGGGACATGTTGGTGTCTATTATTCACACATGTATTACGATTTCCGGATAATACAATTATAGCATGAATAAAGACAATTATCATGAACAAGGAAATATAATAATAATGCTTTTATTATTGCCTCTAGGGCATATTTCCAACAGGAGCCATGGCGCCTTCTTGAGGAGGAGGCGGCTGGGGCGCCCCCGGAGCTTCGTCGCCTGCGCGGTGCGGGGTGCGATGCAGCGGAATGGATGGCGCAGGAGAGCCCCCTGCGGCGCGGACGAGCTCGGCGACGCGGTCGAGCCATTCTTCGTAGACGTCGTCGACGGGACGGTAGCGCAGGAGCTCATTTTCCGCGATGAGCGCAGCTCGAGCCTCAATGGGTACGCGGAGCGCGCGGGACGAAGAACCAGCTGGGGTGAGCGAGGGAGTAGCGGTGCGGCCGTCTTGCCGCACGGACGGATGCTGAGACGGCGCTTGCTGCTCGTTCCCCGCCGGGCCGGTGGTGGCGTTGACGGCAGGTGACGGGGAACGGCGAGGACGCCCACCGACAGGAGCCATCTAGGCGACGTGGGAAGCAAGAGCGGCCCGGCGCTCGGCGCGGGCCTGACGAGCGTCAGACATGGACGCGACGGTCGGAGGAGAACGGGGTGGTGGAAGACGAATTCCGGCGCACCCCTACCTGGCGCGCCAAATGTTGGATTTCGGGTTCCGGCAGACGCTTGAGGTTCGAACAATAGGGTGCGCGCGGAGATTTCGCCTTCTACCTACCTGCACCCCTCCGCCTCGCTAAGATCTAAGCTATGGAAAGAACAACACAAGAGACACAGGGTTTATACTGGTTCGGGCCACCGTTGTGGTGTAATACCCTACTCCAGTGCGTGGTGTGGTGGATTGCCTCTTGGGCTGATGATGATGAGCAATACAAGGAAGAACAGCCTCGCGAGGGTCTGTTCTTGGCTGGGGGGATGAACTGCTAGGAGGAGATCAGTCGCCCTTCTCTGTCTCTCTCTGTGTGATGCTACTCGATCCGATCCTAGCTAGTTTCTCTTTTGGCTTCTAGATTCTCCCTCCTTCATTGCCCCTCTACCCTGGGGGTGGCTAGTCCTATTTATAGTCAAAGGCCCTGGGCCTCTTCCCAAATATTGAGCGGGAAGGGCGCCAACAATTGGCCATTTTGAAGGGGAACATCTGGTACACTTATCCTGACTAAAGTTGGTCCTCGCCTGCCAAAGGCTCTGGTGGTGACGCTGGCTTGGGCTCCACAATGACTTCCTCCCTGCCGTTGGACTGTTCTTGGTCTCGTTGCACCGAAACGGGTGCCTTTGCTTGATGCTCTCGCCTGCGCTTGCTCCCTTTGCACCAAAGAGGAAAGGAGGACACTGCGTGGCTGGCGCCCGCCTGGCGCCTTTGGTCGTCATGGCTTGCGTCACGAGCACCTCGTGAGGTACCCCGCCTTGATCTCTCCGCCTCCTCGCGAGCCAACCTGATGAGGCCGTGCCTGAGGAAGCTCCGTGTCGTCTGCCCCGCGAGGCTTGGCCCCTCGCGAGGATCTTGGGTCTGTGTTGATGAAGATGGGCCACGCTGGGCCCCCTTTTGAGCCACGCCGCAGGCCGCAGGCAGGCAAGTCTGGGGACCCCCGTTCCCTGAACGCCGACATTGTCCCCTGTCTCCTGTTACCATCGATCCTAGACGCACAGTTCGGGACCCCCTACCCGAGATCCGTCGGTTTTGACACCGACATCGCACATGGCTAAAAATTGATGTTGTGTGTTCTAGGCGCCCCCTCCCCACATATATATAGGTGGGAGGGGGAGGGGAGCAGCCAGGGTGCGCCCCAAGTAGGCCAAATCCTACTCGGGGTCCTCCCCAATTCGGCCTCCCCCTACTGATGACCACAAGTATAGGGGATCTATTGTAGTCCTTTCGATAAGTAAGTGTGTCGAACCCAATGAGGAGCGGAAGGAAATGACAAGCAGTTTTCAGTAAGGTATTCTCTGCAAGCACTGAAATTATTGGTAACAGATAGTTTTGTGATAAAGTAATTCGTAACGGGTAAAAATTAATAAAAGTAAATAAGGTGTAGCAAGGTGGCCCAATCCTTTTTGTAGCAAAGGACAAGCCTGGACAAACTCTTATATAAAGCGCTCCCGAGGACACATGGGAATTATCATCAAGCTAGTTTTCATCATGCTCATATGATTCGCGTTCGTTACTTTGATAATTTGATATGTAGGAGGACCAGTGCTTGGGTACTGCCCTTCCTTGGACAAGCATCCCACTTATGATTAACACCTCTCGCAAGCATCTAAATTATGAAAGAAGAATTAAGGCAAACCTAACTATAGCATCAAACATATGGATCCAAATCAACCCCATACGAAGCAACGTGATAACCCACAAGTATAGGGGATCGCAATAGTTTTTGAGGGTAGAGTATTCAATCCAAATTTCTTGATTCGACACAAGGGGAGCCAAAGAATATTCTCAAGTATTAGCAGCTGAGTTGTGAATTCAACCACACCTGGAAACTTAATATCTGCAGCAAAGTATTTAGTAGCAAAGTAATATGATAGTAGTGGTAACGGTAGCAAAAGGTAACAGTAGTAAAAGTAGTGTTTTTGGTATTTTGTAGTGATGATAGCAATAGCAACGGAAAAATTAAATAAGCGAAGAACAATATATGGAAAGCTCGTAGGCAATGGATCGGTGATGGAGAATTTTGCCGGATGCGGTTCATCATGTAACAGTCATAACCTAGGGTGACACAGAACTAGCTCTAGTTCATCAATGTAATGTAGGCATGTATTCCGAATATAGTCATACGTGCTTATGGAAAAGAACTTGCATGACATCTTTTGTCCTACCCTCCCGTGGCAGCGGGGTCCTTACGGAAACTAAGGGATATTAAGGCCTCCTTTTAATAGAGTACCGGAACAAAGCATTAACACATAGTGAATACATGAACTCCTCAAACTACGGTCATCGCCGGTAAGTATCCCGATTATTGTCACTTCAGGGTTAACGGATCATAACACATAATAGGTGACTATAGACTTGCAAGATAGGATCAAGAACTGTCATATATTGATGAAAACATAATAGGTTTAGATCTGAAATCATGGCACTCGGGCCCTGGTGACAAGCATTAAGCAAAGCAAAGTCATAGCAACATCAATCTCAGAACATAGTGGATACCAGGGATCAAACCCTAACGAAACTAACTCCATTACATAATAGATACCATCCAACCCTGAAAGCACAAGTGCTCCCTAGGTGGTTTTGGCAATTAATGTCAACATATCTCTTGTTGGACTAACACTTTTACCTAGTATGTTTCAGATAAGTTCAACAATGGAGTGGCATGGACTAGAGGATGTGGAACCCTTTCAAGATGCTAAGGACAAAGGATTGGCTCAAGCTTCAAGATCAAGACTCTACATTTTCTATTTTAGTGATCCAAGATCACATTGATTCTATAGTAAAAGCCAATCCTGTCAGGAGGGGATGAGGTGTTGCTTAATGGCTTGCTTGCTCAAAGTGCTTAGTGATATGCTCCAAAACCCTCAACTACCTTCCCACATCCACATATGACCTAAACCAAAAGTCAAACTCGGCCCCACCGATTCTATCTATCCGGCACGACCGAGTTTCAAATGTCATAGCCACTGCCACAAACCCTAGCAAATCGGTTTCACCGATAGGGATCACGGTCTCACCAAGATGGGATTGTAATCTCTCTGTGTATGTCCATTACCAAAATCGGTCTCACCGAGTTTGAGCAATCGGTACTACTGAGATTACAATGCAAACCCTCTGGTTAGCTTATTACCAAAATCGATCCCACCGAGTTTGTGTAATCGGTCTCACCGAGTTTGCCTGACCAACTCTCTAGTTAGCTTATTACCAAAATCGGTCCCACCGACACTACTAGGGAAAAGCCTAGCAGCAGCGTGGGTTTTCGGCCTTTTAGTAGCGCGGGGGCCGGCGCTACTAATAAGGCGCTACAGCTAACGTATAGCAGTAGCGCTGGTCCACCCGTGCTACTGCTACACAAGTGTTGCAACAGCGCGCTTAAAGGAACCTCGCTGCTGCTAATAGCTATAGCGCGCTTCCCTTGCGCGCACTACTGCTACAACCGTGCTGCTGCTAACTTTTCTCCACTCGCTACTGCTAATTTTAGTATTTTTTTGTTTTTTTCGGCATATTTGTTTTGTATTTGAACATGCTTTATAGAAGAATCTTTAGCACATACAAATGTCATCATAGCATATACATACAAATAGTCTCGTCATAATCATCATCCAACACAAAGTGGTATGTTGTCATCATCTCGAAAATAGCGATACATGCAAGTCTCGAATACTTGCAACTACAACGTCATCCATCTAAACAAAGGTATACGCGAGAAGAGCTATCACTATGAGTGAGAGCGGAACTATGCAGTACATGAGTGTCACGACCGGTTTTCCAATAAAAATATTTATTGAGAAACCAATCTTTTGAGTCCAGTATGAGAGAAATCCTCCTCACTGGTAGACAAATTCTTGATACAATAAGCCAGTAGCATAAAATATATTACAGGGTCGAACTACGGTTGCTCAACCAAATTATTACAAGCACGCCAATAATTATACATAATGGCGGACATGACACAGTGGTGTGGAGGCATACTACTGACTCGAGGATAGGGCGGTGGTGGAAAAACACAGCGGGGAGAGAGATACAAGACTCTAAAACTGTCATCTCATCAAGCGTCGAGGTGAGGCTCGATGAATTTATTTGGTAGCGGAAGCGGATATAATACAGTGACCAAATCCAGCGTCGCACGAGACTGACTGGGACTCCTCTAGGCGTTGGACTCGCTATCAAATTCTTCATCCATGAGATCGCCTTCGTCAGCATCTGGCCAAATCAACAAGCCAGTGAGTACTTTGAAAGTACTCGCAAGACAGTTCGGATGTAAGATATAACAAATGCATGCATGAATGCGTCATGATTAATTCACCAATGTACATTCAAAAATTAGCATAACGAAGTAAGTAAAAGGGAAACGGCGGTAGTTCGCCTGAAATCCCAACAAAACATAAATGAAAACCGATCGGGTGTCTGAAGCGACGCCTCGAAAGGTGAACAAATAAATATAAGGAAATGATGCCACAGTCGGGCGTCTTAGCGACACCACATAAAGGGCTTTAAAAGAAATGCCACAGTCGGACGTCGGGGCGACATCACAGAAAGGGCTTTAAAAGAAATACCACAGTCGGGCGTCTTAGCGACACCACATAAAGGGCTTTAAAAGACATGCCACAGTCGGACGTCGGGGCAACATCACAGAAAGGGATTTTATTGAAAGTAAGTAATAACAATGCCACAGTCGGACGTCTGAGCGACATCGCAGAAAGGGCTTTTATTCACAAGGAAATAATGCTCATAATAAATATTCAATTCATGAAAATAAACGGGTTAGTCCATCCACAGGAATAATCATTTAACCGGACTTAGCACTCATGCGATTCACCGGAGTCTCTGTCATCAAAACTGACATTTGGTCAGGATAAGTTAATATCGAACTTGGACATGGAATAGATGATTCGAAGGAATATATGACTCTGCAGAGTTTGTACAAAAAATTTCCCACAGCCAACGGATTTCCGTAGTCACGAAGGACTAGTTCCGTTTATGGTTTTTCGGAAGAAAACACAGCTAACCAGTACACACCCATCCTACCTCTCGATGCTAGGAATCACCCTAGACATCGTCCAAGAAAAACTTTTGAGACGGGGAGATCACAATCTCGAATAGCATGGGATCAAATTTATATACGCGCGCTCTAAGGGGTGCCCCCCTCTCGGTCCCAACCGGAAACACCCATGCCCCCTGACCGGATGACTGGCTTTAATCCAGGGCCATGGAACCATCATCACGGCCTCTCCTTTTTGGTGTGTACCAGGAAAGCGGTTTACAACTTACTAAGCCATATTCCTTGCGGAAAACATGTTGTAGTACAGGGAAGGAGGAATGGAAGGAACTGGAATGATACGAGTTGACATTGAAGTCACATAGTCTGGCATAAGCCTGGCATGCTACAACACTGCCATCTTACCCATCCTCATGCCAACACATGGCCATGCATACTCACATCCATCCACTCATGGATTTCCGAAACTTACTTGCCTCATCGTTGCAGGTAACATGACATTCGTCGGTATGTTCATCAACATGCCATAAACTACTTAATGCAAACATGCCAAAACAATCATCATATCAAAAGTTCAAACATGCTTGCCTGGTTCGGAGTAGTCGGAGCCTAGCTCGGTGAAGTTCGCGGCTCCGTCACCTCCTTCGGTATCTACGGTATAAAGAAAATATATGCGCTATCGTAAATACCAAGAGGTGCACAAAAAGTATTCCAAATATTTTTCAAATAAATCTGATAAAAAACTAGACAAAATTTTAAAGAGGACAAAAAAAGAATCAATCGAAAATACTTTTCTGTTTAAAAGTTATAAAGTTTTTTTGTCCAGGGACTCATCTATAATGAAACAGAAGGTTTCCAGGGGCTAGCTTATAAAAACAGAAAACGTTCCAGTCTTGAATCCGCCAGCCCAGAGGGGAAAGCGTATTTTTCCCGAAGGCGTTTTCAGAAAACGATTCGTTTAAAAGGATCTGAGAGGCTGACGGGCGGGTCCCACTCGTCAGGTTTAAACTTTCAAACGGGGGACGAAGCTCGTCGGCGCCCGAGAGCCGCGGTGGTCGCCGGCGGCGATCCACGGCGAGGCAGGGAGATCAGAGGGTACCTCCGTGTTCAAGGGCGTCCTTCCGCGTCGGTTGGTGGTGGTGGTGGCGGTCGGCGAGCACCACGTCGACGGCGAGCCTTGCTCCGGCGGACGGCGGTTTGGGTGGTCGTGGGACTCGTCGGAGGGAGCTGCGAAGGCCAAATTGAGGAGGGGGTTAGACTTCTGGAAGCTAGAGGAGGTAACTGACGGGGTTTGGGGCGCCGGAGACGGCCTCACCGGAGCGAATCGAGGTGGAGGCCGAGGCGGAACGGGGCGGCCGGAGTCGGGGGAGGAGACCTCCTCGAGGCCCTCCTGGTGGCTTGGCAGGGTCTTGGAGAGGTGCAGTGAGGGTGTGGGGGCCGTGAGCAAGCTCGGGGTCCTTTTTATAGGCGATCCGAGGCGGTGGCCGTGAACGGGGATCTCCGGTGAAGGTTACGGCGGCGCAGTGCTTGGTCGGGGGAGATTAGGGAGTTGGGCGTCATCGTGGAGGTTTACTGGTTCCATTCAGACGCTAACCTCAGCGGGATTCGGTTGCTTAGGGGGAGCTCGACGGAACGGGGCGGCGCGGGCCCGTCGGCGGCAGAGAGCGTGCCCAGTGCCTGCCGGGCCACGGCGACGGTGCAACAGGGTGTGCTGGCGTGCATGAGGCAACGCGGAGCTACCAGGAGGATTGGGTGGCGCCGAACGGCGTTGAGCCGCCGTTCTGCTCTCTGTCGGCCGCTACGGTGGTTCGGCCGCCGCAAGACACGCCGGCGCAGGCGGGCCAGGGCGCCGCCGACGCCGGGAAGGCCCCAAGCGCACGTGTGGTGCTCCAGACAGGAGGAAGAGGCGGCGAGGAACGTGCCAAGGGCACTGTCTACGCGTGATTGAAACTGACGAACGAAAACGACACTGAACTCTGAATTTTTCTGAATATGAACAGCAACAGTGCACGCCAAGTGTTCGACAGAATGAATTTGGCCTCTGGGGATTTTTCCTTGAGCTGATTTTTGGTGGAGTGGCTACTCATTGCTCCAGTAGACTGCCTGAATTTTGGTGGAATTTTTGGACAAGTGTAGATATGAATTTCACCAAATTTGGCAAATCTGGTCCAAACTTGCAGAGACTGAAATTTGAAAAATTTGAAAAGAGGAGGAGTGGATCAAGATGGTTCTGGGTTGTGGGTACAAAGGACTATCCAGGAGAGTTGGTTTGAGGTCAAAACTCAAATGAAAAAGGGTACTTGCTTTGAAAATCTCTCAGGCTCCAAATAATTTGCAGAAATGATTTGAGGGAAAAAATAATTAGAATAAAATCCAAAACTTGCTTGGATTAGTTGGGACAGAGAACTTAGGTTGATTACAAGGAGGAGGGGAGGTTTTGGAGGGGTTTTACCACAGGGGCAAAATACAAAGTCATGGGTGGTTTCCAAGATATGAAAATCCCAAATTTTCATAGAGTTTCTTTTTAAAAGAAAAAGATTAAACTCCCAAAATAATTTGAGAGGGAACCAACAGAGAAGAAGTTTCAAAAGATCAAACACCATAGTTTGAAGAAAAATAAAATCCTTGCCAAAGAAAAGGAAGTTTTTAAGAGGAAGGATTTCTGGAAAAGAAATTTTAAATGCCCTCTTTTAAAAAAAATCCAACAAAGTTTTTGATGAAAACCAATTAAATTTTTTTTTGGAGTGTCACAACACCTACCCCCTTAGGAAAAATCTCGTCTCCGAGATTTCAGCTGATCCTTAAATAAGTATGGATGTTCTGTCCGAAGAAAATCCTCTCTTTCCCAAGTTGCTTCACTTTCGGTGTGATTGCTCCACTGAACTCTGAAAAACTTGATGGTCTTCTGTCGGGTTCTCCTTGTAGACTCCTCTAATATTTTTACTGGGCGTTCCCGATAAGTGAGGTCTGGATGCATGTCAATGTTCTCATGGGATACTTGCTTCTCTGGTTTGCTTACGCACTTCCTTAATTGAGAGACGTGGAACACGTCGTGAATGTCGGACAAGTCTTCGGGTAAGTCTAGCTGGTAGGCTACAGTGCCTCTTCGTGCCACTATGCAGAATGGTCCAATGAATCTTGGTGCTAACTTTCCTTTAATCTTAAACCGTTGTAGTCCCCTCATAGGTGATACTCGTAGGTACACAAATTCACCGGGTTCAAAATTGACCCCACGATGTTTCTGATCGTAATAACTCTTCTGTCGGCTTTGAGCGGTCTTGAGTCGGTCCCTGATTAGCTTGACTTTTTCCTCGGCTTCTTTGAGCACGTCTGGGCCGAAGATACGGCTATCTCCGGTCTCTGACCAATTTAGCGGGGTACGACACCTCCGTCCGTATAGGGCTTCAAAAGGTGCCATTCGCAGGCTGGCCTGGTAGCTGTTGTTGTATGCGAACTCGGCATATGGCAGACTTTCTTCCCAACTGGTTCCATAGGTGAGGACACATGCTCTCAGCATGTCTTCTAAAATTTGGTTTACGCGTTTAGTCTGTCCATCAATCTGGGGATGGTAGGTGGTACTGAAGGCCAATTGATTTCCCAGAGCCTATTGTAAATGATCCCAGAATCTCGAGACAAATTGAGTGCCTCTGTCGGATATTATAGTCTTCGGGACTCCATGCAGACAAACTATACGGGAGAGATAAATCCAGGCAACCTTCTGAGTGTTGTAGGTTGCCTTTACTGGAATGAAATGTGCCACCTTGGTTAATCTATCGGTGATGACCCATATGGCATCATTCCCGTGTCGTGACCGAGGTAGTCCGACAATAAAATCCATCCCTATTTCATCCCATTTCCACTCAGGTATTTTGTTTGGTTGCAGTAGTCCGGCTGGTTTTTGATGCTCAACTTTTATGCGTTGACAAGAATCGCAACATGCAACGAATGTGGCTATGTCCCTCTTCATACCGTGCCACCAAAATCTTTCCTGAATATCCTTATACATTTTGGTTCCTCCAGGGTGGATTGAATATGGAGTGGTGTGTGCTTCAGCTAGGATTTGCTGTCTGAGGTCTTCTATGTTTGGCACGCAGAGTCTGTCTCCGTACCATAATATTCCATCATCGCCCATGACAAACTCCGAGGCCTTGCCCATACTCACCATTCTTTTAATTCCTTCAATGCTGGGGTGACCATGCTGAGCTTCTTTAATTCTCTCCACAAGGTCGGGCTTTATTACCAAGTTTGATATGGTGCCTTCCGCGATCATTAACAAGTTGAGTTTGGCAAATTCTTGTTGGAATTCAGGTCTTAAACTTTGCAGACTGTTTTCGTCGGAGCTGGGGTTCCGACTAAGAGCATCGGCCACTACATTTGCTTTCCCTGGATGATAGTGGATACCAACATCATAATCCTTTACCAATTCCAACCAGCGTCGTTGCCATAAGTTTAGTTCTGGCTGTGTGAAAATATATTTGAGACTTTTATGGTCCGTGTATATTTCACATAGATTCCCAAGTAAGAAATGCCTCCATTCCTTAAGTGCATGAATGACTGATGCCATTTCTAAGTCATGAGTGGGATAATTTTCCTCATGCTTGCGGAGTTGTCATGAAGCGTATGCGACAACCTTGCCTTCTTGCATCAACACGCACCCGAGACCTTTTCGGGATGTGTCACAATACACCTCAAAGTTTTTGTGTATGTCTGGCACAATTAATACCGGTGCTGTGGTTAATTTCCGTTTTAACTCTTGGAAACTTTTTTCGCAGGCTTCTGTCCATTCAAACTTCTTGTCCTTCTTGAGCAACTGCGTCATTGGCTTGGCTAGGGTGGAGAATCCTTCAATAAATCTGCGGTAATATCCTGCCATTCCCAAGAAACTTCGTACGTCCGTTACGCTGGCTGGTGCCTTCCAGTCAAGTATGGCCCTGACTTTCTCCGGGTCCACTGCGATACCGTCTTGGGTCAGCACGTGACCTAGAAATCCTACTTGTCTTAGCCAAAATTCGCACTTGCTGAACTTGGCATACAATTGATGTTTCCTGAGTTCTCCTAGCACAATCCTGAGATGTTCCGCATGCTCTTCTGGTGTCTTGGAGTATATCAGAATATCGTCGATAAATACCACAACGAACTTGTCCATAAACTTCATAAAAACTTTGTTCATGAGGTGAACAAAATATGCGGGGGCGTTTGTTAATCCAAAAGGCATAACTGTGAACTCATATAGTCCATATCTGGAGGTGAAGGCTGTTTTGGGGATATCTTCTGTTCACACTTTTAATTGATGGTATCCTGACCTTAGGTCAATCTTTGAGAATACCTTGGCCTGAGCGAGCTGATCAAATAAATCATTTATTCGTGGCATCGGGTATTTGTTCTTGACTGTGACCATGTTAAGTGCTCGGTAGTCTATGCACAATCTTAGTGTTCCATCCTTCTTTTTGGCAAATAAAATTGGTGATCCCCAAGGTGAGGAGCTGGCTCGAATGTATCCCTTGTCCAGTAATTCCTTTATTTGTTTCTTCAACTCAATCAATTCGGATGGTGCCATTCTGTATGGTTTCTTGTATATGGGGGTGGTTCCTGGTGCTAGCTCAATGCTGAATTCTATTTCTCGGTCTGGTGGCATGCCTGGTAGTTCTTCGGGAAATACATCTGGAAATTCACATACCATTGGAACCTTTCTTAACTCAGAAACGTC
Organism: Triticum urartu; assembly: GCF_003073215.2. NCBI lineage: Eukaryota > Viridiplantae > Streptophyta > Magnoliopsida > Poales > Poaceae > Triticum > Triticum urartu. Next base: position 359,324,926 of record NC_053026.1, read on the forward strand.
CACCTTATTCAATCTTGGCTGCCGGGGTATTTTTCTTTCTTTGGCTGATACTCTTATTGTCTTCCCGTGGTGGTGCGTGAGAATTACGGTCCAGTTGAAACAGTCAATAAAACCTTTGTTGGTGGTTAACCAGTCCATCCCTAGGATGACATCCAGTCCTTTATTTTCCAACACAATAAGATTGGCGTAAAATTTCAATCCTTCGAACTCAATGACCACATTCTGACAGTAACTCTGAGTAACTTGCTGAATCCCAGGGGACTTGATGATCATGGATTTTTCCAAGGGAAACATCGAAAAATTATTTTGCAAAGCAAAACTTTTCGAAATGAATGAGTGAGAAGCTCCAGAATCAAACAAAACCGTTGCAGGTATTGTGTTGATAGGAAACGTACCGAGTACGATATCCGGAGCATTTTGTGCTTCTTCTTTGGTCACGTGGTTTAGATGACCCTTCCTGTGGTTGTTGTTGGGGTTGAAATTGTTGCGCTTGGGCGCTGAATTATTTCCACCATTGTTTGGCTTCGAGGTCAAGTTCCTTGGCTTGGGGCACTGTTTGGCATAGTGCCCTTCTTCTCCACAAGCGTAGCAAGTAACGCATGGGCGATATGTGAACTCTTTGTCCCTTGCATGGAAATTCTTGGTTGGGCGAGAGATGTTTGTTGTAGGTTTGTGTGTCCCACCTTTCTGAAAATCTGTCCTGCTTCGGTGGTTGCGTGCAAGAGTAGTCTGGTCTCTTTTTTGCTTACTAAATCCTCCAAGCTACGTCTCTCATTTTCCAGAGTAATAGCTTTGTCCACTAGTGTCTTAAAATCTGGAAAAGTGTGAACGACCAGTTGGCATTTAAGCGCAGGCGCCAGACCGTCAAGGAATTTCTCCATCTTCTTGCTTTCAGTCATACGTTCTTCATTGGCGTAGCGGGACAATAGAGTAAATTGACCGTTGTATTTTGACACTGTCATGTTCCTTTGTTTGAGGTCATCGAACTCTCTCTTCTTGACTTTCATAATACTCTTGGGAATGTGTGCACCACGGAAACCTTCCTTGAAATCATCCAAGTTATATCATTTTCGTTGGGGTGCATGTGCAGAAAATTCTCCCACCATGATGCAGCTGCTCCTGTGAGATAGTGCGGAGCATATAGTACTTTCTCGAGATCTGAACATTTTGCAATAATTAATTTTCTCTCCATATCTCGAAGCCAATCCTCGGCTTCAAGAGGCTTGTCAGTATGAGAAAATGTTTGGGGACGTGTCTTCTGTAGCTCAGATAACTTGGAATGCTGCTGATACTGTCCATGGTGATTTCCCATGTTGATGACTTGGTTCATCATTTCCCGATGTTGTTGCTGACTCTGCTCATAAAGGCGGCACATTTGTGAAAGTGCCGATTCACTGCCCTGTTGGCTTGACTGTCCCTGAGTGAACTCGTTGCTGGGTTGTGTATCATAATTTTCCTCTGGTGGAGTTGGCATGGAGCGAGTCCAAGGACGAGACATTTTTCACTCTGGGGATATATTTTGTAAAACCCATAAGAAAAGCGGAAAGAGTCGCAAAAACAATTCCATAAATGCATAAAGCTGGCAAATAAAATTAAATAACCAAGCTTACTTAAGAAAAACAAATCGATTTGCGCACGGAGAAGGACTGCTCATTACATATCTTACACGCGGGCGGTAATTATACAATACATCACTCAGGATATGCGTACATAATCCTGACATGTTATTCATGGCTAGTGTACTCCTCCAGATCCTACATGATGCGCAAACAGGCTACTTCCCACAACCTATGTACATATAAACTTATCATACAAAGCGGTACATTACATGGCGGCTAAGCGTACTCAGGCGGAGATGTTGACGATCTCCTTTGCCCTGCCGAGGGTGAGGCGTAGCGAGGCTGGGGACTCGACTTCCTCCTCACTGATAGGCTCCATACGAGTAGAGTTGCGCTCGGTGGACGGAGCGGGTGCCAGGGGCGGAACAACACGAACAGGAGTGGGCGCGCAGGGTGGTGCAGTGCGCGCTGGAGTGGGCGCAATAACTTGGTTGAACTCTTCGGTAGAAGGCAGGCGACGAGTAGGTGCATAAGATGCTAAGGACGAGACCAAAGTCAGTGGCGGTGCGGTGGGTAGGAGCTCCCTCCTGTTGGCAGCACAGCCATGAACTGAGTCCATGCGGGCAGCCACGAAGTCGTCCACCAGGTTGTCGAAGGCTGCCTCCAGGGCCCGGAGATACTCAATGAGCATCTCAAAAGCCTCGTCTCATTCTCCTCTGGGGCAGGAGAATGCGTAGTGACAGGTGTGAGGCACATGGCATGGAAGATAACGGTAACGACGAGTCTTCATCATGGGGAGGACATCCCTGAGACGAGCTATCGCCTCGCGGGCTGCCATCTGCATAGCATGCCTCTCCGTAGGCATGGCTCTTCCCAAGAACCGGAAGCGGCGTAACTCACCACGCCCTCCCTTGAACTGCACCGTGGCCTGGTGCATGGTCAGACTGTCGTTGACTCGGTGCTGGCAGAGTGTGAAGACTGGGCGCACAGATGGCCCCATCGCGACCTGAACGATGAAGGAAAGAAGCTTGACGAACCCATTGGGCACGTTGGCGAAGGTCTGAGACTCGCAGCTGTTGTCGGCCATCTACAAAAGTAGGCAAAAATTCTGCATGGTCAGATCATAAATTTATGCTTACTGACAGAAAATGACTACAATCAAGAAAATACGAAAAGGCTCAATCATGCTAATAACCAATTAGCGATCGCACCTAGTGGCTTCCTACAGTCAGCCTGGCTCTGATACCAAGCTTGTCACGACCGGTTTTCCAATAAAAATATTTATTGAGAAACCAATCTTTTGAGTCCAGTATGAGAGAAATCCTCCTCACTGGTAGACAAATTCTTGATACAATAAGCCAGTAGCATAAAATATATTACAAGGTCGAACTACGGTTGCTCAACCAAATTATTACAAGCACGCCAATAATTATACATAATGGCGGACATGACACAGTGGTGTGGAGGCATACTACTGACTCGAGGATAGGGCGGTGGTGGAAAAACACAGCGGGGAGAGAGATACAAGACTCTAAAACTGTCATCTCATCGAGCGTCGAGGTGAGGCTCGATGAATTTATTTGGTAGCGGAAGCGGATATAATACAGTGACAAATCCAGGGTCGCACGAGACTGACTGGGACTCCTCTAGGCATCGGACTCGCTATCAAATTCTTCATCCATGAGATCGCCTTCGTCAGCATCTGGCCAAATCAACAAGCCAGTGAGTACTTTTGAAAGTACTCGCAAGACAGTTCGGACGTAAGATATAACAAATGCATGCATGAATGCGTCATGATTAATTCACCAATGTACATTCAAAAATTAGCATAACGAAGTAACTAAAAGGGAAAAGGCGGTAGTCCACCTGAAATACCAACAAAACATAAATGAAAACCGATCGGGTGTCTGAAGCGACGCCTCGAAAGGTGAACAAATAAATATAAGGAAATGACGCCACAGTCGGGCGTCTTAGCGACACCACATAAAGGGCTTTAAAAGAAATGCACAGTCAGACGTCGGGGCGACATCACAGAAAGGGCTTTAAAAGAAATACCACAGTCGGGCGTCTTAGCGACACCACATAAAGGGCTTTAAAAGAAATGCCACAGTCGGACGTCGGGGCGACATCACAGAAAGGGCTTTTATTGAAAGTAAGTAATAACAATGCCACAGTCGGACGTCTGAGCGACATCACAGAAAGGGCTTTTATTCACAAGTAAATAATGCTCATAATAAATATTCAATTCATGAAAATAAACGGGTTAGTCCATCCACAGGAATAATCATTTAACCGGACTTAGCACTCATGTGATTCACCGGAGTCTCTGTCATCAAAACTGACATTTGGTCAGGATAAGATAATATCAACTTGGACATGGAATAGATGATTCAAAGGAATATATGACTCTGCAGAGTTTGTACAAAAATTTCCCACAGCCAACGGATTTCCGTAGTCACGAAGGACTAGTTCCGTTTACGGTTTTTCGGAAGAAAACACAGCTAACCAGTACACACCCATCCTACCTCTCGATGCTAGGAATCACCCTAGACATCGTCCAAGAAAAACTTTTGAGACGGGGAGATCACAATCTCGAATAGCATGGGATCAAATTTATATACGCGCGCTCTAAGGGGTGCCCCCTCTCGGTCCAACCGAAACACCCATGCCCCCCTGACCGGATGACTGGCTTAATCAAGGGCCATGGAACCATCATCAACGGCCTCTCCTTTTTGGTGTGTACCAGGATAAGCGGTTTAGCAACTACTAAGCATATTTCCCTTGCGGAAAACATGTTAGTACAGGAAAGGAGGAATTGGAAGGAACTGGAATGATACGAGTTTGACATTGAAGTCACATAGTCTGGCAATAAGCCTGGCATGCTACACACTGCCATCTTACCCATCCTCATGCCAACACATGGCCATGCATACTCACATCCATCCACTCATGGATTTCGAAACTTACTTGCCTCATCGTTGCAAGGTAACATGATTCGTCGTATGTTCATCAAACATGCCATAAACTACTTAATGGAAACATGCAAAACAAATCATCATAATCAAAAAGTTCAAACATGCTTGCCTGGTTCGGAGTAGTCGGAGCCTAGCTCGGTGAAGTTCGCGGCTCCGTCACCTCCTTCGGTATCTACGGTATAAAGAAAATATATGCGCTATCGTAAATACCAAGAGGTGCACAAAAAGTATTCCAAATATTTTTCAATAAATCTGATAAAAAACTAGACAAAATTTTAAAGAGGACAGAAAAAGAATCAATCAAAAATACTTTTCTGTTTAAAAGTTATAAAGGTTTTTGTCCAGGGACTCATCTGTAATGAAACAGAAGGTTTCCAGGGGCTAGCTTATAAAAACAGAAAACGTTCCAGTCTTGAATACGCCAGCCCGAGGGAAACGTATTTTGCCCGAAGGCATTTTCAAGAAAATACGATTCGTTTAAAAGGATCTGAGAGGCTGACTGGGCGGGTCCCACTCGTCAGGTTTAAACTTTCAAAGGGGGACGAAGCTCGTCGGCGCCCGAGAGCCGCGGTGGTCGCCGGCGGCGATCCACGGCGAGGCAGGGAGATCGGAGGGTACCTCCGTGTTCAGGCGCCCTTCCGCGTCGGTTGGTGGTGGTGGTGGCGGTCGGCGAGCACCACGTCGACGGCGAGCCTTCCGGCGGACGGCGGCTCGGGGTGGTCGTGGGACTCGTCGGAGGGAGCTGCGAAGGCCAAATTGAGGAGGGGGTTAGACTTCTGGAAGCTAGAGGAGGTAACTGACGGGGTTTGGGGCGCCGGAGACGGCCTCACCGGAGCGAATCGAGGTGGAGGCCGAGGCGGAACGGGGCGGCCGGAGTCGGGGGAGGAGACCTCCTCGAGGCCCTCCTGGTGGCTTGGCAGGGTCTTGGAGAGGTGCAGTGAGGGTGTGGGGGTCGTGAGCGAGCTCGGGGTCCTTTTTATAGGCGATCCGAGGCGGTGGCCATGAACGGGGATCTCCGGTGAAGGTTACGGCGGCGCAGTGCTTGGTCGGGGGAGATTAGGGAGTTGGGCGTCATCGTGGAGGTTTACTGGTTCCATTCAGACGCTAACCTCAGCGGGATTCGGTTGCTTAGGGGGAGCTCAACGGAATGGGGCGGCGCGGGCCCGTCGGCGGCAGAGAGCGTGCCCAGTGCCTGCCGGGCCATGGCGACGGTGCAACGGGGTGTGCTGGCGTGCATGAGGCCACGCGGAGCTACCAGGAGGATTGGGTGGCGCCGAACGGCGTTGAGCCGCCGTTCTGCTCTCTGTCGGCCGCTACGGTGGTTCGGCCGCCGCAAGACGGGAAGGCGCCAAGCGCACGTGTGGTGCTCCAGACAGGAGGAAGAGGCGGCGAGGAACGTGCCAAGGGCACTATCTACGCGTGATTGAAACTGACGAACGAAAACGACACTGAACTCTGAATTTTTCTGAATATGAACAGCAATAGTGCACGCCAAGTGTTCGACAGAATGAATTTGGCATCTGGGGATTTTTCCTTGAGCTGATTTTTGGTGGAGTGGCTACTCATTGCTCCAGTAGACTGCCTGAATTTTGGTGGAATTTTTGGACAAGTGTAGATATGAATTTCACCAAATTTGGCAAATCTGGTCCAAACTTGCAGAGACTGAAATTTGAAAAATTTGAAAAGAGGAGGAGTGGATCAAGATGGTTCTGGGTTGTGGGTACAAAGGACTATCCAGGAGAGTTGGTTTGAGGTCAAAACTCAAATGAAAAAGGGTACTTGCTTTGAAAATCTCTCAGGCTCCAAATAATTTGCAGAAATGATTTGAGGGAAAAAAATAATTAGAATAAAATCCAAAACTTGCTTGGATTAGTTGGGACAGAGAACTTAGGTTGATTACAAGGAGGAGGGGAGGTTTTGGAGGGGTTTTACCACATGGGCAAAATACAAAGTCATGGGTGGTTTCCAAGATATGAAAATCCCAAATTTTCATAGAGTTTCTTTTTAAAAGAAAAAGATTAAACTCCCAAAATAATTTGAGAGGGAACCAACAGAGAAGAAGTTTCAAAAGATCAAACACCATAGTTTGAAGAAAAATAAAATCCTTGCCAAAGAAAAGGAAGTTTTTAAGCAGAAGGATTTCTGGAAAAGAAATTTTAAATGCCCTCTTTAAAAAAAATATCCAACAAAGTTTTTGATGAAAACAAATTAAAAAATTTTTGGAGTGTCACAATGAGATGGCGGTTACTAGTCCTCTCTCGCCCTAGCGTGAACCTCAAGTAACTAGCTTCTCCTTCTTGTCTGCTTTTGAAGCCTTTATGGCTAGCGTCCGAGAACCCATTCACTTGCGCCTGACACTCATGCCACTCGTTGTACACCCCCGGAACCTTCCCTTTGTACACGACATAGCAGTTCCATCTCGCCATCAAGAAACTAGGTACCTATTAGAGATGCATGTTCATGAAGAGGATGTATAATCATATATATGCAACAAAATATACTAGAGAACACCGAAAAAGAAAGGGTTAGCAACTAGATGCAACTAGGGATTGTGGACATCACAAAGTTGCATCGCTACAAATAGTATACAAGTTCAACCGACACATATCATCATCATCGGCATCATAAATCACCAGAAGTTCCATCCTTCCATATCATCGAGGATGGACCCTAGCTTCTTGAATGGTGTGAGGTCTAGACGTTGCATGCCTATGCGAGTTCGGACGTCAGCTCGCGATATAGGGCCATGGTGGAACATCCCCTTCTCATCGACGACTTCTTTCATGATGATCGTTGCAATGTCGCTTTGGATGCGAAAGAAGTCATCTCTAAGTTTATAATCCGCTTCTCCATGAGATTCTAGCCACTTGTGGATATGATCATCATTTCTGCTTCTCATGCGAAGCTTTTGGTGATCCGTGTTGAACTGAATCATGAGATGGAGGATGTAGAATCCATCCTTCTTGCTTGGTTTTGGAGCTTGGATGCGGGAGAAGTTAGTTTTATGCGCAAAACCCATCTTCTTGTTCCTTTGTTTCCTGATCTGCATGTGGCCACCTCTAAAGCTGAAGCCTTGGAGAGCATCATCTAGAATATTCATTATGTGGGTGTAGTCTTTTTTCTCGTAGTCTCTGGAAGGGTCAAAATACACGGCGTGGGAGACTTGCGGATAAAGAACGATGAGGACGACGCGCCCGTTGCTGCGGGGAAAAGACACCTCAAATTATTCCCCATAGAGAGAGAAGGAATGATTGAAATGTATGAAAGGGTTGTTCGAAACTGACTTACTTTGGATGATAAGGCATGAGGACAATTTTGGCATGACCTTTGCTAAAAAATGGACATATCGAGCGCCTGAAATTCACCGGAACGGAAATGAATCAACATTCCGGCGTAACATAGGCAACTCGGATCATTTACCAAAACATGACATGTCCAAAACATGACATATCCACATATCACATGTCCAGTTCAAATTTGCATATAAATTCAGAAAATTTTGAAACCTATCTAAATTCATAACTAAATATATAACCTAATTAACATAACTAAAACCTAAGTAAATTAACCCTAGCTAGCAGAGAGAGAGAGGGGGGGTGGTTTACAGAGGGTGCAAGGCGAGGAGGCAGGCCCGACGACGGCCGAGGTTGGGAGGGGAGGAAGCAGAGGAGGGAGGCGAGGGCCGACGGGTCGGGGGCGAGCGCTGGCGCCGGGGGCGAGCGTGCCTGGGTCGGGGGCGGCGGGGTCGGGGGCGAGCGCGGTGGGGTCGGGCGCGGCGGGGTCGGGGGCGGCGGGGTCAGGGGCGAGCGCGCCGGGGTCGGGGGTGAGCGCGCCGAGGTCGGGGGCGGGCGCGGCGGTGCGACGTGGCCGGGGAAGAGAGAGTGGGGATTTGGGGGAAAAGAGGCGGGATGAAGCAGGGAGAGGGAGAATTTTGGGTTAAGTGGACATAGCAGTAGCGCGTTTTCACGAAACGCGCTACTACTATTACGAGCAGCTATAGCGATTTTCTGCAGAAACCGCTACTGCTATCTTGACTAGCTGTAGCTCTTTTTCACTAAAGCGCTACTGCTATAACCAGTTTCCCTTTTTTCTTTTCCTCAGCATAATAGGAACATATATATTACATCATTGGACCCTTGCATAATAATGGCTAAGTGTGTATACAAAATAGGAACATATATATATTACATCATTGGACCCATGCATAATAATGGCTAATTAAGTGTGTATACAAAATAGGAACATATATATATATTACATCATTTGACCGATTCCTCAGCGCTGACGTTTTCCTTTTTGAGTCAGCTTCTTTCCCTTCTTGTTCGTCGAAGAATAATTGAGCCCCTCATTGTGACTTTGCCTTTTCCATGGAGTACGATTTTTCTTTCGTAATGTAGTATTGATTCTTCTTTTGACGTATACTTCATCATCATCGTCATCTTCCCTCATTGGGTTGCCGTACTGATCATAGTCTTCCTCGTTGGCGACTCCATCCATTCCAATGATGTTTCTTTTGCCTTTCCTCACGACAACACGGCTGGGATTGCATGGGTCGGTTATGAAGAAGCATTGTGTCACGTGCTTAGCGTGTACCCATGGCTCGTTTTTTGCGATAGCGTTCACGGTAGCGCTCTTGGCGTCGGGTATAGTCATGGTAGTGAAAATCCGGCTTTCTCTTTCGACATTCTTAGCCCATCTGACACGGAACATCGTCGTGTTGTGCAGTCCAGAGTAGTCAAGCTCCCAGATCTCCTCGACCCTTCCATAAAATCGTTCAGTTGCGCCGTTGTCACTGCCGGCCATGCATTCCATCGTCACCCCTGAGTTCTGATATTCATCACTGTCCATATCTTTGGCCTCCGTGTAGAACGTGTATCCGTTGATATCATATGCCTGATAGGTTACGAGGTTGGGCGAGGGGCCATGTGCTAAGGCGTATATGAGCAATCCGTCCTTAGAGCCCTCCTCCGGGGGATTAGCAATAATATGCTCTTTGAACCAATGCAGGAAAGTGGAGTTGTGCTCTCTAGTAACTTCGGCGTCCGTCCTGCATACCCCCCGGTCACGATACTTCTTTGCGATAATTTCTTTGTGCAGTGCCATGAAAGGATCTACCTCGTCTAGGTGTTGTAGCACTACCAAGTTTGCTCTATCAAAGTCGCTGCGTCGATCTGAGTATGCCATGTGCAGTTCCTTGTGACCATTGCAGTGACCTTCTCCTTCGAGCCTCCCATCGTGCTTGTTAACGGGCAAACCAGCACTAACACCAGGCGGCTGGTCTGCGCCATATAGAAAATTCTCACAGAAAGATATGCACTCTTGTGTCAAATAGCCCTGGACGATGCTTCCATCCGGACGGGACATGTTACGAACGAATCCTTTGATGATCCCATTCATCCTCTCAAACGGCATTATGTTGTGCAGGAATGACGGCCCCAGGTCTATTATGTCATCCAGAATATGGACACACAAATGCACCATCACGTCAAAGAACGCGGGCGGGAAGTACATCTCAAGCTCATTCAGTATCACAACGATCTCTTCCTGTAGCCTTCGGAGCTGCTTCACACTGATCGACTTTTGAGAGATGACGTCGAAAAAGTTGCAGAGACCAATAAGCGTGTCACGGACGTGCTTGTCCATTATCCCTCTAAGGGCAACAGGTAATATTTGCGTCATCATCACATGACAGTCATGAGACTTCATCCCGCTAAACCTTTTCTTGTCCGTGTCTAGATATCTACTTATCTCGCCACAGTAACCGGAACTAACTTTGACTCCGGTAAGGCACTTAAAGAATTGACGGATCTCAGCCTGACTTAAGGTGAAGCAAGAAGGGGGGCAATAATCCTCATTCTTTATTTTCTTGCCCTTCTTCTCCCGTTCCTCTATCTCTGTCTCTGTCTCGTCTGACATTTTACGGGGCGGCATGTGCAGATCTTACCTGATTTTCAAATCTTGCAAGTCTTTTCTTGCCTTCGGCCCATCCTTCGTCTTATCCAGCATGTTCATCAGTGTTGCGAGCAAGCTCTCAAGGACATTCTTACAGATATGCATTTGATCAAGGCAATGAGGTGTATCGAGTTTGTGCCAGTACTCCAAGTCCCAGAACACAGACCTCGTCTTCCATACCTTTAGCAGCGGCTCCGGCGCCTTTCTCATCGTCTTTCCCGGCGCGGGGCACTCCTTCCAGTTTTTCAACAGCTCATCGATTTCAGCACCACTCCGCTTACGTGGAGGTCCTCGATGCTCAGCGTGACCATTGAATAGATCTCCACGGTTTCTCCACGGGTCGTCCTGTTCGAGCCATCTTCGATGCCCCATGTACACGATTTTCCCAGACCCGCCATCTTTCCTTGACGTTAGCTGCTGAGACGTCGTATCATCCATGCACCGCGTGCATCCGCAATATCCATGGCACACCTGGCCTGCCACATATCCATAACCAAGATAGTCGTGCACTGTCGTGATCAGCGCGGCTCTCATGTTGAAATACTCGCCTTTGCTGGCGTCCCATGTCTTGGCCGGTGTTTTCCATAACGTGTCTAACTCCTCCTGAAGTAGCCCCAGATACAAATTAATATTATTTCCTGGTTGTTTCGGCCCTTGAATAAGCATGCTCATGTGAATGTACTTCGATTTCATGCACAACCAGGGGGGGGAGGTTGTACATCCATACAAACACGGGCCATGTGCTATGGTTGGTGCTCTGGTTGCCAAACGGATTCATGCCATTGGTACACGCGCCGAGCACGATGTTCCTTGGATCACATTCAAAATACCGATAGAAGCTGTTCAACGCTCTCCACTGGCTTCCATCCTTGACGTGTCTCAGCTTCGGATCATCTCCATCGTCGGGCTTCTTCCTCTCCGCGTGCCAGCGCATTAGCTTTGCTTCCTTGGGATCTAAAAAATACCTCTGGAGACGGGGAGTGATCGGTAAGTACCATACCACTTTCTGGGGACATTTCTTCCTGGCCTTCTTGTATCGAGAAGCATTGCACACCAGACAACTTGTTTTTTCCGCGTGCTCATTCCGATAAATTATGCAATCGTTGATGCATGCATGGTATCTAACGTGTGGCAGATCAAGAGGGCACACGATCTTCTTGGCCTCATCAACACTACTAGGACATAGATTACCCTTAGGAAGAACATCCTTTAGGTACTTGAGATGCTCATCGAGGCTAGTGTCGGTCCATTTGTTTTTAGCCTTCGTCTTCAGCACTTGGAGCGTGAAACTCAAGCGGGTCACCTCAGGATTGCAACCATCATACAATGGAGTGTTCGAGTCTACCACCAGTTGCTCCAGCTTAGCCTCCTCTCTAGAAGCAGCTCTCTCAGTACTCGTCTCCTTGCGAAGCAATGCTTGAACATGAGGGTCCCGCACGATTGAACTTAGTACCGACGAACTCTGCTGCGTGGAGTCCATGTCATTCTCTCCGCCGCCATGTCCGGCCCCTTCTCCGCCGCCATGTCCGGCCTCTTCCCCGCCGCCATTATCAATCATCTCTTCGTCTTGCCCCGTGTCATCATTGCCTACCCCGTCGGCATCCTCAACATCGTCATCCTCATCTTCGGTTATCCATCGAGTATAGCCATCCATGAAACCAGTCATGAGCAGGTGCGCTTCGACATGACCATCGACATGGGGGTCAAGCCAAACTATTCCTTTGCATTTTCGACACGGACATAAAACCTCTGTCAGGTTATTTTCCTTCATGTCCTGCACCGCCGACCGCAACCACCTGTCCACCATCGTTCCACTGACCATCATCAACTATGCACGGTAATAATAAAAAAATTGATTATAAAAATGTGTGCATTCATCAAAGTCATACAAAAATTCAGCATGACCTTCCTTAACAATAGGACATATATAGATCTAGAGTTTGCCCGGAATTCGCCGAAACGGAAATAAATCAACATTTCGGCAAAACATAGGCAACTCAAATGCACAATTTGGCGTCAACTCATGCCACACACACAATTTCCATAAAAATATCACACACATGCATAAACATATTTCCATTTTGCAAAAGCATGAAATATTAATCACACCTCTATCTCGAGATCGAGCACACGGTGGAGATGATGATGTAGGGAGGTCAAAAGTGCACAAAGCTCTTCTTGACAAAGAAAGATCTAGTTAGGGGGCAAATAGGTCACTTAACTAAATGCTACATGTACCTAGCTAGCTAATTTAGGAGGAGACAACTTCAACTAGTGGAGGGGGGAGGAAAAAGAGAAAGGAGATGAATTAATGGAGGTGGTGTAGTTATAGATAGGAGTAATGAAGAGAGAGAAAGGTAGGTAGAAGAGGGAGAGTAATGGGGGGAGAAGTATTGAGGAAGAAGAAGAGTGAGAGAGGGAGGATGTGGTGTAGTTATAGATTACCCTCTGGTTAGCTTATTACCAAAATCGGTCCCACCGAGTTTGTGTAATCGGTCTCACCGAGTTTGCCTGACCAACTCTCTGGTTAGCTTATTACCAAAATCGGTCCCACCGAGTTTGTGTAATCGGTCACACCGAGATTACATTATGCCCTAACCCTAACCATATCGGTCCTACCGAGTTGCATCTCAGTCCCACCGAAAATCCTAACGGTCACTAAGTTTGCTGAATCGATCCGACCGAGTTTAACCATTCGGTCCCACTGAGTTTGGCAAATTGTGTGTAATGGTTAGATTTTGTGTGAAGGCTATATATACCCCTCCACCCACTCTTCATTCGTGGAGAGAGCCATCAGAACATACCTACACTTCCAATACACATTTTCTGAGAGAGAACCACCTACACTTGTGTTGAGGTCAAGATATTCCATTCCAACCATATGAATCTTGATTTCTAGCCTTTCCCAAGTTGCTTTCCACTCAAATCTTCTTTCCACCAAATCCAAATCCTGTGAGAGAGAGTTGAGTGTTGGGGAGACTATCATTTGAAGCACAAGAGCAAGGAGTTCATCATCTACACACCATTTGTTACTTCTTGGAGAGTGGTGTCTCCTAGATTGGCTAGGTGTCACTTGGGAGCCTCCAACAAGATTGTGGAGTTTAACCGAGGAGTTTGTAAGGGCAAGGAGATCGCCTACTTCGTGAAGATCTACCACTAGTGAGGCAAGTCCTTCGTGGGCAACGACCGTGATGGAATAGACAAGGTTGCTTCTTCGTGGACCCTTCGTGGGTGGAGCCCTCCGTGGACTCGCGCGACCGTTACCCTCTATGGGTTGAAATCTCCATCAACGTGGATGTACGATAGCACCACCTATCGGAACCACGACAAAAACATCCGTGTCTCCAATTGCGTTTGAATACTCCAAACCCTTCTCTTTACATTCTTGCAAGTTGCATGCTTTACTTTCCGCTGCTCATATACTCATTGCATGCTTTCTTGACATGTATTGTGTTTGTTAAACTTGTGCTTAAACTCCACTTAAACTTAAGAATATTAAAAACTGCAACTTTTGGCACTTAGTGTCTAATCACCCCCCCTCTAGACACCTCTTCTCGATCCTTTCAATTGGTATCAGAGCTTTGGTCTCCATTGCCTTGGTTTAAACACCATTGGAGGAAGATGGATGTGTCTACTTTGGGGAGTCTTAGACATAGAGTGCCTATTCTTGATGGAGAGTATTTTCATGAGTGGAAAAATGAAATGCTTGAGATTTTCAATGAATATCATTTGAACAAGTACATTACTAGCCCTTGTGCACCTCATGTTGATCCTTTGCACCCTACCCTAGATGAAGATATTGACATGATTCGCAATCTTAGAACTGTTGAGCTCATCATTAAAGGCTTGCCTAGAAACTTGATTAGATGTTTGCCTACTCTCAAGTGTGCCTACACCATATCGAGATTTCTTGAGGAACGATTTCCAGATTATTCCTTGAAAAATTTAGACGAAATTCTCCATAAGTCTATTTCCTTGAGTAAGATGAACTCTAGTGATCCTAGCTTTGGTGATTGTCTATTTGAGCTTATCAATCTCATGCGTGCTAAAGGAAATGTAGGGATCATTAGCGATATCATATCCGAAGCTATTAGAATTCATAAAGGTAACCATTGTGATGATCATTTATCTAATGAATTACCCTCTCTAGGAATTGATCAATCACAAGATGATGTTGAACATGGATACTATGATGAAGATGATGATAGTGACTATGATCTTGATGATGCAATGAGGCATTTTGGTCTTATGGCAAATCTTCACGACTACATGGCTGGAGGAAAGGAATGGGTCCTTGATAGTGGATGTACTGATCATATGACCGGAGATAAAGATATGTTCCGTGAGCTTGCTGAAAACGACGGCCCTTGAAAATATGTCACTTTTGGTGATAATTCAAAGGGTAACTTGGTAAGGTGGCCATCTCACATGATAGCTCCATACAAAATGTCATGCTCATTGAATCCCTTGGATACAATTTACTTCTAATTTCTAGACTTGCGGATTTCGGTTTCAATGTCTTATTCACTGAAGTAGATTGCCAAGTGTTTCGTAGAGACAATCATAAAATGGTCTTTACCGGTATACGTAGAGGATATCTTTACATTGTTGATTTCACTAAAAGGGCTCAACCTAGAACTTGCTTATTTACCAAATCTTCTAAAGGCTGGTTGTGGCATAGAAGACTAGGTCATGTTGGTATGCGAAATCTTGATAAGCTTATTAAAGGTGATCATATCCTTGGAATAAAAGATGTCATATTTGACAAGGATAGACTTTGTAGTGCCTGTCAAGCAGGGAAACAAGTTGGAGGAAGTCACCGCGCCAAGAACATCATGATCACAAGAAGACCACTCGAGCTACTTCACATGGATCTCTTTGGTCCAAATGCCTACAAGAGTCTCGGTGGTAACTCATTTGGTCTAGTCATAGTTGATGATTTTTCAAGATTTACGTGGGTGTTCTTTCTTGATGACAAATCGCAGGTCCAAAAGATCTTCAAAAACTTCACTAGGAAGGCCCAAAATCAGTTTGATGTGAAGATCAAGAAGGTTCGGAGCGACAACGGAATGGAGTTCAAGAACGCAAATGTGGACACCTTTCTTGACGAAGAAGGGATTTCACACGAGTTCTCGGCTACGTACACACCTCAACAAAATGGAGTTGTTGAAAGGAAGAACCGGACTCTTATCGAGATGGCAAGAACGATGCTTGATGAGTACAAAACGCCAAAGCACTTTTGGGCGGAAGTGATTGAGACCGCTTGTCATGCAACAAATCGCTTGTATCTTCATAAGCTACTCGGCAAGACGGCATACGAGCTCCTCACCGGTAACAAACCCCAAGTTGGATACTTTCGAGTATTCGGCTCAAAGTGCTACATTCTTGATAAGCATCATCGTTCTAAATTTGCTCCTAAATCGCATGAAGGTTTCCTACTTTGTTTATGGCTCAAACTCTCACACTTACCGTGTCTACAACAATTTCACCCGAAAGGTTGAAGAGACGGTAGATGTGAAGTTTGATGAATCTAACGGCTCGCAAGTAGAGCAATTGCCAATTGATGTAGGAGACAAAGACCCTTCGGAAGCAATTCAAGACTTGTCCATTGGCAAGATTTGTCCAACGGAAGTGAAGGAGAGTACCTCGTCTGTCCAAGTGGAAGCTTCTACCTCGCGACAAGGTGAACCAAGAGTTGATACGGAAGCATCCACAAGTGGGACACGCCAAGATGAAGAAAACAAGGAAGCACACCAAGATGAACATCAACAACCTCCTTCTCCACCACGACAAGAGAACAACAACATCAACAATGAAGAAGGCCAAGAAGAAGCACAAGATGAAGAGGATGTTCCACCCCGACCCAAGCAAAAGCTTTCACGAGTTCGAGCAAGAATTGCTAAGGATCATCCTGTCGAGCAAATCTACAATGATATCCAAACTGGGAGAATCACTCGCTCTAAAACTCGTTTAGCTAACTTTTGTGAACATTACTCATTCATCTCTAGCATTGAACCTATGAAGGTTGAAGAAGCATTGGAGGATCCGGACTGGATAAACGCTATGCATGAAGAGCTACACAACTTTGAGAGAAATCAAGTGTGGACATTGGTCGAGAAGCCCGACAACAACCACAACATCATTGGTACCAAATGGGTGTTTCACAACAAGCAAGATGAAGATGGACAAGTGGTTCGCAACAAAGCACGTCTCATCGCCCAAGGCTACACACAAGTTGAAGGTATGGACTATGGTGAGACATATGCTCCCGTTGCTAGACTTGAGTCCATTCGCATCTTACATGCTTATGCTAATTTCCATGATATCACCTTGTACCAAATGGACATTAAAAGTGCTTTTCTAAATGGAAAAATTGAGGAAGAAGTTTATGTTAAGCAACCTCCCGGCTTCGTCAATCCTAAGAAACCTAATCATCTTTACAAACTTCACAAAGCCCTTTATGGTCTTAAACAAGCTCCTAGAGCATGGTATAAATGCTTAACCAAGTTCCTTATTGAAAAAGGCTTTGAAATTGGTAAAATTGATTCTACTCTTTTTACTAAAAGGGTTAATGGAGAACTATTTGTGTGCCAAATTTATGTTGATGATATCATATTTGGTTCAACTAACCCTCATTTTAGTGAGAAGTTTGGAAAGCTAATGTCGGAGAAGTTTGAGATGTCTATGGTGAGTGAACTCAAATTCTTTCTCGGTTTGCAAATCAAGCAAACTAAGGAAGGTACCTTTGTCTCTCAAACGAAGTACACCAAGGACTTATTCAAGAAGTTCAATATGCAAGAATGCAAAGGTATGACTACACCCATGCCTACTAGTGGACATCTTGATTTGACCAAATATGGTGAACCGGTTGATCAAAAGGTTTATCGCTCTATGATTGGTTCATTGTTATATCTATGTGCCTCTCGTCCCGATATTATGCTAAGTGTGTGCATGTGTGCATGATATCAAGCTGCTCCTGAAGAGTGTCATCTTAAGGCTATGAAAAGGATAGTGAGATACCTAATCCATACACCAAATTTTGGCATTTGGTATCCTAAGAGGTCCTCTTTTGATCTTGTTGGCTACTCCGATTCAGACTATGCTGGAGACAAGGTTGATAAAAAATCCACTTCGGGTAATTGTCAATTCCTTGGTAGATCTCTTGTGTCTTGGTCTTCCAAGAAACAAAACTCGGTATCCTTATCCACCGCCGAAGCGGAATACATTGCCGCTGGTTCATGTTGTGCTCAATTACTTTGGATGACCCAAACTCTTAAAGATTATGGGATATATGTGAAACATGTTCCATTGCTATGTGACAATGAAAGTGCTATTAAGATTGCTCACAATCCGGTGCAACATTCTCGAACTAAGCACATTGAAGTTCGTCATCATTTCATTCGAGATCATGTTGCAAAAGTGGACATTAACCTTAAGCATGTTCGCACCGATAAGCAATTGGCAGATATATTCACTAAACCACTTGATGAGAAAGTGTTTTGCAGGTTGAGAGGTGAATTGAACATCATTGATGCTTCAAACTTGGAGTAGGAACTCCATTTGATACATGCGGGGCATGAGCCTATGACTAATCCTCGATATTTCTCTTATGATGCTATTCATATGTCTTGGATATATTTGTACCTTGCATGGTATCTAACCCGTGTAGGTACTTGGATGAATATAAATCTATGAGATTGCCACACACTCACATCTTGAGCAATTTCTACATCACCAAGTCTCTACACAATGGTGGTTGAAGACAAGGAAGCACGAAACCATTCAAACATATCCTTTGGCAAATTATATGTTGAGTCTCATGATTGTCATGTTGGATACACATGTGCTCTTCCTTGCAAAGCTAACCCATGTAGGTAGATGAACTCAAACTCCAAGTGGTGCTCCCAACTCTTGATGAACTACATCAACCTTGAGCAACCCACACAAGTTCAACTACATGATCAAGATCAACACCACTACCCAAGGTATGTTATTCCATCTTAGAGAAGCTTTACTCCAAGTCATGAGCCAAAGCAACCCGAAAAGATGTGAATACATCAAGATGCTTAAACGAAAAATGGTATCCCCATTCTGAGCTTAAACGATGAGTATGACCTATGATCAAGTGTTCTCACTTGACTCCTAAGTCAATATACTCTAACATAGGTGACTTTGTCACCGACCATTTCTAGATGAAGTTCTCTAGTGTTTCTCCGTGCTTTTGCATTTGCATATTTGTTTCCCCTTTCAAAAAAAAACTTCATCCAGAACTTTTAGTTTCTTTTCTTTCCTTTTTGTTCTGCATTTTCTGCATCCAATTCATTGCAAATCTTTCAGTAAATTCCTTGCATATCCTTGTGAGATCTTACTTGTCTAGTGAGCTGAGGTGACAAGTGGTTTCACTCTGATGAACTCGGTCACACAAGTTTGTTCTCTTTGGCCCAACCGAAATCTTTCGGTGCAACCGAAGCACACAACTCGGAGTCACCGATTCCATCACAGGAAAACCAACTTGCCACTTATTCCTGATTTCTGTTTGCTCCAGCTCCACTCAATGATTCTTGTCCTCTACCAGCATCATATTAGACATGCTGCTTTGCTCTGTGACTCAAGGACCAACCCATTTGTATCACATGTCCAGAAGAGCCCTTCTTGGAAATTGGTGTCAAAGGGGGGAGAGAGAGATCACATCAAAGCTTAATCCTTCCTATAGGGGGAGAAAGAGAGAATACTCAGGGGGAGAGAGTTTCTCAACTAGGAGAAAGTAATATCATCAAAGACCCTAGATGCTTGGTGTTCAAGAGGATAGATGTCACATGTCTTTAAGAGGGGAAAGACATGTTTGGTTGCTTGCTTTAGCTCAAGCTCTGTTGTTTCTTTTTTGTTGCTCTGATTTTCCGTTCCCTATCTTCTCCCAATATCCCATGCAGATTCAGGGGGAGCAAGACATCTAAGGGAAGGAAATCTCTGATTTTATTGCATATCTTTACCTTTGGGGACATGTCTATATCCAATGTGGTACTTAGTACTCACTCTACGTGTCATCCCAGTCTTGGTTCTCTTGTGGTTTCTCTTGCTTGCTCTGGTGAGTAGGTGTATCTGTGTTATTTAACCTTGTTTGCGCAGGTTCATCCCATCCTAAGCCAACTCAAGACCACAAGGTAAGTATATGCATCACAGTCATGTGAATGAGAAATTCTTGCTGATGTACATACTGTTTGCAAGGACTCATGAGCATGAAGGTACATTTCTCACATTCACATCATTTGCTCTGATGCATATAGCCAAGATACATGTAACACATTGCTTACTCTGTCATGTTTACGCATTCACATGCTCCTACATTCAATATTCACATGATTGCATACATGTAGGGGGAGCCTATGCATGTTACATGTCTTTCCAAAGCTTTACATGCTATCCTCTATATCTTTATCTAAAGCTTTGATGTATGTTGTCATCAATTACCAAAAAGGGGGAGACTGAAAGCACAAGAGCTCCCTGGGTGGTTTTGGTAATTAATGTCAACATATCTCTTGTTGGACTAACACTTTTACCTAGTATGTTTCAGATAAGTTCAACAATGGAGTGGCATGGACTAGAGGATGTGGAACCCTTTCAAGATGCTAAGGACAAAGGATTGGCTCAAGCTTCAAGATCAAGACTCTACATTTTCTATTTTAGTGATCCAAGATCACGTTGAGTCTATAGGAAAAGCCAATACTATCAAGAGGGGATGAGGTGTTGCTTAATGGCTTGCTTGCTCAAAGTGCTTAGTGGTATGCTCCAAAACCCTCAACTACCTTCCCACATCCACATATGACCTAAACCAAAAGTCAAACTCGGCCCCACCGATTCTATCTATCCGGCGCCACCGAGTTTCAAATGTCATAGCCACTGCCACAAACCCTAGCAAATCGGTTTCACCAATAGGGATCTCGGTCTCACCAAGATGGGATTGTAATCTCTCTGTGTATGTCCATTACCAAAATCGATCTCACCGAGTTTGAGCAATCGGTACTACCGAGATTACAATGCAAACCCTCTGGTTAGCTTATTACCAAAATCGGTCCCACCGAGTTTGTGTAATCGGTCTCACCGAGTTTGCCTGACCAACTCTCTGGTTAGCTTATTACCAAAATCGGTCCCACCGAGTTTGTGTAATCGGTCACACCGAGATTACGTTATGCCCTAACCCTAACCATATCGGTCCTACCGAGTTGCATCTCAGTCCCACCGAAAATCCTAACGGTCACTAAGTTTGCTGAATCGATCCGACCGAGTTTAACCATTCGGTCCCACTGAGTTTGGCAAATTGTGTGTAATGGTTAGATTTTGTGTGAAGGCTATATATACCCCTCCACCCACTCTTCATTCGTGGAGAGAGCCATCAGAACATACCTACACTTCCAATACACATTTTCTGAGAGAGAACCACCTACACTTGTGTTGAGGTCAAGATATTCCATTCCAACCATATGAATCTTGATTTCTAGCCTTTCCCAAGTTGCTTTCCACTCAAATCTTCTTTCCACCAAATCCAAATCCTGTGAGAGAGAGTTGAGTGTTGGGGAGACTATCATTTGAAGCACAAGAGCAAGGAGTTCATCATCTACACACCATTTGTTACTTCTTGGAGAGTGGTGTCTCCTAGATTGGCTAGGTGTCACTTGGGAGCCTCCAACAAGATTGTGGAGTTTAACCGAGGAGTTTGTAAGGGCAAGGAGATCGCCTACTTCGTGAAGATCTACCACTAGTGAGGCAAGTCCTTCGTGGGCAACGACCGTGATGGAATAGACAAGGTTGCTTCTTCGTGGACCCTTC
Organism: Triticum urartu; assembly: GCF_003073215.2. NCBI lineage: Eukaryota > Viridiplantae > Streptophyta > Magnoliopsida > Poales > Poaceae > Triticum > Triticum urartu. Next base: position 359,346,236 of record NC_053026.1, read on the forward strand.
GTGGGTGGAGCCCTCCGTGGACTCGCGCGACCGTTACCCTCTATGGGTTGAAATCTCCATCAACGTGGATGTACGATAGCACCACCTATCGGAACCACGACAAAAACATCCGTGTCTCCAATTGCGTTTGAATACTCCAAACCCTTCTCTTTACATTCTTGCAAGTTGCATGCTTTACTTTCCGCTGCTCATATACTCATTGCATGCTTGCTTGACATGTATTGTGTTTGTTAAACTTGTGCTTAAACTCGACTTAAACTTAAGAATATTAAAAACTGCAACTTTTGGCACTTAGTGTCTAATCACCCCCCCTCTAGACACCTATTCTCGATCCTTTCACTTACCGTCCAGCAAGCCTACGATGGAATTACTCACGCACGGCGGTGAGAATCATGAAATTGGTGATGGAGGATGGTTGATGATGACGATGGCGACGGATTCCCCTCTCCGGAGCCCCGAACGGACTCCAGATCAGCCCTCCCGAGAGGTTTTAGGGCTTGGCGGCGGCTCCGTATCATAAAACGCGATGAATTCTTCTCTCTGATTTTTCCCCCCGAAACACAATATATAGAGTTGGAGTTGAAGTCAGAGGAGCTTCAGGGGGCCCACGAGGCAGGGGGCGCGCCCCCACCCTCGTGGACAGGTGGTGGGCCCCTCGCCTTCATCTTTTCAAGGTATTTTTTTATTTTCCAAAAAGTTGCTCCGTGAAGTTTCAGGTCATTCCGAGAACGTTTGTTTCTGCACATAAATAACACCATGGTAATTCTGCTGAAAATAGCGTCAGTCCGGGTTAGTTCCATTCAAATCATGCAAGTTAGAGTCCAAAACAAGGGCAAAATTGTTTGGAAAAGTAGATACGACGGAGACGTATCACAACGCATAAACTAGGGTTTAAGCTTCTGTCACTCTAGCAACCCATCATCTACTTATTACTTCCCAATGTCTTCCCCTAGGCCCAAACAATGGAGAAGTGTCATGTAGTCGACGTTCACATAACACCACTAGAGGAAAGACAACATACATGTCATCAAAATATCGAACGAATACCAAATTCACATGACTACTTATAGCAAGACTTCTCCCATGTCCCCAGGAACAAATGTAACTACTCACAAATCATATTCATGTTCATAATCAGAGGGGTATTAATATGCATAAAGGATCTGAACATATAATCTTCCACCAAATAAACCAACTAGCATCAATTACAAGGAGTAATCAACACTACTAGCAACCCACAGGTACCAATCTGAGGTTTTGAGACAAAGATCGGATACAAGAGATGAACTAGGGTTTGAGAGGAGATGGTGCTGGTGAAGATGTGGATGGAGATTGACCCCCTCCCGGTGAGAGGATTGATGGTGATGACGATGGTGACGATTTCCCCCTCCCGGAGGGATGTTTCCCCGGCAGAACAGCTCCATCGAAGCCCTAGATTGGTTCCGCCAAGGTTCCACCTCGAGACGGCGGCGCTTCGTCCCGAAAGCTTCCTTCTGATTTTTTGCAGGGCAAAAGACACCTTATACAATAAGATGGGCATCGGGGGCCTGCCAGGTGGCCCACGAGGGAGGGGCGCGCCCCCCACCCTCGTGGACGGTGGGTGGCCCCCCTCTGGTGCTTTCTTCACTCAATATTTTTATATATTCCAAAACTGACTTCCGTGGAGTTTCAGGACTTTTGGAATTGCGCAGAATAGGTCTCTAATATTTGCTCCTTTTCCAGCCCAGAACTCCAGCTGTCGGCATTCTCCCTCTTCATGTAAACCTTGTAAAATAAGAGAGAGAAGGCATACGTATTGTGACATAATGTGTAATAACTGCCCATAATGCAATAAATATCGATATAAAAGCATGATGCAAAATGGACGTATCAACTCCCCCAAGCTTAGACCTCGCTTGTCCTCAAGCGGAAGCCTATATCGAAAAATATGTCCACATGTTTAGAGATAGAGGTGTCGATAAAATAAAAATACGGACATGAGGGCGTCATGATCATTCTTAGAATAGCAACATATATATATGTAGTCATATGATTTATTATGCTAAAGTAACAATCTATTCACAATGTAAAGTATGAATCAGAAACTTCATTGAAAAGTAGCAAACTATAATCTCAGTCATTGAAGCAATTGCAATTTATCATAACATCGGAAAGAGTCAATATAAGAGCTTTTCAGCAGGTCCACATACTCAACTATCATTTAGTCTTTCACAATTGCTAACACTCACGCAATACTTATGGGTATTATGTTTTAATCGGACACAGAGAAAGATAGGGGCTTACAGTTTTGCATCCCCACCTTTTACCTCAAGGGTAATGTCAACAATAATGCTTTATGAAAATCCACATCCAATTAGATATATATATATCAGGATCTTTCCAACACATAGTGCTTGCCAAAAGATAAAGTGTAAAAAGGAAAGGTTAAGATCACCATGACTTTTGTATAAGGTATAAGACAAAAATAAAAGATAGGCCCTTCACAGAGGGAAGCAGAGGTTGTCATGTGCTTTTATGGTTGGATGCACAAAATCTTAATGCAAAAGAACGTCACTTTATATTGCCACTTGTGATAGGGACCTTTATTATGCAATGTGTCGCTTTTATTTCTTCCATATCACAAGCTCGTATAAAGCTTATTTTCTCCACATTAATAGATCATACATATTTAGAGAGCAACTTTTATTGCGTGCAACAATGAAAACTTACTTGAAGGATCTTATTCAATCCATAGGTAGATATGGTGGACTCTCATGGCAAAACTGGGTTTAAGGATATTTGGAAGCACAGGTAGTATCTCTACTTGGTGCGAAGGATTTGGTTAGCATGAGGGGGAAAGGAAAGCTCAACATGTTAGATGATCCATGACAACATAATTTATTTCATATATAAGAAAACATAACCCATTACGTTGTCTTCCTTGTCCAACATCAACCGTTTAGCATGTCATATTTTAATGAGTGCTCACAATCATAAAAGATGTCCAAGATAGTATATTTATATGTGAAAAACTCTCTTTCTTTATTACTTCCTATTAATTGCAACAATGACAAAAACTATGTTTGTCAACTCTCAACAACTTTTATTCATCATACTCTTTATATGTGAAGTCATTACTCTCCATAAGATCAATATGATCTCTTTATTTCTTTTTATTCTCCCTCTTTTTTTATTCCTTTTTTATTCCCCCAAGATCCTAGAAAGATAACCAAGCCCTCGCCTCAAAACTAATCTTTATTATATGTAGCTCACGGACTCGATTACATATGTAAGGATCAACATAAAACTCAAAGCTAGATCATACTAAACTTTATTCTACTAGATCAAGATATAACCAAAAGGATCGAACTAAGAAAAATGGTAAAGATAGTAGTGTGATGGTGATACGATACCGGGGCACTCCCCCAAGCTTGGTAGTTGCCAAGGGGAGTGCCCATACCCAATACTCAGTTCTCCTTCTTCGGAGGTGGGGATGATGGAGTTGTTAATGAAGTCGTGTCACACATCGAGCGTAGGAGATTCTCCAATTTGCGAATAATGCCCTTGAGTGCGGTGATGTATTCTTGCAACAAAATATTCTCACGAGTGAGATACTTGTTTTGCACCCGAAATATTTCAATCATCTTGAAAGCTTCTATTTCAGCAGGGGTAAGATGGTTATACTAAGGTTGAAGGATGTCTTCTTCTTCTGCTGCCGGAGCTTGATCCTCCATGGCCTTCTTGATTCTATCACCCTTGTTTATCTCCCCAAGTTCTTCTCTCTTCATCTCTATCTTCATTAGCCAAGCATCGTTGCCCGCGTTGTTGGAGGAAGGGGATGACATGATGCCTAGCCTTCACTGGTGCGCGTCGGTCCTAAACAAACGATTTTTAACCCCTTTCCACGATGGCATTCGGAACCGTCGCCAAGTGAGTGTGGGCGATAGGGGGGTCCTTTCCACACGACCCAAAAACCGTTGGGGATATGCCCTCCTGGCACACACGCTCGGCAAAATGAGGTCGTGTGCGATCGGCGAGCACTCAAATACAGAAATACATACAGTAGTGCTAAAAAAATACAATTATACAGGCGAAATCATTTTCGGTCGTAAGTACATCCCACATAGTTAATCACCACTAAACGTTTTCATTCGTATATACATCCCGCACAGTCACTACAAGGAAAACATTTGCGCAAGGTGGCGTATCACAAATAGTTTTGAAGAGAATGTCGTGTGTGATTGTTCATTGATCCAACATGGTTTATTCCTAGAAACTGTGTGTGTTGCCTGAGGTCATCACCGATGGTGGTTTCCCATTAACCGTTTGCAATAGGAAACCCAAATTAGCAAGCTAATTGGCCAATTAGCGGGCTAATTGCCCTATTATTAATAATCCATTTCCTAATCTAATTGACATTCATATTAAGCACATAATATATTCCATTTACATATTAAGGAAGCAGGATTTCATAATTCAAATACATCACAGTACAACATGATATAGCTTCAGCACTCAGCTACCCCATTACACAACTGCACCAGCAGCAAGTTTCACATGCAACATCTAGAACCTTCCAAAATTAGCATCATAGATAGTACATAGAGAGATGCATCTCATGTGGAAAACTACTGAAGCGGAAGGCGAATATTGAGCCTTCATTCATGTTGAAGGTCTTTGCAACTTTAGGCCAGCGCCTGTGGATGATTGACCTTCCATCCTTCGACCTCTTCAGGAACACTTCAATATTGAACCGTGGGTGTTGTATGAAAACTTTCCTCGCCTCCTGACCATAGAGGTTGTTTGAGAGGTAATCATCAGTGAAGCCTGAAAACAAGGATGTGCATAAATATCTTCTCTATATTGGAAATGGGGCAAAGGAATACAAAAAGGCAAGGTATAATAGTTATTACCATCTTGTAAACCTCAGTGCTTCCCATTGTTTCCCTACAACACATATAAGGTAGTTAGTCATCATGCTAAGTAAGGGTTCGCATGCTATCAGTAAAATATGTTGATGATAAATAAGCACATTGCAGATTCATCACATTAATTCAAGCCACATGGAAAACCCATTTATCCAAACCAAGCATGATTAAGAACTAGGAAATATAGCACTTGTATATGTTTCTCAAGTATGAAGTGCAGCCAAATTCGATTTATTCCTCACATGGTATAAAATAATAGAATGCAGCCACAGCAATTGAACATCGCATTGCAGAATTGAACCAAGCAGATAACTAAACACCACAACAAATGAATCAAACATTAACTAAGCACCACATTGCACAATATAACATACTCCTAATAGAAGATCAGACAGTTAACCAAACCAAGCATGCTTAACAACTTGGAAGTATAGCAATTGTATTTGTTTCTCATGTATTTAGTATAGCCAAATTCAATTTATTCCTCACATTGTATACAATAAGAGAATGCAGCCACGGCAATTGAACATCGCATTACAGAATTGAACCAATCAGTTAACTAAACACCACAACAAATGAACCAAACGTTACATGAGCACCACATTGCACAATATAACATACTCCTAATATAAGATCAGACAGTTAACCAAACCAAGCATGCTTAACATCTTGGAAATATAGCAATTGTATTTGTTTCTCATGTATTTAGTACAGCCAAATTCGATTTATTCCTCACATGGTATACATTAAGAGAATGCAGCCATAGCAATTGAATATCGCATTACAGAATTGAACCAAGCAGTTAACTAAACACCACAACAAATGAACCAAATGTTAACTAAGCACCACATTGCATAATATAACATACTCCTAATAGAAGATCAGATAGTTAACGAAACCAAGCATGCTTAACAACTTGGAAATATAGCAATTGTATTTGTTTCTCATGTATTTAGTACATCCAAATTAGATTTATTCCTCATATACAATAACAGAATGCAGCCACAACAATTGAATAGCGCATTGCAGAATTGAACCAAGCAGTTAACTAAACACCATAACAAGTGAACCAAGCCACAACAAATGAACCAAGTAGTTTAGTAAACGCCAATTGAACAATATAACATACTCCTAATAGAAGCTCAGACAGTTAACCAAACCAAGCATGCTTAACAACTTGGAAATATTGCACCCTGAAGAATTGAACATCACATTTGCAGAATTGAACCAAGCAGTTAATTGAACATCACATTGCACGACATATAGAACATATGCACTATAGCAGAAGATTGCATGGTAAAAGTAGATAGCACAATTCACTTAAATTTGTAAAGAAAAGGCAGTAGCTAGCAAACTGAACATGGGTCCTTATAAATAAGACAAGCTACTCCTCATTCTCGGGGATATCGATGACTATTGGCTCCTTGGACATGGAAGAGGGTGAGGCCTCCGCATCGTGGGTTCCCTCGTTGTAGTGGTGAGTTGCCTGAGCCACTCCGGGCACCAACCTGCTGGATCTCGAGATGAGGTAAGCATGTGCACGCTGAGAAAATACCTCGTAGTCTTCATCGAAGGCACCGACGGTGGCCTCGAGATAACACCATGAATTGTCGTTTAAAGCAGCCAACCGCATCGCAGTGTCGGCGCGCGAGGCGTCAACGGTGTCCTCGACAGCGAGGTGCTCCTCCAAGATCTAGGGGTCGGCACGAATGGCAGCCATCGCGCCCTCATCCGCGCATGCGGCCACGATTTTCATCTTCACTGCCAAATGCTCCTTGAGGTCCTGGCTATACTGCATGCACCATGGCTTAGGCTGGCGCTTATTTGGTGGAGGGGTCGGTGATTTGGGTGGAAGGTGTCGCGCTCGCGCTGGCGGTCGGGGAATGTGGGACGTGGAAGGAGGAGGAGGATAGGGGTCGAGTGTGGATTACCTGCCTGGATAGGCGAGGCCGAGTAGCGTGAAGGAGGGTCGCCGACGAGGAGGCAGCGGCGCTGCCAGCAAGGAGTGAATGTTTCAACTTGGAAAGGAAGGCAGAAAGAGGGGAAATGTTGCTTTTGGTAAGGGGGAGGGGGCGGGGAGGTAGATATTTCCACGGAAGCCGAAAATTTGGAATCGCTTCAAACAAAAAACTGGCACGCAAAGTGTCATCAGACAAGGTCCCTTATTCAGACACGGTCCGAAGGTATTTTGTGTTGCATCTCACACGGTTGGTTATAATAAACTGTGTGGGATCTAGTTGATTTTTGGTCTTGATTTGAATTGCATAATGGGGTCACAGCGGCCATGGATGGTGTTTGAATTGCTAGACCTTTTATCTGCAGTGATCATAAAAGAATTGGAATTATTCGGGGTTTGTTTGGACATTTTTATGCATTAAGTGAGTTTTCAATGCATTTATGTGCATAATTAAAATTTGAGCTACATGCACATGCTCTAGTGCATATAATTTCTTTGAAAAAAATCAAATCTTTGTGCTTGGGTCCCATGCAAGAAATGGGAATGAATTTAAACCACCATGGCACCATTGATTGTCGGCAAAACATTGAGATGCCTGGTTTTTCAAATTCTAGTAAATCCAAAACTCATCTGAAATTCATGAAACTTGGCATGCTATCATGGAGCGACATCAACATGTCGTGGTACAAATTTTGTCCCATTTGGGGCAGGTTTGGGTATATGCTTCTCACAAACCGGAGATTCTCACAACAAGCATGATGGTTTTCGGTAGGGAACGTCCCACCTATGGGGACGAAACGATATCCATTGCCTCTTATTGCTTTCAAGTTTTTTCTCATGTTAACATAGAACAACAGGAGTGTTGTGTGAATTTTTGTGATTTTTCAGGGTTTGTTTGGACATTTCTATGCATTAACTGAGTTTTCAATGCATTTATGTGCATAATTCAAATTTAAACTACATGCGCATGCTCTAGTGCATATAAATTGGTTGAAAAATCAAATCTTTGTCCTTGGGTGCATGATTAGGTCCCATGCAAGAAATGGGAATGAATTTCAAACACCGGGGCACCATTGATTGCCGGTAAAACATTGAGATGCCTGGTTTTTAAATTCTAGTAAATCCAAAACTCGTTTGAAATTCATGAAACTTGGCATGCTATCATGGAGTGGCATCAACATGCCGTGGTAAAAATTTGTCCCATTTGGGGCAGGTTTGGGTATATGCTTCTAACAAACCAGAGCATCTCACAACAAGCATGATGGTTTTCGGTAGGGAATGTCCCACCTTTGGGGACGAAATGATATCCACTGCCTCTTATTGCTTTCAATTTTTTTCTTGTGTCAACAAAGAACAACAGGAGTATTGTGTGAATTTTTGTGATTTTTCGGGGTTTGTTTCGACATTTTTATGCATTAACTGATTTTTTTTCATGGATTTTATGTGCATAATTCAAATTTGAACTACATGCACATGCTCTAGTGCATATAAATTGGTTGAAAAATCAAATATGTGTCATTGGGTGCATGCTTATGTCTCATGCAAGAAATGGGAATGAATTTCAAACACCGGGGCACCGTTGATTGCTGGCAAAACATTGAGATGCCTGGTTTTTAAATTCTAGTTAATCCAAAACTCGTCTGGTGCGCAGGTTCACCAGGAAGTGTGTGAGATGTTCAACACAGGATTTGTGCATCTCTTCAACGCAAACGGTTTAGTGAAGCAGTAAAGCAGCAGAAAAAAACCAAAAAATATACGTGCTGCCACACACTCCGTGTATCGTGCGAGCAAGCATCAGTTGACGGGACGCATGCGAGTAGTCCGTCGCGCGGGCATACCAGGAGGCATGCGTGCAGGTGTGTGTGTCGATGGGGAAGCGTGCGAGTAGCTGTGTGAAATGATGGTAGGAATGGCAGACGTCCGCCACGCAGGCTCACCGAGAGGCGAGACAACTTTTGACCGCAGCCTGCCTTGCTCCCACTTTTCCGTATTAATTGCGCGCCCGAGCCGCCGGCCATAATAGGCGGCCGCACCCCCGGTCCACAGCGGTCACCGACGTATGGACTCCGGAGAGTATGACAATGCCGCCAAAGTGCACCATCGGAGGGAGTGGCGACGCTGGGGCTGGTGAAGCACCTGCACAACGCGTCAAGCTGGCCACAGAGGTTTCCGTTGCCGCCGACGAGGTCTCGAGCAGGCAGCATCACGACCTTGAATTCATCGGCGCCATCATGCCCCCCCCCCCAGCTGGAGCCGGAGGTCAACAGCAACTCCGGCAACAACTGCGATTCCGACGGAAAACTGGTCAGTCACCTACATATATGTTTGTGCCTTTTTCTTCCTGATCTTGAGAATTGATTTCGAATGTCCTACATGTTATGCCATTTTTTCTTTTAGATCGGTAAGTACACAGATGAGGCTCCTTCTAGCGCCGCCGCCGGATGTAGATCTTGGACCCGGCTGTGCCGCCAGAAGCGCCCCCCTAGACCTGAGGAACCAGTAGAATCTCCGGCGGACCGCATCAGCGATCTCCCGGACAACATCCTTCGGGAGATCATCTCCCTTCTCCCCACCAAGGATGGCTGCCGCACACAAGTCCTCGCATCTCGGTGGCGCACTCTGTGGCGCACCGCGCCTCTTGATCTCGACTGTCGTCAGCTATCTGTCGATGATGATTCTGAACTCCCCGGAGCCATCATCTCCTCCCATGGGGCTCCGTTCAACGCATCTGCATCCTGGCATGCTACCTGCTGGACACACCCTACACGGTGGCCGCCTGGCTGACATCCTGTCAATTCAATAAACTCCAACAGCTTGAGTTCTACCATTACTACAGTGATAGGTTACCACCAATAGCTACATCTGTGCCCTCACCACCGATGCCCATCTCATGGTTTTCCTCCTCTATCTCTCTCTCTGCGCCGCCACCTTTACCCGGTGCCATCTAGCAGACAGTCTAGTACAAATGCTTCGACTGCCACTACTGAAAAAACTTGCGCTTATGTTGGTTCATCTGTTAGAGGCCTCACTACACAGCATCATCCACTCCAGCTGCCCTGCACTGGAGCGTTTGATGCTTGTTTTTGGAGCAGGAATCGATATCCCTTGTCTCAAAATAAAGTCGCCTCACCTTCTAAGCATTGGAATTAGTTTTGAAGGACAGGATCTCATCATCGAAGATGCCCCTTCACTTCAAAGGTTGGTCCTTGATTGTTGTTATAAACCTAGGCAAATAAATGTGGTCTCTGCGCCTAAACTGGAGACCTTGGATGCAATTCGTGATCCGTTTAAATGGTTCGAGATGGTGTTTGCCTCCACACCTACTGAGGTACTGTAAATTTTTTGCGTACACTTTTGTAATAAGCATTTTTCATTTGTGCGCATAAGTTAAGTATCAACTTGGAGTACACTTTCCGTGCTAATATCATGTTCTATGCTCAATGAAGTGCTTCTCCATCATATCAGTGGTGGTGGATTCTGTCAAGACCTTATATATCAGTATGTGGTGTTTTGATCTCAACATCATTATTGCCTTGTTGCAATGCTTTCCAATGTCTGGAGAATTTGTATATAAAGTGATGATTTCACGCACATTGAAAGCCCATATATAATGTATTATAATTAATCATTCAGCAAGCACTCTTTCAACACAATCTTTTTTAGACATTAACTGTTTTCAATCTTCATCTCTATTTAGGCAACAACACATGGATAAAAAGGTATAACCAATCGATGGTTGATGAAGCACGGGGATTTTCTCAGATCTCATGACATTCGTTTGAAGACAGTAACGTTGGAACGATATTCATCCAACAGTGCAAACACTAGCTTTGTCAGATTCTTCATGTTGAATGCGAGGGCACTATTGTCCGTGAGGATTAAGTTTTTCAACAAGAAATTACTCACGGCTACAAGTGTTGAAGAGCATAAAAAGAAGTTTCTGGTGGACCTAAGGGCTTCTGATCGTGTTCGGCTTCTATTTACAATAGCTTGTGGTCATCATGGAGCAGTAGAATTATTGTATTAGGATCTTGATTTTATGGATCAGACTGATACATTTGATTGTAATCGTCGAAAACTTTGGTTGAGTTAACTTTCATTGTCCTATTCAATCTGGGTTATGTGTAAACCTGATGAATAATTAATCCTTATGCTTTTGTACCTTCTGTAAGCTGGAGTTAGACATTGTTGCCCTTTTCAACTAGGGTTTGACCCACATTTTCTTTCATAGTGGGCCAATGGCTTGCCATTTCTTTAATTAAGACATAAATATTATAAGCATTCACAACATATGGAAAGAGCCTCACTCTCACGGGATCTTTGAGATCTTTGTTCATTACAGAACTGCAAGTTCTTAGCGCCCACCAGCACCCACAACCTTATTTTCAGCTAGCACACCAAATGGGATTTAATTCTTACTAAGAAAAGCTGCATGGTAGTGACAAATTTGGATTTGCCATTTGGGACCCAGGAGGAAAAAGCCTATCCAGGGCGGTGCCGACTCGACAGTAAACATTGAGAAACCTGGTTTTAAAATTACTGTAAATCCAAAACTTGCCTCAAAATTAGTCCAATTTGGGATAATTTTTGGTACAAACTTCTTACAAACCGGAGCTTCTCTCAAAAAGGATCATGGTTCCGAGAGGGACCTTGTCACCTATGTGTGTGAAACGAAATACACTGTCTCTTCCTGCCTTGATTTATTTTACAAAGGCAACATGCAACTATAGTAGCGTCGTCCTAAAAATATGAAATTATTCACAGTTTGTTTTGCCTTTTAATACATTATTTGAGTTTCCTAGGCATTTTGGAACGTACTTTGGTGTGTGCAAAGGTCATGTGTTTACTAGCCAAACATGTAATTGGATGTTCAATCTGTTTATGGAATCAAGTCCTTATAAGTTATAAGTACATATGTTGTTGTTCTGTGTGCAATGACATCACACACGGAGCATACAGGGGAACCCGTCGGTGATGATTTCATCAATCGCTGACAATTGTATACCACCAAGCGTTTGCCCACAACACACATGACTTATTAGCAGCAATCATCTGTGTTATTATCAGTCTTCGCACACATTTCTGATTACAGACCTCTTTGTCACGTATAACACACATCTTGTTATATTGAACCGTTTCTGTTCTCTTGGCTCAAAGCAAACAGTTTATCCGATTGAACTGCATGCCGTATATTGCAGACACCTTGATCTGGCTGACCATTTCTTTTGTGTTGCCTAATCACAAACAGTTCATCCGAGTGAACCGTATGTTGTATATCGCACACACCTTCATTTGGCTGCCCGTTTCTTTTGTTCCTCATCATCGCAAACAGTTAATTGAACTGAATCGTATGCCCTGCATCGCACACGCAACCAAAATCTGAACTGTGTTTGATGCATCCTCCATCGCAAATGTTTTGCACCTTTTTGACGGGTTTTTACACCACCATTTGCGATTATTGCATCACACACAGTTTCATCGAAGGGTCTCTGATCGTAGTGTCGCGTTAGCAGCATCCTGCAGTGGTGCTTGGAAACTCTGGCAGAAACAGCTCAAAACAAAAGCAGGAGATATTTGCGTGGTACGGTGGTCAAAACCTTTGGGAGATTATATAATGAATTTTTACCGACCAAAAGAAGTATCGTGCAAGAAATCGGAGTCCGGAGGGCACACAAGGTGCCCACGAGGTAGGGGGCGCACCCTCCACCCTCGTGGATGCCTCGTATACTTTCCGGACTACTTCTTATTTTCCTATTTTCTTAAATATTCCAAAACAGAGAAAAATTGCCATTAGAGTTGTTTTGGAGTGTAACATCCCAAATTTTCAATTTAGAATGTTATACATAGGTCATCTATGCATATCATATTTTATTGCATTTCGTTTTGCGATCCTCGAATTTCTAAGCAACTCAAGGACCCACGGAGAGAGTTGGGGATTTCAAATATCGAAACAAGGATCACTTTGGTTTTAATTATTTTTCTCTCCGAAAATATTTCATATTAAAATATAAGAGAGGAGATAATATGACTTCTCCAAATAAAGGGAATATTGGAGGAAAATATTAAAAATCAAATAAATAATTCTTTTTGACTTTTATTGCTATTTTATTTGAATTAGGAAAAATATGTTTTTCGTAATTGTATTAGAGGCCCAAATAAATGTTCACTTTGTCCGCAATATTGTTAGAGGACCGTGAAAATTTATTTCAGGACTTTTGAACACCATTTAGTATTTCTTTTATTTGTTTTTCCGCATCACGATTATTTAAAAAAAAGTGCACCGACCTAACTGGCCGTGCCCGACCCAGACACCGCCCGGCCGGCCTTTAAAGGGCGAGGCCCGAAGCCCATGGGGCTGCCAGCCCCGCCCCGAAACCCTAGCGCCGCCCCCACTTCGCGCCGTCGCCGCCTCGCGACGCCGCCTCCCCGTCGCGTCGCCGTCGCCGCCCGCCCGCCCGCTGGATTCGTCGCCGCCACTCGCCGGAGGTAGAAACCGCCGCCGCCACCTCGGTTTTTCTTTGAGAACCGTTCAGTTTTTTTATAAAACCCTACTTTCATTTTTTATTAGATCAGTTCGGTTTTTTGGTTTAGTTATTTAGCGGACGTTCGTCCGTACGTTTGTTTTAACAAACGTTGTTCGTCAGTTAGCCGCAGACAGCGAACGTTCGTTCGTTAGCCTGTTCGTCTCATTTTATTTTCCAGGGTTTTCCCACGGTTATTTTCGATCGCGATTTCTGCCCTAATCTTCGTTCTAGTATATCTTTTCGCTCGTTTATCCAAATCAGGTGAAACAAGAGCCTAGATCTTCATCTCGAAGTCCTCTTTCTGTTTAACCAACTTGAACAAGATTTTGGTACTGCAAAAATTGACTTTAGTCCAGATTAGTAAACGAATCTTGTTTCTTTTATAGTTTGAGTTTCGTTGCTCCGTTTGATTTGATTCTTTTTGCAAATCAAATCTCTTCAGTTGAGTTTTCAGATTTGATCTTCTTATTTGAGTTTTACCCATGCATCTTTGCTTGAGTGCTTATGTATGTTATTGTTTGTTTATGATAGAATTCCCGGAGTGCGAAGCGTGCTACTACGAGTCTCTAGGTTTTGCGGATCGTCTGCAAGGCAAGTAACACTTTGATCATACCCATTTATTACCCGGTTTTATGCATTATTTTCAACCCTCACACATTGCATGAGTAGGATCTCTTAACATGTGGGTCTGGGAAGTAGCTGATGAGGTAGAACCTATTACCTGTGTTATTATCAAACCCTTGGGAGTCACTTCTATGTTATGCTTATATTGCCATGCTATGCCCGTAGACGTGGTTTGGGTTTGAGTGTAACCATGATAGATGTGAGTTGTTAATTAATGGTTCAACTTAACATGGCAACTTTAATACACATCTGGGTGGATTGCTTGTGGGCACCTGGAGAATCCAGTGTTGTCCAAGAATATCCCGGAGTACCTGTGTGATCATCCTACGGTCCGCTGCCCAGGCTCAAAGGGATCATAAGATTATTCATGCTAGAAACTTCTGTGTGCAGCCACAAGCCATTATGGGCTCTGGCATAGTTGAGTATGTTGCGTGACCTCTTTCAGTGGTGGGCTAGCAGATGTAGGGGATAGTAGGTGTAACTTTCCACCCAGGGTAAAGAGTTAATGCTTCTGAAAGACTGTGTCTTGGTCATCTGTTTCTCAAACACCATGTAGTGCAAGAAATCAAACAGAGGAGATCGAGTCTTGTGGGGAAAAGTGCGCAAACCTTTGCAGAGTGTATAAACTAATCATGGTTAGCCGTGTCCCCGGTTATGGACATCTTGAGTATCTGGTACATGAATTATTGATTTGATCTCATCACTCTAAAATTAATTTGACAGGTGTTAATGACTACTTTAATTGGGATTGAGTTGGAGGAACCTTCTCAATTATGTTTCAACTACCATGATAGTCAAATAAAACATATTCCTTTGTTGTAAGAAAAAAATGGCTTTTTGCAAAACAATATAACCATAGAGCCTCCACCAGCCATATATGCATGTAGTGATAGCATTTATCTGTTCATTGCTCTACTGTGTTATATTGCCAGCACATTCCATGTGCTGACCCATTTCGGGCTGCAACATATCATGTTGCAGACTTTTTAGACGACAAGTAAGGTGCAATAGGTCGTTTGTCATGCACTCAGCTATGCCGTTGGAGTTGATGGACTCACTTTATCTTCCAAGCCTTCCATTGTTATCTTATTTAGATGGCCTTAAGCCATAGTTATTGTAATAAGTTCTCTTTTGAGACATTCGATGTAACAAGTGTGTGATTTCTACTCTGTTATAATTCCATTCGAGTACTGTGTGTGTCAGCATTACCGATCAGGGATGACACTGAACACAGAGACTTGACCATCTGAGGTCGGGTCGCTACAAGATGGTATCAGAGCACACGCTGAATGTAGGACACGACCACTAAGATGAGCCATAGGTCACTCTTCTCTACTCATTTATGACTCCTCTCCATTTTCTACTCTTTAGGATGGCGGACTCAAGGAACAAGTTTACACAGCCGGATAAAGATACACCCTTTGGACGACACTTGAAGGAAGTCACTAGGTATCTGAACATCGGAATACCAAGCTTCACTGGGACCCTTTGGACGACACTTGAACGATGGTTGATTCGAGTTCAAGTTCCAGGAAGGACATTCACGCCAGTCACTGAGCCCATAGAGTTTTCCTTTGATGCACCAACATGGAGTTTAGGCAAGAGCATGGCAGCCCACATCGCCATGGGACGCATCGGCGAAGTTTATCACAAGGAGCTTAAGGACACTATCTACCAGATATGTGGACGCCGAGATGAGTAATGGGAGATGATCAGCACCAGGAAGGACAGGTCCATTGCAGCCCTCATCCAGGAGTTAAATCATCACATTCGTCGCTAAGAGAACCAGATGTGCGCAAGCATGATAGATTTGAAGAAGGCGATGAACAGGATCACAGAGCTAGAAGAGGAACTCAAGTCTACACGCGATGGATATGAGGAGGAAATGACGATACTTGTGGAGATGAATGACGACCTGACAAGGAAGCTAGGAGTTTTCATGGGAGACCCCGCGCCAGGAGAAGACGACAAACCCAAGGAGATTCGTTTGGAAGACTACATCATCATCGACGACACCGACTCCGACCCTGATGGTAGTGATGATGATTACGAAGATGAAGCTGGAGCAGATATCATGGAGTCTTCCACCGATCAATATTTCTAGATGACCACCATATGATTAGTAGCACCCCCTGTATATAGTAGTAGTCCGATCACTTTTGTAACGATAGTTCTAGACCGATGGTATGCCCTTGCTTGATTGATTGAGTGATATGATATGATTGTGTTTGTCACATGTGCATATGGGTAGTGTTTTCTCATTAGACCTCAGTCTATTCTAATCTCTCCCCTCTAAACCCATTAGATGCCTCCGAGACGTGACCCCAGATTTGCTTTTCCACCGGAGCTCACTCAGTTGATCCAGTAGCAGAATACACTGATGCAGTTGCTAGTTCAGAATTAGGGCAACAACAACAACCACAATAACAACAATACACCCCCACCACCTCCAGTTGACAACTTATTCCGTTTTCTAAGGTTAGAGCCGCTGGTGTTTTCCAGTAGCACCGAGCCCATAGTTGCGGATGACTGGCTACGCAGGATTGGAAGGGAGTTAACCACTGTCGGTTGCACAGATGCTGAGAAGGTGCGTTTTGCCGCACACCAATTGGATGGACCCGCAGCCACATGGTGAGAATATTACACAGCCACTTTCCTCATATCCAATGTTACTTGGGAGCAGTTTCAGCAAGCATTCCGTACTACTCATGAATCAACTAGAGCCATGAGTATGAAGAAGCGTGAGTTTCGCAACTTACGCCAGGGCAACCATACTGTAGGGCAATACGTGGAGGAGTTTAGCAAGCTAGCTCGTTATGCCCCAGATGACGTGGCCACCGGTGCCGTGAAACAGGAGAAGTTTATGGAAGGGCTGAACGATGAGATGAGTGTGCAGTTGATGGTGGCAACATTCAACGACTACCAGGAGTTGGTAGATAAGGCTCTTATGATTGAAGGGAAGCAGTAGCAGATTGAGAGCCGCAAGAGGAAGTATGGGCAAGGAAAGTACAATTCAGGAGCTCGGCAGAAACCCCGTTTCACCCCGAACCCGAGAGGATTTACCCATAACCATGGAGGCCATAGCTACAATGGAGGAATTACGCATAACCACGATGGACCTAGGAATGGAAATGGGAGTGGAGCAGGCAGCAACTAGAACCGCTCTAACCCAAGCACGCCTGCCAAGAAGGATTTAAGTCACATCACTTGTTTCCAGTACGGGAAGACTGGACACTACGCCACTGAGTGTTCTGAAGCAAAGAATGGAAATGGCAATGGAAGCTCTGGGAAGAAGCCCAACCCTTTCAACAAGAGACAACTAAACCACGTGAATGTGGAGGAGGTTGAGGAGCAGCCAGATGCAGTTATCGGTAAGTTTTTGGTTAAGTCATTTACTGCAGTAGTTCTTTTTTATATCGGTGCATCGCATTCATACATTTCAAGGGGATTCATGGATAAATATAAGTTGCCCGCTAATGTACTTAGGACACCCATGTTAGTAACCTCACCAGGAGCGGAGTATATGGCAAGTCAGGGATGTTTTCATATGCCATTGACCATAGGTAGGCATGTTTTCCCCTTAGACTTGATAATTTGGGAATCCCAAGGATTGGATGTGATACTCGGTATGGATTGGCTATCGATGTATGGAGGAAACATCAATTGCACCAGTAAGTCAATTCTGCTCACCACACCGGAAGGGAAAAGGATTAAGTATGTATCCAGGTATACTCCTAAGAGGGCCCAAGTAAATTCTCTTACGAGAGTTGTACAGGAGGAAGTGCCCGTAGTGAAGGATTTTCCATATGTATTTCCAGAGGAACTACCAGGTATGCCGCCAGATCGAGATATTGAGTTTTTGATAGATCTATTGCCAGGCACCGGACCAATATCGAAGTGTCCATACCGGATGCCCGCAAATGATCTAATGAAGTAACGATCAAGAACAAGTACCCACTGCCGATGATCAATGATCTGTTTGACTAGCTGCAAGGAGCAAAAGTATTTTCCAAGATCGATCTTTGATCAGGATACCACCAGCTGAAGATTTGAGAACAAGATATACCTAAGACAGCTTTCACCACCAGGTACGGGTTGTATGAGTATACGGTTATGTCATTCGGATTGACTAACGCCCCTGCCAATTTCATGAGTATGATGAACAAGGTGTTCATGGAGTTCTTGGATAAATTTGTCGTGGTGTTCATTGATGACATTTTGGTGTACTCGAAGAATGAAGAGGAGCATAAGGAGCATTTGTGCTTAGTTCTCGAGAAGCTCAGGGAACACCAGTTATATGCCAAGTTTAGCAAATGTGTGTTTTGGTTGAAAGAAGTTGGATTTCTTGGACATGTTATATCAGGAGAAGGTATAGTAGTGGATCCTACCAAGGTTCAGTCAGTCACTGAGTGGTTGGCACCCACCTCAGTTGGAGAGATCCGCAGTTTTCTTGGACTCGCGGGATATTACCGACGATTCATTGAGAATATTTCCAAGATTGCGAAGCCCGTGACGGCATTGTTGAAGAAGGACACCAAGTTCCATTTGACTGAAGAATGTGAAGCAAGTTTCCAGGAGTTGAAGAAACGTCTAACTATAGCCCCAGTGCCGATTCTGCCAGATATATGCAAAGACGGAAGAGTTGTTTTGTATGCCTCACGTCAACTTCGACCGCATGAGTTGAATTATGCCACCCATGATTTGGAGTTAGCGGCTGTAGTGCATGCGCTCAAGACCTGGAGACATTTTCTTATTGGAAACCGTTGTGATGTGTACACGGATCACAAGAGTTTGAAGTACATTTTTACTCAGAAGGAACTGAACCTCAGGCAGAGGAGATGGTTGGAGCTCATAAAGGATTATGATATGAAGTTGCACTATCATCCAGGAAAGGCCAATGTCATAGCAGACGCTTTGAGCCGGAAGAGTTGTGTCAATACCTTAGTAATAGGAGGTTTGCCAAAGGAGTTAGCAGAAGATTGATAACCCACAAGTATAGGGGATCGCAATAGTTTTCGAGGGTAGAGTATTCAACCCAAATTTATTGATTCGACACAAGGGGAGCCAAAGAATATTCTCAAGTATTAGCAGCTGAGTTGTCAATTCAACCACACCTGGAAACATAATATCTGTAGCAAGTGTTTAGTAGCAAAGTAATATGATAGTAGTGGTAATGATAGCAAAAGGTAACTGTAGCAAAAGTAATATTTTTGGTGTTTTATAGTGATGATAACAATAGAAACGGAAAAGTAAATAAGAGAAGAACAATATAGGGAAAGCTCGTAGGCATTGGATCAATGATGGAGAATTATGCCAGATGTGGTTCATCGTGTAGCAGTCATAACATAGGGTGACACAGAACTAGCTCCAATTCATCAATGTAATGTAGGCATGTATCCTGAATATAGTCATACGTGCTTATGGAAAAGAACTTTCATGACATCTTTTGTCCTACCCTCCCGTGGCAACAGGGTCCTAGCGGAAACTAAGGGATATTAAGGCCTCCTTTTAATAGAGTACTGGACCAAAGCATTAACACATAGTGAATACATGAACTCCTCAAACTACGGTCATCACCGGGAGTGGTCCCGATTATTGTCACTTCGGGGTTGCCGGATCATAACACATAGTAGGTGACTATAGACTTGCAAGATAGGATCAAGAACTCACATATAATCATGAAAACATAATAGGTTCAGATCTGAAATCATGGCACTCGGGCCCTAGTGACAAGCATTAAGCATAGCAAAGTCATAGCAACATCAATCTCAGAACATAGTGGATACTGGGGATCAAACCCTAACAAAACTAACTCGATTACATGATAAATCTCATCCAACCCATCACCGTCCAGCAAGCTTACGATGCGATTACTCACGCACGGCGGTGAGTATCATGAAATTGGTGATGGAGCATGGTTGATGATGACGACGGCGACGGATTCCCCTCTTCGGAGCCCCGAACGGACTCCAGATCAGCCCTCCCAAGAGAGTTTAGGGCTTGGTGGTGGCTCCATATCGTAAAACACAATGAATCCTTCTCCTTCATTTTTTTCTCCCCGAACAAGAATATATGGAGTCGGAGTTGAGGTTGGTGGAGCTCCAGGGGGCCCACGAGGCAAGGCGGCGGGCCCAGGGGGGCAGGCACGCCCCCACCCTCATGGCTAGGGTGTGGGGCCCCTGGCCTTGATTCTTTGCCAGTATTTTTTATTATTTCCAAAAATAATCTCCGTGGAGTTTCAGGTCATTCTGAGAACTTTTGTTTCTGCACATAAATAACACCATGGCAATTCTGCTGAAAACAGCGTCAGTCCGGGTTAGTTCCACTCAAATCATGCAAGTTAGAGTCCAAAACAAGGGCAAAAGTGTTTGGAAAAGTAGATACGACGGGGACGTATCAACACCCCAAGCTCAAACCTTTTCTTGTCCTCAAGCAATTCAGTTGACAAACTGAAAGTGATAAAGAAAAACTTTTACAAACTCTATTTGCTCTTGTTGTTGTAAATATGTAAAGCCAGGATTCAAGTTTTTCAGCAAAGATTATGAACTAGACATATTCACAATAACTCTTAGGTCTCATGTTTACTCATATCAATGGCATAATCAACTAGGGAGCAATAATAATAAATCTCGGATGACAACACTTTCTCAAAACAATCATAATATGATATAACAAGATGGTATCTCGCTAGCCCTTTATGAGACCGCAAAACATAAATGCAGAGAACCATTAAAGATCAAGGACTGACTAGTCATTGTAATTCATGGTAAAAGAGATCCAGTCAAGTCATACTCAATGTAAACTAACAATAATGAATGAAAATGACAGCGATGCTCTCCAACTGGTGCTTTTTAATAAGAGGATGATGACTCAACATAAAACTAAATAGATAGGCCCTTCGCAGAGGGAAGCGGGGATTTGTAGAGGTGCCAGAGCTCGATTTTGAAATAGAGGTGAATAATATTTTGAGCGGTATACTTTTATTGTCAACATAACAACCAAGAGATGGCGATATCTTCCATGCTACACACATTATAGGCGGTTCCCAAACAGAATGGTAAAGTTTATACCCCCCCTCCACCAACAAGAATCAATCCTTGGCTTGCTCGAAACAACGAGTGCCTCCAACTAACAACAGTCCCAGGGGAGTTTTGTTTGCAATTATTTTGATTTGATTTGCATAAAGCATGGGACTGGGCATCCCGGTGACCAGCCATTTTCTCGTGAGTGAGGAGCGGAGTCCACTCCTCTTGAGAATAACCCTCCTAATATGGAAGATACGGACAGCCCTAGTTGATACATGAGCTATTCGAGCATACAAAACAGAATGTTTATTTGAAGGTTTAGAGTTTGGCACATACAAATTTACTTGGAATGATAGGTAGATACCGTATATAGGTAGGTATGGTGGACTCATATGAAACAACTTTGGGCTTTATGGGATTGGATGCACAAGCAGTATTCTCGCTTAGTATAGGTGAAGGCTAGAAAAAGACTGGGAAGCGACCAGCTAGAGAGCGACAACAGTCATGAACAGGCATTAAAATTAATCAACACCGAATGCAAGCATGAGTGGGATATAATGCACCATGAACATAAATATCGTAGAGGCTATGTTGATTTTGTTTCAACTACATGCGTGAACATGTGCCAAGTCAAGCCACTCGAATCATTCAAAAGAGGATACCACCCTATCGTACCACATCACAACCATTTTAATAGCATGTTGGCACCCAAGGTAAACCATTATAAGCTCCTAGCTAATTAAGCATGGCATAAGCAACTATAATCTCTAATTGTCATTGTAAACACGTTTATTCATAATAGGCTGAATCAGGAATGATGAACTAATCATATTTACAAAAACAAGAGAGGTCGAGTTCATACCAGCTTCTCCCATCTCAATCAGTCCATCATATATCGTCATAATTGCCTTTCACTTGCACGACCGAATGATGTGAATAATAATAACAGTGCACGTGCATTGGACTAAGCTGGAATCTGCAAGCATTCAATAAACAGGAGAAGACAAGGCAATATGGACTCTTGGTTAAATCAACAATAATGCATATAGGAGTCACTTCAACAATTTAATCATGGTCTTCTCCTAATCAACCCCCAAAGAAAAGAAAAGAAATAAAACTATTTACACGGGAAAGCTCCCAACAAGCAAAAGAAGAAAGGGAAATCTTTTTGAGTTTTGTTTTTAGTTATTAATACAAGCATGGAAATTAAAACTAGCTAAAAGCTACAACTAATTTTTTTGTTTTTTTTCTTAAGGTTTATCGAACACACAAGAAGAAAGCATAAAAAGGAAATAAACTAGCATGGATATTACAATTAAAAAGTATGAGCACTGACATCTAGCAATGAGTGTGTGAACATAAATGTAATGTCGATGGGAAATACGTACTCCCCCAAGCTTAGGCTTTTGGCCTAAGTTGGTCTATGGCCACGGCTGGCCTGGCGGATATCCAAAGTAATAGTTGGGGTCGTACTGTGAAGAAGCCTCGGGTTGCCACTGGTTGGCAATCACCTCCGGATCCCACTGGTAATCAAACTATCATGGAGGATCAAATTGTGGTTCCGGCTCTGTTGATGTAGGGTTCCGGTAAGCGTGAATGGCTTCCAACGGAACAAGGTACTTGCCTGCAGATAAATCAAACAAGGAAGGAGCAGGCAGGGTAATAGTCTCAGGATGATGTTTATCAAAGAACAATTTGTATTTAAGCTCATTTTCCCTATTCTTAACAATAAAATCATGTGCTACCATACTCTTATAATCTAAATAAACAGTAGGCAGCAATTTTTCTTCCTTTTCGTAGTGCCTAATAGGTATGTTATAGTATGCAGCAAGGCGTGAAGCATAGACACCTCCAAAGATCGGGCCCTTTGTACGGTTCAGACTTAACCTTTTGGCAATAATACCGCCCATACTAACAGAGTCATCACCGAATAAACCATGGAACAAAATAATAATATCAGGAACACTAAGGTTTCCACAGTTTCCGCGACCAATTAAGCAACGACTAGCAAATATTGCAAAGTAGCTTAAAAAAGGAAATTGTATGCTAGTGATTCCTGCAACGGAAACTTTCCTAGTTTCCCCTACAGTAATAGTGTCAATAAACCCGTCCACATCTCTATGATGTGGTTCCTCTAAGCTACCCTCGAAAGTTATTTTGCAAACCCTGTAGAATTCATATAGTGACATCTTCTTAACCACATCATATAAATGAAACTCTACTGAAGGAGGTGATTCCCTAGGATAATAGTAGAAGTTTTGCACAAAAGTATTGGTGAGTAAGAGATATTGTTCGCGTTGGTCGCGGAGGAAGTCGGTGAGGCCTGCATTCTTAGCCAATTCATAAAAATCATCATAAATCCCGGCTGCTCTCAAGAAATCATCGGAAGGCCATTCACACGGCCGAACCTCCGCGGTGCGAGGCAGATTATATTTGGGCCTCTCTGCTTCTTCACTTTGCTTTTCCTTCAAGCTTCGGCTAGATGAGCCCCTCAAAAATCTCTTCATTATTTCCTGAAAAATTCTGAAATTTTTAGTAACTTCAAATAAAAGTAAACCAAACTCAACAAAATTGATAGCAACTACTCCTACAAGTGCCTAGAGCCTATATCATGCATTAGAACTACTTGGAACCATATAAATTTGACATGCAAGCTCAAGAACATGGTCACCTAGGCAGCACAAATTTGCAATGAATAAAGCACTAGAACAAAAACTAATTGGACCAATGGAGGAGTCACATACCAAGGAACAATCCCCCAAAGGAGTTTTGTGAGAGGTGCTTTGAGCAAGGAGATCAAAAATCGTAGCAAAATGAGCTAGAACTCGTGCTTGAGTTGGATGGTGATTTTTTGGGGAGGACGAAGTGTGTGGGTGCAGGAATAAGTGGAGGGGAGCCACCGTGGGCCCACGATGCAAGGGGGCATGCCCAGGGGGTGGGGCGCGCTGTGGACCCTCGTGGCCAGGTGCTTGCTCCCCCTGCTATGTTCTCAGTGCCAAATATTCTCAAATATTCCAGAAAAAATCATATTAAATTGGCAGGGCATTTGGAGAACTTTTATTTTCGGGATATTTTTATATTGCACGGATAATTCAGAAAACAGACAGAAATTACTATTTTTGCTTTATTTAATATAAATAACAGAAAGTAAAAAGAGGGTACAGAAGGTTGTGCTTTCTAACTTCATCCATCTCATGCTCATCAAAAGGAATCCACTAACAAGGTTGATCAAGTCTTGTTAACAAACTCATTTCGAGTAACATGAAACCGGAGAAATTTCGAATGACACTTTGTTACCTCAACGGGGATATGCACATCCCCAACAATAAGAATATCATATTTCTTCTTGACAGTAGGAAGAGGAAATTCAAAACCTCTAAAAATAATTAATGGAATTTTTCCAATAGAATTGATACTATGAACTTGATGTTGTTTCCTCGGAAAGTGTACCGTATGCTCATTACCATTAACATGAAAAGTGACATTGCCTTTGTTGCAATCAATAACAGCCCCTGCAGTATTCAAAAAGGGTCTTCCAAGAATAATAGACATACTATCGTCCTCTGGAATGTCAAGAATAACAAAGTCCGTTAAAATAGTAACGTTTGCAACTACAACAGGCACATCCTCACAAATACCGACAAGTATAGTAGTTGATTTATCAGGCATTTGCAAAGATATTTCAGTAGGTGTCAACTTATTCAAATCAAGTCTACGATATAAAGAGAGAGGCATAACACTAACACCGGCTCCAAGATCACATAAAGCAGTTTTAACATAGTTTCTTTTAATGGAGCATGGTATAGTTGGTACTCCTGGATCTCCTAGTTTCTTAGGTATTCCACCCTTAAAAGTATAATTAGCAAGCATGGTGGAAATTTTAGCTTCCGGTATCTTTCTTTTATTAGTAACAATATCTTTCATGTACTTAGCATAATGATTCATTTTAAGCATATCAGTCAAACGCATACGCAAAAAGATAGGTCTAATCATTTCAGCAAAGCACTCAAAATCCTCATCATCCTTTTTCTTGGATGGCTTAGGAGGAAAGGCATGGGTTTCTGAACCCAAGGCTCTCTTTTCTTACCGTGTTTCCTAGCAACAAAGTCTCTTTTATCATAACGTTGATTCTTTGATTGTGGGTTATCAAGATCAATAGCAGGTTCAGATTCTACATCATTATCATTAATTGCTAGGTTGAGCATCAACATGAACATCATTATTAACATTATCACTAGTTTCATGTTCATTACCAGATTGTGTTTCAGCATCAGAAATAGAAATATCATTGGGATTCTCAGGTGGTTTAGCAATAGGTTCACTAGAAGCATGCAAAGTCCTATCATTTTTCTTTTTCTTCCTTTTAGAAGGACTAGGTGCATCTATATTATTTCTGTGAGAATCTTGCTCAATTCTCTTAGGATGGCCCTTAGGATACAAAGGTTCCTAGGTCATTTTACCACCTCTAGTCATAACTCTAACAGCATTATCATTTTTATTACCATTTAATTCTGTCGGGTGGTAGGTGCGACATATGCCAACGGGTGGCTTATCATTGTGGGAGCCAGTAAGACGTCGCCGGTGCCTGGAAACGGGATGAGGCGAAAACATGCACGCCGGTGAATCTTACCCAGCTTCGGGGCTCTCCGTGGAGATAACACCCCTACTGCTGCTCTGCGGGGTCTCCGCATGATCACTAGATGGACAAGTAGCTACACAATGCTCCTTGAGCTGTTCGGTGGGAGGAGGAAGAAGGGCACGGCTAGCCTGCTTCTTCTCCTTGTGTGGTGTCTAAAACTAGCTGGGGGTTCAACCCTTTGCATGGGTGCCCCGGGGGGTTTATATAGGCCTACCCCCCGGGGGTACAATGGTAATCCGACTGGGCGCGGGGCCCAGCCGTCTGTGACTGCGCTTGCCGGCTTCTGCGCCGGCTGCTGGGGCCCGCCGACTGGTGGGTCCCGCCGGCTGCCGGCCCCTTGGTCGACAGGCAGGCCCCACTGTCCAGGACCTGGTCGGCGGCTGGTTACTGTTGCTCTATCTTGGTGACGTGGGCTTCGTCGAGGTAGGCGTGGCTACAGTGCCGCCGCCCGGCGGGCGATTGCTGTAGCCTCACCGCGTCTTGTCTCCTTAATGGGGCGTCTCCTTTGAGGGAGACGGCAAGCTGGCTGTGGGGAGCCGGCTCTGTCTTGGGCCAACTGGGGGAGGCGTGGCCGCCTTCGGGTGTCTCTCTGCCCGAAGGGGCCCACCGCCCGTGGGCCGTACTGGCAGCCCATCGTGGATGGCATCAGGGTCATCATGGCAACAGTGTTGCGCCGGACGGGGTCACCCGTACGGCGCACTGTGCCGATCGTGCTCCGGGATTTGGGGGTGGCAGGCTTTACTGTAGCCACGCCCCGTCTCATCGCCGCTAGGTGGATGCAAACTTTGAGGGTACGGTCTCGACCGCTTTATGGGAGCCGGCTTCTTGGAGTCGGCCTCCTCGCGGCCGGCTTCTCGAAGTCGGCCCTCCCATGGCTTTCTTCATGAGGGCTAAAGTTGGGCCGCCTTCCGAAAGCCGGCCTGGGTGACAGCCAGCAAGGGGAAGGCGGCCCCATGCCTTGGATTCTTGAGAGCCGGACGGGCTCGTAATTTTTTCAGAAGGGCCAGGGGAAGCCGGCTAGGCTACCCATGGCTACTTACTCCGACAGTAGTCCCCGAAGCTGATCGAGCTTCGAGGCGGACAAAGGGACGAGAAGCTTGGTCGGCTTCCTACCCTGAAGAGCCGGCTTTGCTGGTGTATGCCGATTTCGGGGAGCCCTGCGTCTTGCAGGCGGGAAAGTGGTCGACCCGCGTGCTGACCGCGGGCCCTCCCGCGGGCCACGTGGCAGCAAGACCCTGCCAGCGCACATGCGCGACGGGACACCGCCGCAGGCCCGGGTCCGCCACTCCTAGGCCTCGGCCCGAATGCTGATCTTCTGCGGCCCAGGTGGACCGCTCGCCTTCCCGTGGCGATTTTATTTCGCCGTTGGGGCGCAATAAACGCGGGACGTGGGGGAGTGGGCACGATCGATCCCCACGTTTCCCCACGCCGCGCCTCCTCGGCTCCGCCACGCGAGCCTATAAGTAGGGGGAGGAGGGGGAGAGACAGAGGTTTGCACGCTCTCTCTTGCTCCGCCCCTTCTCGTCCTCCTTTCTTCCTCTCGTTGCCGCCGCAGCCTCCCGTCTCAGCGCCGCCGCGCCGCCACATCGTCTTGCTCCCATGGCGCTGTCGAGCTCGTGGGATGGCTCCAATGTCCATGAGGACCATGTTGAGTTCCTCCGCCAGACTCGGCGCCTGCCCGACGCCAACCTCGTGCGGGTCTGCCTGGCGCCAGAGACGGAGATCTTGCTGGCACCGGAGGAGGGCGAGCGGGTCGTCTTCTACTCGCACTTACTGCGCGGCTTCGGCCTTCCGGCGAGTAGATTCCTGCGCTCCTTCCTCGAGTTCTACAATATTCAGCCGCATCACCTCACGCCCAACGCGGTGATGCTGCTGTCGGCCTTCGTCTCTCTCTGCGAAGGTTTCTTGGGGCTGCTCCCCACGCTAGAGCTTTTGGGGGAATTCTTCCAGAGCAAACTCGGCACCGTCGTCGCAGGCGTGCCCGCCCCCTGCGGGGCCTACATCGCCATGAGGAGGTCGGGCGAGAACAACCCGTTCCCGTCCATCCCCCTGATCCAGTCGGTGAAGATCTGGCAGAAGTCGTACTTCTACGTGAAGAACGTCGCCCAGCAAGGAGACCACGTCAACATGCCGGCTTACGTAGCCGGCCCGCCGGCTGGGAGGCAGCCCTCATGGAGTTTCCGGTCCAGGTCACTGTCTCAGGCCGGGAACGCTGCCGTCTCCCAGCTTCGGGTGATGATCCACTCGGAAGGCCTGAGCGGGGCCGACTTGGTGGCCGCCTTCGTGGAGCGCCGGATACTTCCTCTCCAAAGCCGGCCCCACATGATGTGTCAGATGAGCGGCCGCTTCGACCCAAGCCGGCTGAGCACCAGGGAGATGCCTCATGCGGAGGTGTCGTACATGGTAAATCATATCTCCAATTGCAAGCTTGCCGAGGACTGGCGATACGGCAAGGTGCAATATTCTCGCGCCAACCCTCCCCCCGTGGTAAGCTTTCCTCTCTTTCTTCTTTTTGTTGGTAGCCGGCTTTATGTTGGCCGGCTTCTGATCGGTCGGTTCTTCTTAGCAGAACCCCCTTCTTCCGCCGACGACCGGGGCAGCAGGGATAGAACGCCAGTACGTCCCCAACCGCACGGTGGACGACATCGATGACCCGGATTTGGGGGTGGCCGCCATGGAAGATGCCGTCGTGGGGGACGACGCCGAGCCCGGAGGCACAGGGCTTATCGCCAGCTTCGAGGACTGGCCGGATGATGCCGAACCCGAAGTCACCCCGCGTCGCCAGTCGGCGGCCGACCATCAGGGCGCGGGCTTGTCCACTGCGTCGGCTGCCAGCGGCGGCGCACAGAAGCGCCGGGCCGCGTCAACCCTCTTCGGCAGTCGGCCGAAGAAGTCCAAAGCCTCCACCGTGGCGACCAAACGAGATGAGGCGGCCGCGAAAGCGGCCCGCTTCCGCATGGCGGTGAAGCAGCCTCAGGCGGTCTCAGCGTGAGTCGTCGATTGCCTGGTCGCATGCTTTTCATCGTTCTCTCCTGTTCGAACATTCTTCCTAACCTTTTCCCGCTCGCGGGACAGGGCGCCGCTTTCCCTTGAGCGGGGTCCGGGCGGCTCCGTAGTTGGGCCGACTGGAGGGTCTTCGGGCTCCCGCCGCGTGGACCCCCGCGCCGACCTCAGGGAGGCCACGGAGCGGAACGCCGTGAGGCGCGGGAGGAGCGTGAGGCGGCGAAAAAAGCGGCCGCCCAGGCAGCGAGGGAGCAGGCCGAGCGGCAGCCAAGGCCCAGGCGGAGGCGGCAACCATGGAAACGGAGGTGGAGGGTTCGCGTAACCAGCCTCCGCTGCTCGCCATTCCCCTCCGAGCCGTGGCCCCTGACACCCCATAGCCCCTAGCGGAGGAAATCGTCCAAGACCTGCCGCTAATGGAGAGGAGGGAGGACCTCGTGGTCTTCGCGGGGAGAGCACCACCGGCAGCGCCAACCGGAGCGGGCCAAGGCGGCCAATTGTCAGCGGCGCCAGAGGAGCCGGCCGGGGCTGAGCCGGAGGACGGAGCCGACTTCGAGGTGCAGCCGGTGACGCGTCGGCGCGCAGGGGGAGGCGCCGAGTTGCGGGCGCCGGCCAGTCGGTGGAGGCTCTGGAGGCGGCCAGCACCGCCACGTCCGAGTGGACTCCCAGCGGGGGGACTGGCGAGCTGAATGTGGCGGCTCAAGAGGTCCGGAGCCGGCTTCAAGCTCAAGCCGCCCTACTGCAGCAGTACACCCAGGAGTTCCTGTCGACGCGGGCCGCCATCCGGGTGAGTCTTTCATTCTTGGCCGCTTTGGTCTCTTGATTCCTTCCGTGGGGGCGCGTCAGCGCACCCACTGGGTGTAGTCCCCGAGATTCGGGCCGACTGCTGAGCAGTCGGGTCAGATCTTTCCTGACGACTACCTTATTTTTCTTCCTATCTGAACTTCCAGGAATATCATAACTCCCGAGCTGCCGCCTTCAACTCCCAGGCTCAGGAGTTGGGTCGGAAGACCGACGACCTGGCCAACAGCCGAAGTAAGTGCTTGATCTTGTCTGTCTCCTGTGGGGGCGCGTCAGCGCACCCACTGGGTGTAGTCCCCGAGATTTGGGCCGACTTGTGAGCAGTCGGGTCGGATCTTCCTTGACGACTTTTTCCTTATTGTTTTTTCGTGCTTTCAGGGGCCAACGCCGACTTGAGGAGGGAGCTCGGCGAAGCGCAGGCCGCCCTTCGTACCAAGGATGCTGAGTACGCTGCCTTGGTCCAGGAGCGTGACCGCCTGGCCAAGAAGCTGGCTGACCAACAGGAGAGCCACAAGGCGGCCCTGCAGAAAGCGTGGGATAGCGAGGCCACCCTGAAGGTAGAGTTTGAGACCGAGGCGGCGAGCTGGGCTGAAACCCGGCGAGCGCTGGATGAAGGCTTCGGCCGCATCGAGGACTTGATCGACGGTAAGCCGCCTTCCTCGCTCCTCTCCTGCCCCTTGCCGCCTGGGTTTTGGCCTGACTTGTGCTGCTGCCTATTTTCTTGTGCATACTACTTTCCCGGCTACTCCGCCTTCGCCGCCCAAACCATCGAGGCCCATCGCGAGGCGCGCCGTCAGGCGGGGGTCAACATCGCGCCGGACGCGAATCGGACGCTTGAGGAGAAGCTCTTGGCTGTCCAAGCGCGGCTGCAGCCGGCTCACCGGATGCTTCGCCGGCTCCAACGTGCCGGGGCGCAGGTGTTGGCCACCCTCTGGCTCGGCGAGACGATCCCCCGCACCCCAAGCCGGACTGCCAACTGGCTGGAGGTCGCAGTCGGTCGCTTTGAAGCTTGGAAGGCGTCGGCGGCCCGTCTTGGAGCCGGGCGGGCATTGGAGTTCGTTCGAGCTTGGTACCCAGGGCTGAACCTGGACCAGCTGCGCACTTGGCGGCTGGAGGCCGACGCGGAGCTGGAGGAGGTGCGGCCGGCTATCGCCCAGCGTGCTTCGAGGATCGCCGAGTGCACCGACATCAGCGTTTTTGCACCTGAAATCAATGATGACGGCGTTGCCCAACCGGAGGAGTAGTTCGGGCTGAACCCGGCGGTGGTCAAGGACTCGGCAGAGGAGATCGCCTCCAGCGACGAGGGCGAGGATGACGAAGAAGAGGACGGTGAAGACGTCGAGCCGGCTAGTGGAACAACCGGCCAGCCTCAGGCTGACCGTGCCTCTAGCAACGAGGCGCGTGGAAGCGCGCCCTCTGCGGGAGGCGGTGATCAAGCCGAGGTTCGCCTGCCGGCCACTCCTTCAGCCGGCACAACCGTCTCCGCCGACCAGCCCGGCTCATCGGTCGCTCTGCCAGCTTGACCTGCCGTCCTTATTTTTCTTGCTTGTTGCCTTTTGAACAATCTTTACTAAGCTTTCGCAGTTCCACCCACTGGGGGTGTATCCAAACTATGTTGAATGTTGGCCTCTTGGAGGTCTTTTATGTAAATATTATTATGTGCATGTTTGGTTTCCATTCGCGTATGCTTTTTATCCTTAGGCTTTTTCCTTTGCCGCCTTCCCTCTTTGGGGGAGGCAAGTACTCGAGCTTTCTTGGATTGAAGTGAAGTGAATGGAAACCGGCCGGCTACTCTGGTAGTTGGTCGGTGGTAGGCGGCAAACCGGCTTTCGTTATATTAGTCTGTCGGTCCCTGGCCATTTTTCGTGTGGGCATCCTTTCCTGCTTTTGACTCTTGCCAGCTGGACAGCCGGTTCTTCGAACTGCGACTTTGGCAAGAGCTAAGCCTGGGTGTCGGCACACTACTTGTCTGACCGCGGGTAGGACTTCTAATATAACTCCAGTCAGCCAGTCCCCGGGCCAACTAGTCGAACCCGGTGCCGGACGGAACAAGTAAATGAAATGACAAGGTCATAAGCATGATACTTTTCATTCATAGATAAAAGATGGCAGTCCCCGAGCCCTCCTCGGGGGGCCTATTGTCTCGTATTTAGTACAAAAGTTAGCGTGATACATACTGCATTTCAACTGTAAAATCTTCGAAGGAGGTTGGCGTTCCATGGTCGTTCCGACTCCTTGCCGGAGTCGTCTCTCTTGCGTGCGTTGGGCTTCTGCGCGTCGATTAGGTAGTAGGAGTCGTTTCCTAGAGCTCTGCTGATGACGAAGGGGCCCTCCCAAGGGGCCGAGAGCTTGTGCTGGCCGGCTGTTCGCTGGATCAGCCGGAGCACAAGATCGCCCTCTTGGAAAGATCTTGGCCTGACCTTCCGACTGTGGTAGCGGCGCAAACCCTACTGGTAGATGGCAGACCGGCTGAGGGCTAACAGCCGGCCTTCTTCCAGCAGGTCGACGTCGTCTTCTCGTGCTTCCTTGGCCTCCTCCTCCGTGTACATGGTTACCCGGGGCGAGTCGAACTCGATGTCGGTTGGGATGATCGCCTCGGCACCGTACACGAGGAAGAAAGGAGTGAAACCGGTTGACTTGTTTGGGGTAGTGCGCAGACTCCAGAGGACAGCCGGCAGCTCATCGAGCCAACAGCCGGCTGAACGCTCCAGTGGTGCGACCAGTCGGGGCTTGATGCCAGAGAGGATGAGGCCGTTGGCTCGCTCGACCTGGCCGTTTGACTGCGGGTGGGCGACGGACGCTAAGTCCAGCCGGATACCTTGGGCTGCGCAGAAATGTGCCAAGGCTCCTTTGGCAAAATTCGTGCCATTGTCAGTGATGATGCTATGTGGCATGCCGTACCGAGTTGTTATGTCTGCGATGAATGTCACAGCAGTCGGCCCATTCAGCTTCTTGATCGGCTTTGCCTCAATCCACTTGGTGAATTTGTCCACGGCGACGAGCAAATGCGTCATGCCGCCGCGCGCCATCTTGAATGGGCCCACCATGTCCAGTCCCCAAACGGCGAAGGGCCAGGTGAGGGGAATGGTCTTGAGTGCCGAAGCCGGCATGTGTTGCTTGGAGCTGACGAGTTGGCACCCTTTGCAATATTTAACTAATTCTTTGGCGTCATCCAAAGCAGTCGGCCAGAAGAAACCATGGCGGAAAGCTTTGGCGACGAGTGATCTTGAGGCCGCATGGTGGCCGCATTCTCCTTGGTAAATGTCTCTGAGGATTGCAATGCCCTTCTCTTGCTCGATGCACCGTTGGAGGACTCTAGTGACACTGCGCTTGACGAGTTCTCTGTTGACGATTGTGTATGCTCCGGCTCGACGTTGGACTTGTCTTGCCTCTGTTTCGTCAGCCGGAAGATCTTGGTTTACTAGGAAGTTGAGGATGGACTGAGCCCATGACGGAGCCGCGACTTCTCCTACTGCCAATGTGGCTACTGCCACCAGGGTGCGCGGGCTGGGTGGTGAAATGCTGGTGTCGGCCCCCAGCTGTTGTGTTGGTGCAGTCCCTGGGCCGGCTACTGCAGTCCCCGAGCCGGGTGTGGCAGTCCCCGAGCCGGTTGCCGAAGTCCCCGGGCCGACTACTGAAGTCCCGGGGTCGCCTGCTTGGTTCTTCAAGCCGGACCCGGCCGCGTCGGGGTCAGGCGATACGAAGATGGAATCGGACTCTATAGACGGCTTGATGGACGGCTTGAGGAGGCGTTGTAGAGCGACGCCGGTTGGTATTGCTTGCCGAGTGGAGCCTATTCGAGCCAGGGCATCGGCTGGCTCATTGTCGGCTCGCGGTACGTGGAGGAACTCGCATCCTTCAAAGTATCCACTGAGTTGTTGAACCAGGAAGCGGTAGCTTGCCATATTTGCGTCCTTGGCGTCCCAGTCGCCGGATGATTGCTGAACCACCAAGTCTGAGTCGCCATAACATAGGATCCGGTGGATGCCGAGTTCCTTGGCAAGCCGGAGCCCGTGTATGAGTGCCTCGTACTCGGCTACATTGTTGGAGGCGGCAAAGTGAATCTGCAGCGTGTATCTGAGCTTGTCGCCTTTGGGAGAGATAAGGACGACGCCGGCTCCCAAGCCGGTGCGCATCTTGGACCCGTCAAAGTGCATGCGCCAATGGGTGGAGTCGGGAGCCGGCGGTAGGTACTGGGTCTCGGCCCAGTCGACGAGGAAGTCGGCCAGTGCTTGGGACTTGATGGCGGTGCGGGGCTGGTAGAAGATTGTGTAAGGGGCCAGCTCGATGGCCCATTTCGCCACCCGGCCGGATGCGTCCCGGCTGCCTATGATCTCGGCCAGCGGGCGGTGGATACGACCATGACGGGATGCTCTTGAAAGTAGGGCTTCAGCTTCTTGGCGGTGAAGTACACGCCGTAACACATCTTCTGGTAGTGCGGGTAGTTCTGCTTTGAAGCGGACAACACATCGCTCAAATAATACACCGGCCTCTGGACCGGCTGGGCTCGGCCTTCTTCTGGGCGTTGGACTACGATGACGGTGCTGACCACCCGGCTGGTTGCGGCAATGTAAAGGAGCATGGGCTCTTTCTCAGTTGGCACCGCTAGGACGAGCGGCGTGGCCAGCATCTTCTTCAGCTCGTGAAAAGCTTGGTCGGCCTGGTCGTTCCACTCGAAGTGAGTGCTCTTCTTCATGAGGCGGTAGAGGGGGAGAGATTTCTCTCCGAGCCGGCTGATGAAGCAGTTCAAGGAGGCCAAGCATCTGGTGAACTTTTGGATGTCTCGAAGCTTGGTGGGGATCGCCATTCTCTCGATGGCCTTGATCTTCACCGGGTTGCATTCGATGCCGCGTTCGGAGACCAGGAAGCCTAGGAGCTGGCCGGCTGGCACTCTAAACACGCATTTCTCGGGGTTGAGCTTGATTTGGAACCGGCGTAGGTTCTCAAACGTTTCTTTGAGGTCTTCCAGCAAGGTGCCGCGCTTCTCCGTCTTCACCACAATGTCGTCCACGTAGACGTCAGCGTTTCTGCCGAGTTGCTTGAGGAGGCACTTCTGCATGCAACGCTGAAAAGTGGCACCGGCATTTCTCAAGCCAAATGTCATAGTCAGGTAGCAGAAGGCTCCAAATGGCGTGATGAAGGTGGTCTTCAGGCGGTCGTCCGGATCTAGCTTTATCTGGTGATATCCTGAGTAAGCATCCAAGAAAATCAACAGCTCGCATCCGGCTGTGGAGTCTATCACTTGGTCAATCCTCGGCAGGGCAAAGGGATCTTTAGGGCAGGCCTTGTTGAGGCTTGTGTAGTCTATACACATGCGCCACTTGTTGTTCTTCTTTAACACGAGGACCGGGTTGGCAAGCCACTCTGGAAAGAAGACTTCCATAATGAAGCCGGCTGCCAGAAGCCGGGCTATCTCCTCCCCTACAATCCTTCTCTTTTCCTCTGATAGTCGGCGGAGGGGCTGCTTGACTGGTTTCGCGTCTTTTCGGACGTGTAGTTTGTGCTCGGCAAATTCCTTCGGAACACCCGGCATGTCCTTGGGGGACCATGCAAAGATGTCCCGATTCTCATGGAGGAAATCGGCGAGCTCGCCTTCCTATTTGCTGTTCAGGCTTGCCCCGATGACGGCAAACCTCTCGGGGTGCTCGGGGTCAAGGGGTATCTTCTTGGTTTCTTTGGCCGGCTGGAAAGATCCTTGGGCATCATACTCCTTGGGGTCGGGGGACTGGTTTGGCTGCTCGCTGGCCATGGCCACGACCCGGTCCAACATCTTCTTCTCTTCGGCAATCACAAGGGACTCGGCAAGCCAGCTGCTAGCGGCAGCGCACTCGGAAGACTTCTTGTAATCGCCGGCTACGGTGATGACGCCCTTGGAACTTGGTATCTTCATCTTGAGGTATGCATAGTGGGGAACTGCCATGAACCTGGCCAAGGCGGGTCGACCAAGCAACGCGTGGTAGGGGCTCTCCAGGTCCACCACTTCAAACCAGATTGCTTCCCGGCGGAAATGCTCCTAGTCCCCAAAGAGTACATCAATCTTGATCTTGCCAATGGTGGCGCAGGACAAGCCGGGTACGATGCCATGAAACACCGTCCGAGTAGGCATGAGCTGCTTCGTCTTGACATTTAGCTTCTCCAGGGTGTCACGGTACAGGATGTTGATGCTGCTCCCGCCGTCTATCAGCACGCGGGAGAAGCGGGCAGCGCGTCTGTCCATCGCAAGGGTGGCTTCCAGGACCAACGCATAAGAGCCGGGAGACGGCATCACCTCTGGATGGTCGGCCCGGCTCCAGCTGATGGGTTTTTCTGACCAATGCATGTGTCCGGCGGGGTTGGCAGCGACCACGCTGACTTCCTGGTGCTCTCGGCGTTTGCCGCGCCGGTCTTCGAGCTGGCTTGTAAAGACGATGTAGGTTGCTTGCTCGTCGGGGAACTCGTCGTGCACGGCTCCGACTGCGGGCCGAGCGGCCGGAGGCGGCAGGCCGGCAGGCGGAGGCGGCGCGAGCCCCTCGCCTTTAGAGATTCGGGTGAGCCAATGGCACTTCCGGGTTGTGTGGTTGGACGGCTTCGCACCACTATGGAATTTGCACGGGGTGTCGAGAGTTTGCTCGTAGGAGAAAGCCGGCTGCCAAGCCGGCCGGCCGCCATTGGGCTTCTTGGGCGCGGGTCGCCCTTCAGGGAGCGCGTCTTCGACCGTGGCCACCTGCCGACTGGCGGGAGGTGGCGCAGGGCCCTTGCGCTTGTGGTCATTCGGGTGTGGGCGTCGGCCGGAATCCCCTGCCGGTGTCTTGGGCGCCGGGTTGAGTACTTTCCCGGATGCGTCTACCCGGAGCTCGCTCTTCATCGAAGAGTCGGCGGTGGCGTATTTGTCTGCTATGTCCAGAAGCTCGTCGAGGGTGGTCGACTCGTCGCAGAGGAGCTTGTGCTTGAGGAGGGTACCTTCTCGGCACCCGGCAGTGAAGTATTCGATGGCTTGCACCTCGTGCACCCCCTCGCAAGAATTGCGGAGCTCGGCCCAACGCGTGAGGTAGTCGCGAGTGGACTCGGCTGGGCCCTGTACGCACAGGGAGAGCTGCCTGGGCTTGGGGGGGCGCTTGTAGGTGCTGGTGAAGTTGCGGATGAAAGCTTCAGTGAAATCTAGCCAGCTGTTGATGCTGAGAGGCTTGAGGCTGTTGAGCCAGGTCCGCGCCATGCCTTGCAGCATGAGGGGCACGTACTTCACGGCAACGCGCCGGTTGCCATTGGCTATGCTGACCGCCGTGGAGTAGTCAATCAACCAATCTTCTGGCTTCACGGAGCCGTTGTACTTGGGCGTGTCTCTTGGCAGCGAGAACCCTTTGGGGAAAGGCTCGTCGCGGATGCGGGGGCCGAAACAAGGCGGGCCGACATCCTCTTCTTCTTCCAGCGCCAGGGATCGCGCCAGGCGGTCGATCCGATGGCGGGCGTCGTTCTCGCCGACTCTTTCACGGCGACCTAGTCGGCCGCTGAGAGTCGGGTGCGCCACTGGCGGCGGGGTGGGATATCTCTCTCCACGGGGTCGAGGCGGAGGCGGGTTGCCCTGCCATTCCATGGCTCGAGGATGGCCGTCTGCGTCTCGCTCGATGGAGATTCGGGTTCGGCTTCGGCTGGCCGCCGGCTCTTTCCCGCGCCGTGCGCGGGCGTTGCTCGTGGTCGGTGTCCGGGACGTCGCGCCGTGATCTCGGCGCGGGGGAGGGATTCCCGCGCGGGCGTCGGCTTCGTGCCGCCGTGCGGCCGCGTCAATCAGTTGCTGGATGCGCCGGGTCATGTGGGGGAGTTCTTCGGCCTCCAAGCCGTCCAACTCGTCCACAGCCGCCTGGGCGGCACGCAAGTTCTCGAGCGGAGTGGCATAGACCGGGCGGTCGACTCCCAGCATGTCGGCGATGACGGCACCGCGTTGCTTGACAATGCCGGCCCGGCTTGGCCCGCCCGAGGCCGGCGTGCCGAAGGCGGCGCGGTTAGCTTCGCGCTGGTAGGCCTCAGTGAGGCGTCTCACGGAAGCCAGCCTCCGGCCCTCTGCGAGGAGGGCGAGGCGGCGCGCCTCCAGTGCTTCGTCGTCGGCATCAGCCGGGAGGGGGGTGGACAAGTCGTGGGCCGCCACGTGCGGGGCGTTGTGGGCGCTCTCGTCAGCCGGGCCGCCGTGGCCGACGACCATCACTTCGGTGGTGACAGTATCGCGGCCGTCGGTCCGAGGAAGCGGGTCGTTGTGGATCGCGACGTTGGTGGGGAAGGTGTCGAAGGAGGCCGTGTCGGAGTTGACAGGCATCGGGTCGGTGGAGCCAACCGACTCGAGATCCACAGCAGGCTTGTTGGAGACATGGAGCTGGCCGAGGAGGTTGGCGAGGTGGTCGGTGCCCGCATCGGAGGCGAGCTCGTCGGAGATGAGGGTTTCGTCGAGGAGATTGGCGAGGCTGCTCGCCGCGCAGATGCTGGTGACGCCTTGCAGCGCGTCGTGGCAAGCGCCATCGGGCGTGTCGGGCTGGCTACGCTCGTTGGGGAGGAAGAGGGTTCCCGTCCAGAACAGGTCTCCGGACGACGGTGCACCTGGCCCCACGGTGGGCGCCAAATGTCGGGTGGTAGGTGTGACATATGCCAACGGGTGGCTTATCATTGTGGGAGCCAGTAAGACGTCGCCGGTGCCTGGAAACGGGATGAGGCGAAAACATGCACGCCGGTGAATCTTACCCAGCTTCGGGGCTCTCCGTGGAGATAACACCCCTACTGCTGCTCTGCGGGGTCTCCGCATGATCACTAGATGGACAAGTAGCTACACAATGCTCCTTGAGCTGTTCGGTGGGAGGAGGAAGAAGGGCACGGCTAGCCTGCTTCTTCTCCTTGTGTGGTGTCTAAAACTAGCTGGGGGTTCAACCCTTTGCATGGGTGCCCCGGGGGGTTTATATAGGCCTACCCCCTAGGGGTACAATGGTAATCCGACTGGGCGCGGGGCCCAGCCGTTTGTGACTGCGCTTGTTGGCTTCTGCGCCGGCTGCTGGGGCCCGCCGACTGGTGGGTCCCGCCGGCTGCCGGCCCCTTGGTCGACAGGCAGGCCCCACTGTCCAGGACCTGGTCGGCGGCTGGTTACTGTTGCTCTATCTTGGTGACGTGGGCTTCGTCGAGGTAGGTGTGGCTACAGTGCCGCCGCCTGGCGGGCGATCGCTGTAGCCTCACAGCGTCTTGTCTCCTTAATGGGGCGTCTCCTTCGAGGGAGACGGCAAGCTGGCTGCGGGGAGCCGGCTCTGTCTTGGGCCAACTGGGGGAGGCGTGGCCGCCTTCGGGTGTCTCTCTGCCCGAAGGGGCCACCGCCCATGGGCCGTACTGGCAGCCCATCATGGATGGCATCAGGGTCATCATGGCAACAGTGTTGCGCCGGATGGGTCATGGTCACCCGTACGGCGCACTATGCCGATCGTGCTCTGGGATTTGGGGGTGGCAGGCTTTACTGTAGCCACGCCCCGTCTCATCCCCGCTAGGTGGATGAAAACTTTGAAGGTACGGTCTCGACCGCTTTATGGGAGCCGGCTTCTTGGAGTCGGCCTCCTCGTGGCCGGCTTCTCGAAGTCGGCCCTCCCATGCCTTTCTTCATGAGGGCTAAAGTCGGGCCGCCTTCCGAAAGCCGGCCTGGGTGACAGCCAGCAAGGGGAAGGCGGCCCCATGCCTTGGATTCTTGAGAGCCGGACGGGCTCGTAATTTTTTCAGAAGGGCCAGGGGAAGCCGGCTAGGCTACCCATGGCTATTTACTGCGACAAATTCATTGAGCAAATCATTTTGAGCTTTAAGTACTTGTTCTACTTGAGTGGTAACCATAGAAGCATGTTTAATAATGATTTTAAGTTCACCTTTAACTCTAGTGTTCAATCATATAAGCATTTTGTTTCAATTGTCTACCAAAGTAAGCATTGAAGTCTTCTTTCCTAACCATAAAATTATCAAACTCATCCAAACATTGGCTAGCAAACTTAGTAGGAGGGATTTCAGCTTTATCATATCTATAGAGAGAATTTACCTTTACTACCTATGTCGGGTTATCAAGACCATGTGTTTCTTCAATAGGTGATGGATTAAGACCATATATTTCTTCAGCAAGCGGTAAATTAAGACCATGTATTTCTTCAATAGGAGGTAAATTCTTAACATCTTCAGCTCTAATACCCTTTTCTTTCATGGATTTCTTTGCCTCTTGCATATCTTCAGGACTGAGAAATAGAACACCCCTTTTCTTCGGAGTTGGTTTAGGAATAGGCTCAGGAGCTGGCTCAGGAAGTGTCCAATTATTTTCATTTGTCAACATATTATTCAATAGAATTTCAGCTTCATCCGGTGTTCTTTCCCTGAAAACAGAACCATCACAACTATCTAGGTGGTCTCTGGAAGCATCGGTTAGTCCATTATAAAAGACATCAAGTATTTCGTTTTTCTTAAGAGGATGATCAGGCAAAGCATTAAGTAATTGGAGAAGCCTCCCCAAGCTTGTGGGAGACTCTCTTCTTCAATTTGCACAAAATTATATATATATCCCTTAAGGCAGCATGTTTATTATGAGCAGGGAAATATTTAGCAGAGAAGTAATAAATCATATCCTGGGGACTACGCACACAACCAGGATCAAGAGAATTAAACCATATCTTAGCATCACCCTTTAATGAGAACGGAAATATTTTAAGGATATAAAAGTAGCGAGTTCTCTCATCATTAGTGAACAGGGTGGCTATATCATTTAATTTAGTAAGATGTGCCACAATAGTTTCAGATTCATAGCCATAAAATGGATTAGATTCAACCAAAGTAATTATATCAGGATCAATAGAGAATTCATAATCCTTATCAGTAACAAAGATAGGTGAAGTAGCATAAGCAGGATCATATTTCATTCTAGCATTCAGAGTTTTTGTTTAAGCTTAGCTAATAATTTCTTAAGATGACTTCTATCGTTGCATGCAAGAAAGTCTCTTTTAGTTTCTTCATCCATAACATAGCCCTCAGGCACAATAGGCAATTCATATTTATTAGGAGAGCCTTCATCATCACTTTCATCAATATTATCAGTTTCAATAATTTCATTCTCTCTAGCCCTAGCAAGTTGTTCATCAAGAATTTCACCAAGTGGCATAGTAGTATCAAGCATAGAAGTAGTTTCATCATAAGTATCATGCATAGCAGAAGTGGCATCATCAATAATATGCGACATATCAGAATTAATAGCAGAAGCAGGTTTAGGTGTCGCAAGCTTACTCAAAATAGAAGGTGAATCAGGTGAAGAGCTAGATGACAGTTCCTTACCTCCCCTCGTATTTGAGGGATAAATTTTTGTTTTCGCGTCTTTCAAGTTCTTCATAGTGACCAGCAGATATAAATTCCAAGTGACTCAAAGAATAGAGCTATGCTCCCCAGCAACGGCGCCAGAAAATAGTCTTGATAACCCACAAGTATAGGGGATCGCAATAGTTTACGAGGGTAGAGTATTCACCCAAATTTATTGATTCGACACAAGGGGAGCCAAAGAATATTCTCAAGTATTAGAAGATGAGTTGTAAATTCAACCACACCTGGAAACTTAATATCTGTAGCAAGTGTTTAGTAGCAAAGTAATATGATAGTAGTGGTAACGATAACAAAAGGTAACGGTAGCAAAAGTAATATTTTTGGTGTTTTATAGTGATGATAACAATAGCAACGGAAAAGTAAATAAGCGAAGAACAATATATGGAAAGCTCGTAGGCATTGGATCAGTGATGGAGAATTATGCCGGATGTGGTTCATCATGTAACAGTCATAACATAGGGTGACACAGAACTAGCTATAATTCATCAATGTAATGTAGGCATGTATTCCGAATATAGTAATACGTGCTTATGGAAAAGAACTTGCATGACATCTTTTGTCCTACCCTCCCGTGGCAGTGGGGTCCTAGCGGAAACTAAGGGATATTAAGGCCTCCTTTTAATAGAGTACCGGACCAAAGCATTAACATATAGTGAATACATGAACTCCTCAAACTACGGTCATCACCAGGAGTGGTCCTGATTATTGTCACTTCGGGGTTGCCGGATCATAACACATAGTAGGTGACTATAGACTTGCAAGATAGGATCAAGAACTCACATATATTCATGAAAACATAATAGGTTCAGTGCTGAAATCATGGCACTCGGGCCCTAGTGACAAGCATTAAGCATAGCAAAGTCATAGCAACATCAATCTCAGAACATAGTGGATACTAGGGATCAAACCCTAACAAAACTAACTCGATCACATGATAAATCTCATCCAACCCATCACCGTCCAGCAAGCCTACGATGGAATTACTCATGCACGGCGGTGAGCATCATGAAATTGGTGATTGAGGATGGTTGATGATGACGACGGCGACGGATTCCCCTCTTCAGAGCGCCGAACGGACTCCAGACCAGCCCTCCCGAGAGAGTTTAGGGCTTGGCGGAGGCTCCGTATCGTAAAACACGATGAATCCTTCTCCTTTATTTTTTTCTCCCCGAACATGAATATATGGAGTTGGAGTTGAGGTCGGTGGAGCTCCAGGGGGCCCACGAGGTAGGGGGCGCGCCCCCCACCCTCGTGGCTAGGGTGTGGGCCCGCTGGCCTTGATTCTTTGCCAGTATTTTTTATTATTTCCAAAAATAATCTCCGTGGAGTTTCAGGTCATTCCGAGAACTTTTATTTCTGCACATAAATAACACCATGGCAATTTTGCTGAAAACAGCGTCAGTCCGGGTTAGTTCCATTCAAATCATGCAAGTTAGAGTCCAAAACAAGGGCAAAAGTGTTTGGAAAAGTAGATATGATGGAGACGTATCAAAGATCTCAGGGAGCTTCGTTTGGAGATCGTCCCTAGAAGTTTTGTTGCAGCATTGGAGGTTCAATCAACATTGTTGGGAAAGATTCGTGAAGCTCAGAAGGATGGCAAGGAAATTGCGGAGATAAAGGAGAAGATGTGTGAAGGAAAAGCCAAAGGTTTTCGTGAGGATGAGCACAACACCTTGTGGTTTGAGGACCGTGTATATGTGCCCAATAATGCCGAGATTAGGAAGTTGATACTACAGGAAGCTCATGACTCACCATACTCGATACATCCTGGAAACACCAAGATGTATTTGGATTTGAAGGAGCATTTCTGGTGGACTGGTATGAAGAAGGATATTGCTGAGTATGTAGCCGTATGTGATGTATGTCAGGGAGTGAAGGCAGAACATCAGAAGCCAGCAGGATTACTGCAGCCTATGCCGATACCCGAATGGAAGTGGGACAAGCTTGGCATGGATTTTATCACCGGATTACCTAGGACCCGGGCGGGATATGATTCTATCTGGGTAGTAGTGGATCGCTTGACCAAAGTAGCTCACTTTATCCCAGTGAAAACCACCTATACTAGTGCAAAGTTGGCCAAGATATATATGACCAGGATCGTATGTCTGCATAGAGTTTCGAGGGCCATCGTATCAGATAGAGGAACACAATTTACTTCGAAGTTTTGGCACCAGCTGCACCAGACTTTGGGTACCAGGCTAGAGTTCAGTACAGTTTTTCATCCGCAGACAGATGGACAGACCGAGAGAGTCAATCAGATTCTGGAGGACATGTTGAGAGCTTGTGCGCTAGATTATGGACCTAGTTGGGATGATAATTTGCCCTACGCGGAGTTCTCATACAATAACAGCTACTAGGCCAGTTTGAAGATGGCACCATCCGAAGCCTTGTATGGAAGGAGGTGCAGAACATCGTTGATGTGGGATGAAGTTGGAGACCGTCAGTTGTTTGGACCAGATTTGATTAAGGAGTCCGAAGAAAAGGTTAAGCTAATTCGAGATAGACTGAAGGTAGCTCAGTCCAGGTAGAAGAGCTATGCAGACTCAAAACGCAAGGAGGCAGTCTATGCAATCGGAGACAGAGCATATCTCCGTGTGTCACCACTACGAGGAGTTAAACTTTTGGAGTTAAGGGAAAGTTAGCCCCGAGATTGGTAGGACCGTACAGTATTTTGGAACACATGGGAGAGGTTGCCTACAAGTTGGAGTTACCCAAAGGACTGTCAGGAGTTCATGATGTGTTTCACGTTTCCTAGTTGAAGAAGTGCCATGCAGAGATGGCCGATATTCCCTTGAGAGATACAGTGCCCCTGGAAGCAATTTAGTTGGATAGTGATTTGACATATGAGGAGAAACCTGTTAAGATTCTCGAGGTTGCCAGCCGAGTTACTCGTAGCAAGGTTATAAAGTTTTGCAAAGTTCAGTGGAGCCACCATACCGAGGATGAAGCCACCTGGAATGAGAGGATGATCTACGCAAAGACCACCCACACCTATTTTCTAGCCAACCCGAATCTCGAGGACGAGATTCATCTTAAGGGGGGTAGGTTTGTAACATCCCAAATTTTCAATTTGGAATGTGTCATGGTTTTTTCAGGGCAGATGTCCTCGTGAAAGGACTTAGTTGTGCAGCCATCGCTATGGGTTATCTTAAAGGGGTTAAATTGGACAAGGGACATGAGAGTTTTATACTAGTTCGGCCCCTTTGATGAAGGTAAAAGCCTACGTCTAGTTGTGTTGGTATTGCTAGGGTTTCGATGACCAAGGAGCGAATCTGCTTTGCCTGGCTCTCGAGTTGTTGTGTGTCGTCCTTAAACCGCTGCCGGGTCGTCCCTTTATATACACAGGTTGACACCCACCGGTTTACAGAGTCCCGAGGCCGTATCATAAACGTGTCCGGCTCGGTCTCTATCCTTCCTATCTTACAATAGAAGTTACATGAGAAAGTCAGTTTATATCTATAGGCCTTAACCCTCCTTTGGGCCTTGGGCCTTCGTAAAGCGCCACCATCCTTACGTCTTCATGGGATTTTAATATTCATAGAGTTAACCCGGCTACTCCTGGCCGGTTTACATCCAGTAGTAATATCCCCAACATTAGGCCCCAGATTGATTTGAACTTGTTCATGTCAATCTTCAACACTTAGAAAAATTACTCCTTTGCATCTTCACTTTGATCTTGTAAACCGACGTGACGTCATACTCCAGGATCATGAAAAATCGCCATGACGTCACTTTGTTATTTAAAAATGATACATCTCACCTTCAGTTAATGAGCCTCCGACAATCGAGGCGACCGCTCCGTTAGGTATCCAATATTCAGGCTCATCGATTCTCGCGCCTATCACCTCTCCACTTACCTTATAAATAGGACCAAGGGTCATTTTCTTTTCCCCATTCGTCTCTCCGCTTCTTCTTCCTCCCCGCGACACCCCTGCACCCGAGCGCCGCCGCCATCGTCGAGCTTCACCTCTGCATCTCCGTTGGCTGCTGCATCAACTTGGTTACATCAAAAAGACGCGGCGCATCTCCGCTACCTC
This sequence comes from Triticum urartu, assembly GCF_003073215.2. NCBI lineage: Eukaryota > Viridiplantae > Streptophyta > Magnoliopsida > Poales > Poaceae > Triticum > Triticum urartu. The sequence continues at coordinate 359,391,087 of NC_053026.1, forward strand.
AACCGCTGCTGTAAGCCTCTCCTCTTTCCTCTGTAGATCCGTTAGGGTTCATGCGGGTTCATGTCGCTCTCCTCGTGTTCTTCGTCAACCCATAGATAGCAGAGCTTGATCTTGATGTGTTCCGCATAGTAGCTATGAAACTCCTTATCTTAGCCATTTGATCCAAACCTTAAAAACATCGTAACTTGATCTGGACCTTTTGTGAACTACTTCAGGACCAAACTTTTAAGTTTCAGTATTTTTCCTTTTCCTGACTTACGGTAGATCCAAAATTTCAATGCAATCTTGTGAAACCTGTTTTACCTTACTTAGTCGTTCTTGCCTTACATCTGTACCTTCTTTATCACATAGGCGGTTTACCCTTGTAGAGAGTAATCTATTATATACCATTAGTCCCCTTGTAAACCGGCAATCCCTTTATCTCTGTTGTCATACTCCAGTTTAATAATATGTGTGTATCTCTGTTTCCGCTTATCGCTTTGTCATTTATAATGGTATCAGCCTCCGGTTTACAAATTTCACATACTTGGATTCCTTTGTCCTATTATACCTTATGCATCACCATGAATGAATTTTAAACCGGCATTTCTTTCCAGCTTTTCACTTGCAATGGCCAAGCAGTTTTATTCCAGCAACTGGGCTCCCTCCCGGGTTACAGAGGAGCAACTGAATGGAATGGTCAAGATCGGTACCTTACCAAAGAAGAATGAGATCCGATGGCGAGTTCCTGGGCCGGAGAATCCTCCTACTCCCAAGAAGGGTGAAGTAGTGGTGTTTGTTGATCACATAGGCCGTGGTTTTAAACTGCCCGGATCGAAGTTTTTCTAGGATGTGCTTGCCAGCTTTCAACTCCACCCTCAAGATATTGGACCCAACTCGGTATCCAATATATGCAACTTTCAAGTTTTTTGTGAAGTGTATCTACAAGAAGAGCCAACTGTTGAGTTGTTCCGAGATTTCTTCTATCTAAAACCGTCGCACTGAGTTTGTAGATGGACCCAATACTGAACTTGGTGGCGCTCTATTCAGAAAAGAAAAGAGGTTTAATTTCCTCATGCCAAGTTGCACAGTCACCCCAAAGAATGGAATCAAACTTGGTTCTACTGTAGAGACACCTCCCCTGAAGATGAGAACCCTCTGCCGGGTTACCGTGCCCACCGTCTTGCCAATACTCATCCACTTCCACAATGACTAAGTGCCCAGGAATGGGCCCCGTATGCACCTCAACTCGCCAAGCTAGGATCCTTCTTGGCTAACGGTTTTACAGGTGTAGACTTCGTCCGTTGCTGCATATCCTGGAGTATATTGCCGTTAAGTCGCCGCTCTGGCTTAATGTGCGAGTATACTGGTGAAGTAGAAGACTCCCAATGTCATATCAATATTCAGCTAACAGATGAAGAAGTCACTGAGTCTGTCAAGAAAATATTGAACGAATCGGAAACTGTCTGTCGCCAAACCGGATTAAACCCCTTTTACACGCAAAACAAACCGCCTGCTGTAAGGTATTGTTCTTCCGCTTTACACTTGATATCTTAAGACTGTACAATCTTTGAATACCCTCTGCTTATTTTTAAACAGGGTGATGATCCGTTATGGAAAAAGAAACCTCAAGAAAAAGCAGCAAAGCCTTCCTGTCCTAAAACAAAAGCCATCAAGAAAACCACAAAGAGGAAGGCACCTGAACGCATCACTTTAAAACTGGATGACGACCCGGATGAATCGGAAGTTGAGGTAGAACTTGATTCACTTGGTTCACTTTTCATGCATCTCATTAACAATGATACTTATCAAGAGGACGCTGAGGGCAGCCAAGTTGACGATGCAGAGGTAATTATCCTTTCCCCCGGTTCAGACTCTCTGCCAACACAAAAAATCTGTCAAGCGGTCCGGAAAGTAAGCTTTTCTCATCCTCTTGCTCACTTGGATCCAACATTTATTTTGAAGAAACAGCAGCACGAGGCTCGCCGCACAACCCGGCACAGCGGTCAAAAGGTCACTTCGACCGGTTTACCGGACACCCCGGTTCGAAAACGCCTATCTGAGGTCTCACCCACTTCTGACACTTCTTATCCCAAGGCAGACTATTTCCGACAACCTCTTAATCCGTCCGATTCGAATTATCAAGTGACACCTCCTTCATCCTCTAGCGAGTCAACAGCGACCCAACTCCCTCCTCTCAAAACCATAGCTGGGTAAGTACTTCACCCCCTTCTTTTGATGGTTCATACTTTATATGCTATGCTAACCTTTGCATCTTGTTCTTTTTAGAGCCAAAGCCAGACCCAGTAAAAAGGCTCGGGTGAATAATCCGCTCGAAGACCAGGTGGTTATTGAACCGGAGAAAACTGCTGAACCGGAGGGTCCAAATACTGAGGCCACATTTGATGAACCACCCCCTCAAGAATCATATCACTGATGAACAAGCAGAAGCTAATACTGCTATGCCAGATGATGAACCGGCAAATCCAATCCGGACTGATGACAGACCTTCTAGTCCAGTGAGAACTACTAACACTCCATCAACTCCAGAAAAGGCTGCTGGAGACAAAGATGGCGAGGTTATCATTACTGGTATTGGTCACACCTCTCCTGGCCATCCCGTTATTTTGGCAAAACATAGTGCCAAGGAAGAGCGTGCTGCTATGGAGAAAGGCAAATGGAGCACTGATTTATCCAGCTATGCCCATCTTAGTGCTCAAGAACTCCACTCTGGTTTCCTAAACCGTCTACACTCAAACCATGATTATGAAGCCGGTCTGGTGAATCTAATGAAGGAGCGCTATGAGGTATTGACATACCTTTTCCTTTCTTAAGTCCAATTATAAATACCAACTCTAGTAGCCCCCAAGGGCCGGTTTATGATAGCAATCATAAATCGGGACTTTGTAATATCTCAATCATTGCATGCTTATCCTCCATATGTCAGGTAATCATGTGAAATAAACCGGTACTTAATTCTTGTATTCATGTAGTTTTCATCTGTGTAGCCCCCAAGGGCCGGTTTATCTTTCTAAGGTAAAGCGGGTATGGAATCAATGCTTCAACTTTGAACTAGGGGTGGGCATAAAAACCGACAAACCAAAAACCGAACCAAAGCCGAAACCGAATAAACCGAATTTTCGGTTTTTTCTACTGTCACAAAGAATTTCGGTTTTCATGTCCACTAACCGAACAAAATTCAGTAGGTTCAGTTTTTATCTCGGTTAACCGAAGAAAAACCGAATAACACGACTCAGTGTAACGAACAACGCAAAAGACGGCGCAGACGAAGCCGCGCAGGCGCTCAGCAACGACTCGCGGGAGTCACGCGCCCACGATCGAGCACAGGATCGACCGCCACCAAACACATCATGCATGCCGCATGGGCCTACCTGGACAACATGCATGCAAGGCCCAACTCACGTGGGCTCTTTTGTAAAGGTTGTGCGTGCCCGCGCGTGCAGCATGCGAACGGCTGACCACGCGCCTATGCCATTTGACTCGTTTAGTCCCACCTCGCCCGACTAATGTGTTGAGGCAGATTTTTTGCCTATATAACAGGGTGCCGTTGCAGCACTCTAGGCACAGATACTTAAACTATGGCGCTTCGGTTTAAAACCGAAAACCGCACTGAATATTTGGTTAACCGAATTTTCGGTTACCTATTTTCAGTTGCCATTTTTGGTTTTCTGTTTTCCTAACCGAATTGAATGAAAAACCGATTGGTAGAAACCGAAATTTTGGTTTATACCGAACGCCCACCCCTACTTTGAACAGATGTACATTAGCCCCCAAGTGTCAAGGATAATGCGTGCATTGTACTTGGGACTTTGCAAAAATTTCTGATGATAGAACCAATAGGCATTAGCCCCCAAGTACAAAGTGCATAACTTGTTATACGCTTGGTACTTCAAATATACATAGCCCATCAATGATATATCTTGCCTTTGCAGGCCAAGCTGAGTAAAAGGGATGCTCAAACCGCTGACCTTGAGGAGAACGTCAAATCTCAGCTAGCAGAGGCTTCCAAGGCCAAGGAAGAGTTGACACATGCCTTAGCAGCCATGGAGAAACTGGAAGAAACCTTTAACAAAGAGCGTGCAGACTGGGAGATAGAGAAGGCCGGTTTAACAAAGAAGGCCGAAGACGCAGAGGCAGCCCTAAAGCCGATGGTTGAAGAACTCACCGGCTTAAAACGGCAGATTAATGCCATGACCTCTGCTGTATTTGGTGAGTCTTCATATGAAGTTTTTCCAATTCATAATATCTTATCCATAGTCGGTTTACTGATGTTTTACCATGACAGGGACCCACATTACCCATCTGGGCTCCGACATGCGGATGAAGCTTAAAGCGGCCTATACTTTGATAGAACAGCTGTATTCTGGATCCCAGCAAGCGATTTGCACGACATCTTATAATAAGCCTCCTCCAATGCTGATAAAAGAAACCATCAAAAAGCTGGCCATGCTGCCTGCCCGGTTGGATGAACTAAAGATATCAGCCGCAAGGTCAGGTGCACTGACCGTGCTAATCTGGGCCAAGGCGTGGATTCTAGATCTGGAACCGGCAGATATCATCAAAGGCTATCCTGGTGTGAAGGAAGACGGCTCAGATTTCAATAATGACGATCTCCGAAGGCTGACAAAGGAAATGCGGCCTATAGCAAGTAAATTGGCGGATGACACAGATCTATCTCATTTTCAACCTGTTTACGATGCTGAAGGGAAAAGACAGCCCGCGCTGATTCATAATGTAGAAGATCTTGTTCCGCCAATCCGTAAGCACACTTACGCTCCTGACATTGACCCTTCCACCCTTATTCATGAAGAAGCCATTTTCAAGCCTTAACTGGAATCGATTGGTCAATGATTGATTTCCAGCGACTGGGTAGGGATGAAGAGAATGTGACCGCTCAAGATGACCCTCAATCGTCAAGCCGTCCAGATGAGGAACCATAAACCGGAGGCCGGTTTATCAGCTGCAGTCTGTCACTCTTATTAAAACAAATATTCAATTTGGGCTGGTTAAAGCGCCTTGTAATAGGATAGTGTGAACACTTTATCAGCCATGCCATCGAGCATGTTTGTTTTGCTTGATACTGAGAACTTGCCATGCCTTTGGTATCTATCCTATGCATAGTCCAGTATGGCTTTTATTTAACATGTTCCTGCATATAAGAGCTTGAAACTGTCCTAGTGGTTTACCACTGGACGGGTCATGATGCCCCAAAAAATATATACATAACTTGGATAGATAACCAAGATTCTAATAACCAGATATAAAATAGATGGTACCTATGATATATCTCGTTGGCTGACCAACGGTTGGTATAGTAAGGGTGAAAACACCAATCTGGAGTGTTGATAACTCCTTGTCCTCTTGCCGGTTCATATAAAAACAATACCGGGTTATAATAACCACCGGTTTATTCGTATAATGCTAGTGACATCTAGTCAAAAACAGACTGGAGCAACTTACTGCCGGTTTAGAACTGATCATGTACTGACAACTGAGTATTGAAAGCCACGCCGGGTTGTAATAAACACCGATTTATCAAAAAAAATCATAAATCCCTTACCAAAAGATGTTTTAAAACGGCAAATCTGAAAGAAATATACAAGGCTTTTCATGGGCTGCCAGGCCCTAAATCGAGGCTTTTCATGGGCTGCCAAGCCGCTGAGTTAAACCATTTCGCAAAGCCTTTTAAGATGGACCTCAATCTTTAACCAATCATCATTTTAACTTTGACAAGTTCAGGGTCTATGAGATTGACTTGTCAAATGTTCGATGGGTCATACGAGGTTTACCTGGACGGAGTGGCTTACTTAAAGAGGCAGGATAACCCGGGGTTTTAGGTCAATACACCTGGCTTCCAAGCCTGGCTTGATAGCCTATTACAAGGGTGCAAGATCGTTGTTCTTTGAGAAGCAAGGAGCCCCCAAGTAATATTTGAGCTATGCTCAGTGGTTACCTATGTTTGAGTTGCGCTTGATGCAACATACTCTCTTTGGTTCCACATAATTTCCTTTTGGCTTTAAGCCTATCAAAAGGTGTAGCTATGGTGTAAATACAACCAAGCCCCCTAGTGATTTCCCTTTTTGGTCTTAAGCCGATCAAGAGGTGTAGCTATGGTTCAGATACGACCAAGCCCCCTAGTGATTTCCTTTATATCTGGGTGGCTTTATAGGCCGGGTTAATAGAACTCTGCTTTGTAAGTAGAAGCCCCATGGAACCACACATGATGTAAAAAAGAACAGAGACCCCGCTTTAGCTAAGGCTCCGGTTTATTATATAATATATACATTGTCATAAGTATGTACATAAGAAGAGCCCATGGCTCAAGTATAGTAAGGCCGAAGAAGAGCTATATTCCATGGCCGCTGGGTCTCCTCCTCCATTTGCATGAGTCTTTGTGCTCTCGAACATCGATAAGGTAGTATGATCCATTGTGCAAATTTTTGCTGACCACAAAAGATCCTTCCCAAGGTGGGGATAACTTGTGCATATCAGTCTGATCCTGGATGAGCCGAAGCACCAGATCGCCCTCTTGAAAAGTTCTGGTCTTAACCTGGTGGCTGTCATAACGTCGGAGATGTTGTTGATAAATCGCCGAACGTGTTGCTGCTAAATCACGCTCCTCATCTAACAGGTCCAGCGAGTCCTGACATGCTTTCTCATTCTCAGCTTCAATGTAAGCCGCCACCCGGGGCGAGTCATGACGGATGTCACTAGGAAGAACCGCCACTGCTCCGTAAACCATGAAGAAAGGCGTGTAACCCTTAGATCTGTTTGGTGTGGTGTTGATACTCCATAACACGGGAGGTAACTCCTCCACCCAACAACCCGGCGTCCGCTTTAGAGGAACCATAAGCCAGGGTTTGATACCTCTCAAAATTTCTTGATTTTCCCTCTCTGCTTGACCATTAAACTGGGGGTGAGCCACTGACGCTACATCAAGCCGGATGTGCTCACGTTGACAAAATTCCTCCATAGCACCTTTGGACAGATTAGTACCATTATCAGTTATAATGTTGTGTGGAAAACCAAACCGGAATATCACCTTTTTGATGAATTGAACCACCGTGGCTGCATCACACTTACTGACTGGCTCTGCCTCTACCCACTTGGTAAACTTGTCAACCAACACCAATAGGTGGGTCTTTTTGTCCTTGGATCTCTTAAAGGGTCCAACCATATCGATCCCCCAAGTTGCAAACGGACAAGTGATTGGAATCATTCTCAACTCCTCGGCCGGAACATGGGCGCGACGTGCAAACTTCTGACAACCGTCACACCTCTTTACTAAATCCTCAGCATCAGCATGAGCCCTCAACCAATACAAACCGTGACGAAAAGCCTTAGTCACCAAGGATTTTGAACCGGCGTGGTGACCACAATCTCCTTCGTGGATTTCTTGCAAAATCTCACAACCCTCTTGAGAAGACACACAACGCTGAATTGCTCCTATGACGTTGTAATGATGTAACTCCGCATTGATAATGGTCATTGACTTGGATCACCGGATTATCTGCCAGGCCAAGGTTTCATCCTCCGGTAACTCACACCGGTTCATGTAAGCCAGGTACGGGACTGTCTAATCTGGTATAACATGCAAAGCCGCCACCAACTGGGCCTCCGGGTCAGGAATAGCCAACTCCACCTCTGTTGGTATCTTGACCAACGGATTATGGAGTACATCGAGAAAGACATTAGGTGGCACCGGTTTACGCTGAGAGCCTAGATGACTTAAAGCATCTGTCGCTTCATTCTTTCACCGGTCTATATGGTCAACTTGATAACCTTTGAAATGACCAGCCACTATGTCCACCTCCTGTCAATATGCAGCCATGAGTGGATCCTTAGAATCCCATGTGCCAGATACCTACTCAGCCACCAGGTCCGAATCACCGAAGCAGTTAACCCGGCTTAAGTTCATCTCCTTAGCCATCCGCGGACCGTGGAGTAAGGCCTCATACTCAGCTGCATTGTTAGTAGTAGGGAACATTAAACGGAGAACATAACAAAAACTTGTCACCTCGTGGGGAAGTTAATATAACTCCAGCCCCCGAGTCCTCCAATTGCCTGGACCCATAAAAGTGAATAGTCCAATAAGTGTTGTCTGGCTTTTCCTCTGGTGCATGCAACTCTGTCCAATCATTGATAAAATCCATGAGTGCTTCAGATTTGATCGTTGTGCGAGGTGTATATTTGAGCCCGTGAGGTCCAAGCTTAATAGCCCACTTGGCAATCCGGCCAGTCGCCTCTCTGTTTTGGATGATATCTCCCAAAGGGGCTGAACTAACCATTGTGATAGGATGACCTTGAAAATAATGTTTGAGCTTCCGACTTGCCATAAAAACCCCATACGCCAGCTTCTACCAATGCGGATATATCTGCTTTGATTAGATAAGCAGCTCACTGATATAATAAACTGGCCGTTGAACTGGATACTCCTTTCCAGCCTCCTTACGCTCCACAACAATAGCCACACTAACAGCCCAGGCATTAGCAGCCACATATAGCAATAAGGGCTCTTTATCGACCGGAGCCGCAAGGACTGGCGGTTCAGCTAACTGTCTCTTTCTCAAAGCCGCAATCCGGCCCGCTAGACGCTGAACGACATTGATACATGCTGGTTTAGCCAGAGAGGTGATAGTTGTGATCTTCTCCGGATTAGCCTCGATGCCCCTGTTAGACACCAGAAAACCCAAGAGCTTGCCTGTCGGAACACCAAAGACATATTTGTCCAGATTAAGCATCATCTTATAAACCCGGAGGTTGTCAAAAGTCTCTCTCAAGTCATCTATCAATGTTTCCTCCTTCCTGGACTTCACCACAATATCATCCACATATGCATGAACATTGCGCCCAATCTGCTTATGAAGAAAATTCCGAACACAGCGTTGATAAGTCGCCTGGGCACTCTTGAGCCCAAAGGGCATAGAGACATAGCAGAAGGCTCCAAAGGGAGTTATAAAGGTTGTCTTCTCCTGGTGCTTAACTGCCAGTTTGATCTGATGATAACCAGAATAAGCATCCAGAAAACACAAATGGTCACAACCTGCCGTTGAAGGAAATATGCCTAGAGGCAATAATAAAGTTATTATTTATTTCCTTATTTCATGATAAATGTTTATTATTCATGCTAGAATTGTATTAACCGGAAACATAATACATGTGTGAATACATAGACAAACAGAGTGTCACTAGTATGCCTCTACTTGACTAGCTCATTAATCAAAGATGGTTATGTTTCCTAACCATAGACAAAGAGTTGTTATTTGATTAACGGGATCACATCATTAGGAGAATGATGTGATTGACTTGACCCATTCCGTTAGCTTAGCACTCGATCATTTAGTATGTTGCTATTGCTTTCTTCATGACTTATACATGTTCCTATGACTATGAGATTATGCAACTCCCGTTTACCGGAGGAACACTTTGTGTGCTACCAAACGTCACAATGTAACTGGGTGATTATAAAGGAGCTCTACAGGTGTCTCCAAAGGTACATGTTGGGTTGGCGTATTTCGAGATTAGGATTTGTCATTCCGATTGTCGGAGAGGTATCTCTGGGCCCTCTCGGTAATGCACATCACATAAGCCTTGCAAGCATTACAACTAATGAGTTAGTTGCAAGATGATGTATTACGAAACGAGTAAAGAGACCTGCCAGTAACGAGATTGAACTAGGTATTGAGATACCGACGATCGAATCTCGGGCAAGTAACATACCGATGACAAAGGGAACAATGTATGTTGTTATGCGGTCTGACCGATAAAGATCTTTGTAGAATATGTGGGAGCAAATATGAGCATCCAGGTTCCGCTATTGGTTATTGACCAGAGACGTGCCTCGGTCATGTCTACATTGTTCTCGAACCCGTAGGGTCCGCACGCTTAAGGTTTTGATGACAGTTATATTATGAGTTTATGCATTTTGATGTACCGAAGTTTGTTCGAAGTCCCGAATGTGATCACGGACATGACGAGGAGTCTCGAAATGGTCGAGACATAAAGATTGATATATTGGAAGCTTATATTTGGATATCGGAAGTGTTCCGGGTGAAATCGGGATTTTACCGGAGTACCGGGAGGTTACCAGAACCCTCCCCCCGGGAGGTATATGGGCCTTAGTGGGCTTAGTGGAAGAGAGGAGAGGTGGCCAGGGCTGGGCCGCGCCCCTCCCCCCTAGTCCGAATAGGACAAGGAGAGGGGCGGCGCCCCCCTTCCTTCTCTCTCTCCTCTTTCCCTCCCGAATCCTATTCCAACTAGGAAAGGGGGAATCCTACTCCCGGTGGGAGTAGGACTCCTCCTGGCGCGCCCTCCTCCTGGCCGGCCGCACCTTCCCCTGCTCCTTTATATACGGGGGCAGGGGGCACCCCTAGACACACAAGTTGATCCACGTGATCATATTCTTAGCCGTGTGCGGTGCCCCCTTCCACCATAATCCTCGATAATATTGTAGCGGTGCTTAGGCGAAGCCCTGCGACGGTAGTACATCAAGATCGTCACCACGCCGTCGTGCTGACGGAACTCTTCCCCGACACTTTGCTGGATCGGAGTCCGGGGATCGTCATCGAGCTGAACGTGTGCTAGAACTCGGAGGTGCCGTAGTTTCGGTGCTTGATCGGTCGGGCCGTGAAGACGTACGACTACATCACCCGCGTTGTGCTAACGCTTCCGCTGTCGGTCTACAAGGGTACGTAGTCACACTCTCCCCTCTCGTTGCTATGCATCACCATGATCTTGCGTGTGCGTAGGAAATTTTTGAAATTACTACGTTCCCCAACAGTGGCATCCGAGCCTAGGTTTTATGTGTTGATGTTATATGCACGAGTAGAACACAAGTGAGTTGTGGCGATATAAGTCATACTGCTTACCAGCATGTCATACTTTGGTTCGGCGGTATTGTTGGATCGAAGCGGCCCGGACCGACATTACGCGTACGCTTACGCGAGACCGGTTCTCCCGACGTGCTTTGCACAAAGGTGGCTAGCGGGTGATAGTTTCTCCAACTTTAGTTGAACCGAGTGTGGCTACGCCCGGTCCTTGCGAAGGTTAAAACAGCACCAACTTGACAAACTATCGTTGTGGTTTTGATGCGTAGGTAAGATTGGTTCTTGCTTAAGCCCGTAGCAGCCACGTAAAACTTGCAACAACAAAGTAGAGGACGTCTAACTTGTTTTTGCAGGGCATGTTGTGATGTGATATGGTCAAGACATGATGCTAATTTATTGTATGAGATGATCATGTTTTGTAACCGAGTTATCGGCAACTGGCAGGAGCCATATGGTTGTCGCTTTATTGTATGCAATGCAATCGCGCTGTAATGCTTTACTTTATCACTAAGCGGTAGCGATAGTCGTGGAAGCATAAGATTGGCGAGACGACAACGATGCTACGATGGAGATCAAGGTGTCGCGCCGGTGACGATGGTGATCACGACGGTGCTTCGAGATGGAGATCACAAGCACAAGATGATGATGGCCATATCATATCACTTATATTGATTGCATGTGATGTTTATCTTTTATGCATCTTATCTTGCTTTGATTGACGGTAGCATTATAAGATGATCTCTCACTAAATTATCAAGAAGTGTTCTCCCTGAGTATGCACCGTTGCGAAAGTTCTTCGTGCTGAGACACCACGTGATGATCGGGTGTGATAGGCTCTACGTCAAATACAACGGGTGCAAAACAGTTGCACACGCGGAAATACTCAGGTTACTTGACGAGCCTAGCATATACAGATATGGCCTTGGAACACGAGACGTTGAGGATATTACTACTGGGCGTAAACCGGCCTATCTGGGCCGGGTTAACTTCATCAGTAGTTAAGTATGTTAAAGCCCAAGAAGACAGAGGAGGGCTCAAGGCCCATGTCGGTTCAAGGCCTGTAGCGTAAACCGGCGTTAGTAGTTAACTTGTATTGTAAGTTAGGAATAAGTAGAGACCAAACCGGACACATCTATGAGCCGGTATTGGGACTCCGTGTAAGCCGACGGGAGTCACCCGTGTATATAAGGGGACGACCCGCGGCGGTTCAAGGACAACAGACAACAACTCGAGACATAGGCGAAGCTTATTTGCTCCCTAGTCATCGAAACACCCATCAATTGCATCACAACTAGAGGTAGGCTTTTACCTTCATTGAAGGGGCCGAACTAGTATAAACTCTCTTGCGTCCTTGTGTCCGCTTTAACCCCTTCAAGCTAACCCGTAGAGATGGCTCCACGACTAAGTCCTTTCTCTAGGACAACTGCCGTGACAAAACCACGACAGTTGGCGCCCACCGTGGGGCTATGCACGATGGTTTCCAGTTCTTGGAGGGCCGCTTTGAAGGACTCGAGGGCTACGCTGTAGGCCGGATGACTAAGAGTCATCACGGCAAACTCTACATCGACGACGCAGGCTGGGGCCCCGAGGCCGGCTCAATTGAGTACGGGTACCGGGTCCCCTTTGGTAGCATTCACGTTTTCATTGGCAAGATCGGTGAACCGGGCCCTGAGCCGGACATCTGCACCGACCTCGTCGAGACGGCTCAGCGTGCGCAATCCGCCCGGGTTAAACCGGCCATGAAGCGTGCCTTCGTGGGAGTCATCCATGGAGGAAGTTATGAGGACGGATCGGAGTTTCGCGGGGCGACTGTCGTTTGTTCCGGTGACGAATCTTCGACCGGAGAAACCGAATCTCTTTATCAGCTACTACTCCATTATCCATTGCAAGATCTATCATCGGTGCGAAAGTTGCTCAGGCTGATTAAAAGGAGCAGCTGCCTTGTCCATCATTGGAAAGAAAGAGGAAGAGAAAGACGAATAACAGCCATGCATGGCACATCTACACTGATATTTGGTCCGATCAAATTCTAGCCTGCGCACGGATCATTTGTCGTCCGGATAAATCAGGTGATATTCATCCGAGTCTACTTTTAACACATATTGTTTTTTGTCAAAAAACAATCTTTTTGCTGCAATGTTTTATGCAGGATAATTATTTATGACAAATGTATTGTTATACCGCGGACATGGAGCGTGCCGGCATAGTTTTGCAGTGGCGTTCTTCCGGGCCATGTTGCTCGACGGATACACATGCAAATCGCCGCCCCCGCTGTTCGGTTTACATCCGTCCACGCATGCGGCCGACTCATTGTCCGCCGGTTTACAAACATCACGGCCGACTCACCCGTCCGCACCGGTTTACCACACTGTGGCCGGTTCACCCGTGATTAATTTCAGCTTCATACAGTTATCATCAACTTCATGGCGGGTTATTTCCGGCCTAAACACATCAGGTGACACCCATATGAAATATTTTGATTAGCACATATTATTTTTATCAAAGAGCAGTTTATCTTTGCCTTGGTCTGCAATATTGTTTATGCAGGGCAATTGTTCATTACAAATGAGGCGTTATGTTACGGGCACGGAGCACGCGCTAGCAACGTTCTGCACTGGTGTTCGTCCGTGTCCTACCACCCGGTGAATGAACGTGAGAAGGTCGCCGTCCCGTGGCCCGGTTTACATCAGCTTGCCGGGACCGCGCCCGCGATTAACTCGCCCGTCCGAGCCGGTTTATGACACCGGTGCCGATCTTCCCCGTCCGCACCAGCTTACAATGCCGCGGCCGACTCATCTGTCCGAGCTGCCTCTGATGTTGCGGTCGTCCTTGTCGTCCGTCTCTCGCGGCCTGGTCTACATCAACATACCGGGCCGCACCTGTCTGCATGAGCTGTTTCTTGAGTATGAACATGGGTAACCCGCCTTTCTTCCCACAAATTGGAGGCAAATTATTATCAACCGTCGTCTGCACTGGATGGTTCAATGGACATGCACACAAGTCACCGCCACTACAGTTTGGTTAACTTCAAATCGCCAGTTGGAAGGAACCATTGGCCGAGTTGCTGACACGGCTCATACGGGATCATTTATAACCCGCCGCAGTCACCTCAACCTTCTGTGGATTCACATCGTGCTATCAACACCAATGATATACAAGTTATGCCGGTTTATATCACGGTCAAATATGGAGAATCTCAAGCCAACTCCTCGAGTCACCTTGAGACTTGGGGGCTACAATGATATGACTTAGAAACGTTGCCGGTTTTCAATGAAGTCAAGAACCCCAATACGTTGGAGGGAAAGATAACCCGGTCCCGGATTCACATCGTGCTGTTAGAAGATTTCCGGATTAGAAAGTATATGACAGTTACAAAATCCCGGCTCAATGAAGAAGTTTCGGGTAATCAAAAAAGGATTCCGGTTTACAATCCGGTACAAGGGAAATTTGTTCTTGACAAAGCTCTGAAGCTCTCAAATCCGGTTTAAGAATTTCCGGTTCAAAAAGGAATTAACTTCTCGCAAGTTCGAGTTTAAAGGCCGTCAGAAAATTTCCGGCTAAAAATGAAGATTCCGGTTTAAAATCCGGTTCAAGGGAAAGATGTCTCCCATAAAGCTTTGAAGCTCTCAATATCCGGTTCAAGATCCCGGTTCAAAGAAGAATTTATCTCTTGCAAAAAGTTAAAAATTGCCAGAGGACCTGCTCATGATGCGCGGTTCAAATGGGTATCCGCCTTACTATACCGAGCCATTGGCTATTACTTATGTACATATTACGACAATGTATATATTATGATTAAATATAATAAACTGGAACCTTAGCTAAAGCGGGGTATCTGTTCTTTTACATCATGTGAGGTTACACGGAGTTGCTCTAAAGCGGCCTCCGGTTTACCCCTTGAGTTCGCTTTGCTAAAAGCATCGTGTTATATCACTTGGAGGATTGGTCGTGTCCGAACCAATACCATGCCTCTTGATAGGCGAGAGCCACCAGATCACTTGGGGACTTGGTCATGTCTGAACCAGTCATGCCTCTTGATCGGCCTAAGGCCACAGAATCACTTGGGGGCTTGGTCGAACCCGAACCATGACCATGCCATTTGGTCGGCATAAATGCCATCACTTGGGACCTGGCTGACTAGAACCATAGTTACACCTAACGGGAGCTTGGTCGTGTTTGGCCATGGTAACGCATTTGATCAGCTTAAATAAATCCTTTTTTGGCAAACGTTTTTGTCGTTGCTTTTGCTTCACACTTTTCTTTGAAGGGGGGTTTTTGCTTTTCATTGTGTTTTTTAAACCGACAAAGTTTTTTAACCAATCAATTGACGGAACACAGTTCACGTCAATCCGGAGACTATTTGTCCGGTTTGATCCTTGTTGTTAACATCCTCTTATGGAGTAACACGGTGTTTATTATAACCCGGCACGGTTTACATGGTAAACCAGCGTCATATATATATACAGGAGCTGTTATCTCCTCCAACAGTGTGGGTTTGCAAAACTCCGCTTCAAGATTGGCCAAGCCAACTTCACACTCAACGATGGCAGGTATTATGTATCTCAAAAATTTGATCATATACTTAAAATTTTGTTTTGGATGTTTTGATTTCATATATACAGACATCATATTCCGCCTGACGGTACAACCGCGGTGGCACTTGACGAATTTCTCATTTCAGAAAGTGTTTTGGAAAGTTCATTACCACAGGAAGAACAAGTTATGCACGAAGGCATATCAACATCAAAGGTATCAGCTAGCCTATTACAAGGCAACATGGTGCCCATAATAATATAATTGGTTTTTCACAAAGGAGAGGCAGTTTTAAAACCGGCTTCCGGTTCAAGCTTGGCCACCAGCCTGGCCTGATGGTTGTGGGTCATCCTGCGCCGCTTCAGGTTCCGTTTCTCTACCCAGTGGCTGGAAATCCACAGTTGTCCAGTCGATTCCCATTAGTGCTTGAAAAACAGCTTCATCATGGATCAGCAATGACGGGTCAATATCGGGAGCGTAAGTATGCTTACGGATTGGAGGGATCAGATTTTCCGATTCATGGATTGGTGCAGCTATTCGCTTGTTCTGACTGTCATATTGGGCTTGATAATGAGACAAGTCTGCTTCCTCAGCCAGTTGACAAGCTAGCAGACGTACCTCCCAGTTTATTGCTCGCAGATCCGCTTCGCCAAATTTTGACCCATCTTCCTTCAAGCTGGGATAGCCCTGAGACGCTTCAATAGGATCAAAATCCGGCACCCAGGCTTTTGCCCGGATTAAGGCATTGATTGCACCGGTTCGAGCAGCAGATTTCTTCAGCTCTTCAACCCAGGCAGGAAGCACCGACAGTTTCATTAGAGTATCTTGAATCAAAGTGGGCGCCGGTTTGTTATGAGATGCGGTACAGATGATCCGCTGGGCACCAGTATACAATTGTCCAACCAATGTATAGGCGGCTTTTAGTTTCTTCCGCACATCTGACCCCAAGTGATCAATGCGTGTCCCTGAAATACCATAAAGGGTTAATAAACCGGCGACTCTGTCAGAAGGCAGAGCCAATTCAGAAGGCAAACTGGCTTACCAAAGATAGCAGTAGTCATGGCATGCACGTGCCGCTTTATGCTGGTCAGTTCATCCGCCACTGGTTTTAGTGCAGCCTCGGCATCCTCTGCTCGTTTGATCAAAGCGGACTTTTCAGTGGCCCAATCCGCCCGCTTCTTCTTGAAGCTCTCCTTAAGCTGTTCCATGGCGCTTAAAGCGCTGGCCAATTCCTCTTTTGCTTTGGAGGTTTCAGCCTGTTGGGTTTTCAGGTTTTCTTGGAGATCGGTGACTTGGTTTTCTTTCGTCTTCAGCTCCACCTGCATGCATACAAATATATGCTTCAACAAATCGTTATAAGGATTCAAGTACCAATCACATAACAAGTTATGCACTGAGCACTTGGGGGCTAATGCATATTCGGTCTTCATCTTTCAATTGCTTACAAAGTCCCAAGATCAATACAAGTATTCAACTTGGCACTTGGGGGCTAATGGCTATTTGCTCGTATATATTCTGATGCGGCAATTTCAATTACTTAAAGTACCGATTTAACTACGTTAAGTTGAACCGGCCCTTGGGGGCTACATCAGCAAACTTCAAAGCATCAAGATTTATATTGGTAAGTCCCGGTTTGAAAGAATATAACAAACTGGCCCTTGGGGGCTAGGAGAGTCAGCAAGAATGGAAGCATACAAGCAGGAAGGAGCATATGGAAGTTACCTCATATTTCTCTTTCATCATATTAACCAGACCGGCTTCATAGTCGCGACTGGTATACAACCGGTTCAGATAGCCGGAATGGATATCTTGGGCGTTCAGAGCAGCATAAGTCGTCAGATCAGCGTTCCACTTGCCTTTGCCAAAGGCAGCAAATTCTTCCTTGGCAGAATGTTTGGATAAAGCGACAGGATTGCTTGGCTCAGTATGGCCAGTGCCAGTAATGACAACCTCATCATCTTGGGTACCGCCGGTTTGCACTGGGGCTGTTGGCTTGCTAGTAGGTTTTGCTAGACCGGTGGAACTTTCAATCCGGATGGGACCTGTGGGCTGATTGACAGGACCTAAGGCGTCAGTAGGTCTCTCATCAGCAATCAGATCATCGTCCTGCTACGGTGGATCGTTGGGTATATCCTCAGGAATAGCCGCTTCAAGATTGGGTGTCTTGCCTGGTTCAAGAATGACATCTTCTTCAGCCGCTTTGTCCAGGCGGGCCTTCTTGCTTGGCCTAGGTTTGGCCCTGAGAAGAATAACAAAATCAAATACAACGTATGTTCTAAGGCAATGTACTGCAAACATCACAATAACTATAGCTTACCCAAGAACCGTTTTGAGCGGTGGGAGCTGAGTAGCCGATGACTCGCCAGAAGATGAGTGGGAAGTAACCTGGTAATCAGAGTCAAACGGATTAAGAGGTTGACGAAAGAAGCCCACTTTAGGACAAGCACTGATAAGAAAATTAGAGACCTCGGAATGGCGTTTCCGAACCGGACTGTTCGGTAAACCGGCGGAGGTAACTACCTGGCCGCTGTGCCGAGTGGTGCGGTGAACTTCGTGTTGTTGGGTCTTCATAAGAAGTTTAGGATCCAAATAAGCAAGAGGATGAGAAAATTTAACTTTCCGGTTTGCCTGACGGATTTTTTGTGAAGGCAAAGTTTCTGAATCGGAAGAGAGAATAATTACCTCTGCAACATCCGCGTGGCTGGCTTCAGCATCATCCTGACAAATATCATCATCAATAAGATGCATGAAAAATAAACCAAGTGAGTCAAGCTCTACCTCAAAGTCCGGATTATCCACCTCATCATCAGGGGCCGGATTAGAAGATGCAGTGGTTCTTTTCCTGTGGGTAGTCTTCTTCACAGCTTTAGTCTTTTGCCGGGTTGCTCTTTCCGGTTTTTCTGGTTTTTCTGGTTTCTCCTGCGGCAGTTTTTTGCTCCAAAACGGATCATCGCCCTGATTATGCAGACACTAATATTAAAAACAATGACCAGACATATCAATAACAGATTCACCAAAGAGAAAAATCAAAGTCTTACAGCTGGCGGTTTGTTGGTGGCACAGAAGGGAAGCAGGCCAGTTCTAGCGCAGACGTATTCCGGTTCATTCAGTATCTTATGCACAGCCTCTGTGATTTCTTCACCGGAGAGCTGGAGTTTTGAATGTCGCAGTGGGTCATCAACACTGTCGGTATACTCGCACATCAAACCGGAACGCTGACTAAGGGGCAGTATGCTCCATGATATCCAACAGCGAGCGAGATCAACCTCTGTTAAACCGTTGGCCATAAAGGCTCTGAGCTTTGACAGCTGGGGAGCATATTTTCTTCTCTCTTGGGAGTCAATCTTTGAGGAAAAGGGTGTGTATTGCTGAGCCGCTCCGAACGAAAGCCAGGCAAGGGATTCTCACCAGCAGGGGAGGTGTCTTTGCAGTAGAACCATGTCTGATTCCACTCCTTGGGGTGACTGTGCAGCTTGGCGTGAGGGTATGTGACCTCTTTCCTTTTATGAATCGCCATGCCACCCAACTCCGTATTAGAGCCATCAGTAAACTCAGTACGGCGGTTTAGATGGAAAAGATCTCTAAACAATTCCACTGTGGGCTCCTCTTGAAAGAACACCTCACAGAGCACTTGGAAGTGGCACATATTTGTAACAGAGTTGGGGCCAGTGTCTTGCGGATGGAGTTGGAAATCGGCTAAAACATCCCGGTAAAATTTAGAACCGGGCGGCTTAAAGCCCCGGGCTAAGTGATCTACGAAAACAACAACCTCTCCTTCTCGAGGTGTGGGAGGGCATTCTTTGCCAGGAGCCCTCCAATGGATGGTATCTTTGCTGCCTAAAGCGCCAATCAGGACTAAATCGTCCAGTTGATCCTCTGTGACGCGAGAAGGAACCCAATTGCACTCATATACTTGCTTGGCCATGATGGAATCTACAAGGTAGAAGATCCCAGTTCAAAAATGCATTTGATCAAGGTACGTTGGTATGGGCACTGTTAAACCAGAGACAGAACTATCTGAACCGGAGTTTCATGAAGCAACCAACATCTGGCGGTTCAACAAGGGGACTAATGGCATATACCGGTTTGGAAAATTTTCTATAAGGTTAAACCGCCTGATCTAAGCATTGAAAAGCTGAGATTGCGGATGGACAAGTACGCACAAACAGGTTTCACAAGATTTCTTTACAGCATTGGATCTGAAGCAAGTTCAGAGAAGAGATAAATACTTAGAGGTTCAAAGGAGCAGTACCGAACCAATGAGCAAAACGTTCATATAGACCCATGGTTTGAGATGCATAAGTAAAGGCGAAGGTCAAACAACTATCATTGCACAGAATAAAGATTTGCGAATTCATCTAAATATCTATTGTATGAGAAAGAGGCAGACGATGAACACTGAAGAACTGTGAAACCCTAGGCCAGATCCGCGGGGGAAAAGATAAAAGATTTACCGGAACTGAGGAAGATATGGAAGGTTGCCGTGATGTTCTGGTGCGCTCAGGTTGATGCAGCGGCCAAGGATGAGGCAGAGGTCGACGGCGGCGGCAGAGCTCCGAGGCTGGTGACGCGAGGAAGATGAAGAAGGCACGGAAGGAGAAAAGAAATGACCCTTCAGTCCTATTTATAAGGCGAAAGAACATGAGTCAGGCGCAACAATCAAGGGGCCACAAAACGGAGTTGTCGCCTCGATTTCCGCCGATCTATTAAACAAAGAAGCATAATGGATAGCTTCGTTATGACAGGTGACGTCACTCTGGTTTACAGCAATCAGAGAAGATGACATCATGGCGGTTTACCAATTTATAAGAAGACGTTGAAGGTGAAGCTTTTATTAAAGGATTGACATGAACCCGTTCAAATCAATCTGGGGCCTAATGTTGGGGATATTACTACTGGGCGTAAACCGGCCTATCTGCGCCGGGTTAACTTCGTCAGTAGTTAAGTATGTTGAATCCCAAGAAGATAGAGGAGGGCTCAAGGCCCATGGTCGGTTCAAGGCCTGTAGCCGTAAACCGGCGTTAGTAGTTAACCTGTATTGTAAGTTAGGAATAAGTAGAGACCAAACTGGACACATCTATGAGCCGGTATTGGGACTCCGTAAGCCGACGGGAGTCACCCATGTATATAAGGGGACGACCCGGTGGCAGTTCAAGGACAACAGACAACAACTCGAGACATAGGCGAAGCTTATTTGCTCCCTAGTCATCGAAACCCCATCAATTCCATCACAACTAGACGTAGGCTTTTACCTTCATCGAAGGGGCTGAACTAGTATAAACTCTCTTGTGTCCTTGTGTCCGCTTTAACCCCTTCAGGCTAACCCGTCGTGATGGCTCCACGACTAAGTCCTTTCTCTAGGACATCTGCCGTGACAAAACCACGACAGAGACCGAAAGGTCGCGAGCGTGAATCATATAGTAGATATGATCAACATAGTGATGTTCACCAATGAAACTACTCTCTCACGTGATGATCGGACATGGTTTAGTTGATTTGGATCACGTAATCACTTAGAGGATTAGAGGGATGTCTATCTAAGTGGGAGTTCTTTAAGTAATATGATTAATTGAACCTAAATTTATCATGAACTTAGTACCTGATAGTATCTTGCTTGTTTATGTTTGATTGTAGATAGATGGCCCGTGCTGTTGTTCCGTTGAATTTTAATGCGTTCCTTGAGAAAGCAAAGTTGAAAGATGATGGTAGCAATTACACGGACTGGGTCCGTAACTTGAGGATTATCCTCATTGCTGCACAGAAGAATTACGTCCTGGAAGCACCGCTGGGTGCCAGGCCTGCTGCTGGAGCAACACCAGATGTTATGAACGTCTGGCAGAGCAAAGCTGATGACTACTCGATAGTTCAGTGTGCCATGCTTTACGGCTTAGAATCGGGACTTCAACGACGTTTTGAACGTCATGGAGCATATGAGATGTTTCAGGAGTTGAAGTTAATATTTCAAGCAAATGCCCGGATTAAGAGATATGAATTCTCCAATAAGTTCTATAGCTGCAAGATGGAGGAGAACAGTTCTGTCAGTGAGCATATACTCAAAATGTCTGGGTATAATAATCACTTGATTCAATTGGGAGTTAATCTTCCAGATGATTGCGTCATTGACAGAATTCTCCAATCACTGCCACCAAGCTATAAGAGCTTCGTGATGAACTATAATATGCAAGGGATGAATAAGACTATTCCCGAGCTCTTCGCAATGCTGAAAGCTGCGGAGGTAGAAATCAAGAAGGAGCATCAAGTGTTGATGGTCAACAAGACCACTAGTTTCAAGAAAAAGGGCAAAGGGAAGAAGAAGGGGAACTTCAAGAAGAACAGCAAGCAAGTTGCTGCTCAAGTGAAGAAGCCCAAGTCTGGTCCTAAGCCTGAGACTAAGTGCTTCTACTGCAAAAGGGACTGGTCACTGGAAGCGGAACTGCCCCAAGTATTTGGCGGATAAGAAGGATGGCAAAGTGAACAAAGGTATATTTGATATATAGATTATTAATGTGTATTTTACTAGTGTTCGTAGAAACCCCTCGGTATTTGACACTGGTTCAGTTGCTAAGAGTAGTAACTCAAAATGGGAGTTGCAGAATGAACAGAAACTAGTTAAGGGTGAAGTGACAATGTGTGTTGGAAGTAGTTCCAAGATTGATATGATCATCATCGCACACTCCCTATACTTTCGGGATTAGTGTTGAACCTAAATAAGTGTTATTTGGTGTTTGCGTTGAGCATGAATATGATTTGATCATGTTTATTGCAATACGGTTATTCATTTAAGTTAGAGAATAATTGTTGTTCTGTTTACATGAATAAAACCTTATATGGTTACACACCCAATGAAAATGGTTCATTGGATCTCGATCGTAGTGATACACATATTCATAATATTGAAGACAAAAGATGCAAAGTTAATAATGATAATGCAACTTATTTGTAGCACTGCCGTTTAGGTCATATTGGTGTAAAGCGCATGAAGAAACTCCATGCTGATGGGATTTTGGAATCACTTGATTATGAATCACTTGATGCTTGCGAACCATGCCTTATGGGCAAGATGACTAAGACTCCATTCTCCGGAACAATGGAGCGAGCAACTGACTTATTGGAAATAATACATACTGATGTATGTGATCCGATGAGTGTTGAGGCTCACGGTGGGTATCGTTATTTTCTGACCTTCACAGATGATTTGAGCAGATATGGGTATATCTACTTGATGAAACACAAGTCTGAAACATTTGAAAAGTTCAAAGAATTTCAGAGTGAAGTGGAGAATCATTGTAACAAAAATAAAAAGTTTCTACGATATGATCACAGAAGTAAAATATTTGAGTTACGAGTTTGGCCTTCAGTTAAAAACAATGTGAAATAGTTTCACTACTCACGCCACCTGGAACACCACAGCATAATGGTGTGTCCGAACGTCATAACCGTACTTTATTAGATATGGTGCGAACTATGATGTCTCTTACCAATCTACCACTATCGTTTTGGGATTATGCATTAGAGACAGCTGCATTCACGTTAAATAGGGCACCATCTAAATCCGTTGAAACGACACCGTATGAACTATGGTTTGGCAAGAAACCTAAGCTGTCGTTTCTTAAAGTTTGAGGTTGCAATGCTTATGTGAAAAAGTTTCAACCTGATAAGCTCAAACCCAAATCGGAGAAGTGCGTCTTCATAGGATACCCAAAAAGAAAATGTTGGGTACACCTTCTATCATAGATCCGAAGGCAAGATATTTGTTGCTTTGAATGGATCCTTTCTAGAGAAGGAATTTCTCTCGAAAGAAGTGAGTGGGAGGAAAGTAGAACTTGATGAGGTAACTATACCTGCTCCCTTATTGGAAAGTAGTTCATCACAGAAATCTGTTCTTGTGACTACTACACCAATTAGTAAGGAAGCTAATGATGATGATCATGTAACTTCAGATCAGTCACTACCGAATCTCGTAGGTAAACCAGAGTGAGATCCGCACCAGAGTGGTACGGTAATCCTGTTCTGGAAGTCATGTTACTAGACCATGACGAACTTGCGAACTATGAGGAAGCGATGATGAGCCCAGATTCCGCGAAATGGTTTGAGGCCATGAAATCTGAGATATGATCCATGTATGAGAACAAAGTATGGACTTTGATGGATTTTCCCGATGATCAGCAAGCCATAGAAAATAAATGGATCTTAAAGAGGAAGACGGACGCTGATAGTGTTACTATCTACAAAGCTAGACTTGTCGAAAAAGGTTTTTGACAAAGTTCAAGGTGTTGACTACGATGAAATTTTCTCACTCGTAGCGATGCTTAAGTCTGTCCAAATCATGTTAGCAATTGCCGCATTTTTATGAAATCTGGCAAATGGATAAACAAAACTACATTCCTTAATGGATTTAAAGAATAGTTGTATATGATGCAACCAGAAGGTTTTGTCAATCCTAAAGGTGCTAAACAAAATATGCAAGCTCCAGCGATCCATCTATGGACTGGTGCAAGCATCTCGGAGTTGGAATATACGCTTTGATAAGTTGATCAAAGCATATAGTTTTATACAGACTTGCGGTGAAGCTTGTATTTACAAGAAAGTGAGTGGGAGCACTACAGCATTTCTGATAAGTATATGTGTATGACATATTATTGATCGGAAATAATGTAGAATTATTCTGCAAAGCATAAAGGAGTGTTTGAAAGGATTTTTTCAAAGAAAGGCCTCGGTGAAGCTGCTTACATATTGAGCATCAAGATCTATAGAGATAGATCAAGACGCTTGATAAGTTTTTTCAATGAGTACATACCTTGACAAGATTTTGAAGTAGTTCAAAATGGAACAGTCAAAGAAAAGAGTTATTGGCTGTGTTACAAGGTGTGAAATTGAGTAAGACTCAAAGCCCGACCACGGCAGAAGATAGAAAGAGAATGAAAATCATTCCCTATGCCTCAGCCATAGGTTCTATAAAGTATGCCATGCTGTGTACCAGATCTATTATATACCCTACACTGATTTTGGCAAGGGAGTACAATAGTGATCTAGGAGTAGATCACTGGACAGCGGTCAAAATTATCCTTAGTGGAATAAGGATATATTTCTCGATTATGGACATGACAAAAAGGTTTGTCGTAAAGGGTTACGTCGATGCAAATTTTGACACTGATCTAGATGACTCTAAGTCTCAATCTGGATACATATTGAAAGTGGGAGCAATTAGCTATAGTACCTCCGTGAAGAGCATTGCTGACATAGAAATTTGCAAAATACATACGGATCTGAATATAGCTGACCCGTTGAATAAACTTCTCTCACAGGAAAAACATGATCACACCTTAGTAATCTTTGGGTGTTAATCACATAGCGATGTGAACTAGATTATTGACTCTAGTAAACCCTTTGAGTGTTGGTCACATAATGATGTGAACTATTGGTGCTAAATCACATGGCAATGTGAACTAGATTATAGACTCTAGTGCAAGTGGGGGACTGAAGGAAATATGCCCTAGAGGCAATAATAAAGTTATTATTTATTTCCTTATTTCATGATAAATGTTTATTATTCATGCTAGAATTGTATTAACCGGAAACATAATACATGTGTGAATACATAGACAAACAGAGTGTCACTAGTATGCCTCTACTTGACTAGCTCATTAATCAAAGATGGTTATGTTTCCTAACCATAGACAAAGAGTTGTTATTTGATTAACGGGATCAGATCATTAGGAGAATGATGTGATTGACTTGACCCATTCCGTTAGCTTAGCACTCGATCGTTTAGTATGTTGCTATAGCTTTCTTCATGACTTATACATGTTCCTATGACTATGAGATTATGCAACTCCCGTTTACCGGAGGAACACTTTGTGTGCTACCAAACATCACAAAGTAACTAGGTGATTACAAAGGAGCTCTACAGGTGTCTCCAAAGGTAAATGTTGGGTTGGCGTATTTCGAGATTAGGATTTGTCACTCCGATTGTCGGAGAGGTATCTCTGGGCCCTCTCGGTAATGCACATCACATAAGCCTTGCAAGCATTACAACTAATGAGTTAGTTGCAAGATGATGTATTACGAAATGAGTAAAGAGACCTGCCGGTAACGAGATTGAACTCGGTATTGAGATACCGACGATCGAATCTCGGGCAAGTAACATACTGATGACAAAGGGAACAACGTATGTTGTTATGCGGTCTGACCGATAAAGATCTTCGTAGAATATGTGGGAGCAAATATGAGCATCCAGGTTCCGCTATTGGTTATTGACCGGAGACGTGCCTCGGTCATGTCTACATTGTTCTCGAACCCGTAGGGTCCGCACGCCTAAGGTTTTGATGACAGTTATATTATGAGTTTATGCATTTTGATGTACCGAAGTTTGTTCGGAGTCCCGGATGTGATCACGGACATGACGAGGAGTCTCGAAATGGTCGAGACATAAAGATTGATATATTGGAAGCCTATATTTGGATATCGGAAGTGTTCCGGGTGAAATCGGGATTTTACCGGAGTACCGGGAGGTTACCGGAACCCCCCGGGAGGTATATGGGCCTTAGTGGGCTTTAGTGGAAGAGAGGAGAGGTGGCCAGGGCTGGGCCACGCGCCCCTCCCCCCCTAGTCCGAATAGGACAAGGAGAGGGGGGCGGCGCCCCCCTTCCTTCTCTCTCTCCTCTTTCCCCCTCCCGAATCCTATTCCAACTAGGAAAGGGGGGGAATCCTACTCCCGGTGGGAGTAGGACTCCTCCTGGCGCGCCCTCCTCCTGGCCGGCCGCACCTTCCCCTGCTCCTTTATATACGGGGGCAGGGGGCACCCCTAGACACACAAGTTGATCCACGTGATCATATTCTTAGCCGTGTGCGGTGCCCCCTTCCACCATAATCCTCGATAATATTGTAGCGGTGCTTAGGCGAAGCCCTGCGACGGTAGTACATCAAGATCGTCACCACGCCATCGTGCTGACGGAACTCTTCCCCGACACTTTGCTGGATCGGAGTCCGGGGATCGTCATCGAGCTAAACGTGTGCTAGAACTCGGAGGTGCCGTAGTTTCGGTGCTTGATCGGTCAGGCCGTGAAGACGTACGACTACATCAACCGCGTTGTGCTAACGCTTCCGCTGTCAGTCTACAAGGGTACGTAGATCACACTCTCCCCTCTCGTTGCTATGCATCACCATGATCTTGCGTGTGCGTAGGAAATTTTTTGAAATTACTACGTTCCCCAACAGCCGTAGCATCAATAATCTGATCAATATGAGGGAGGGCAAAGGGATCAGCTGGACAAGCCTTGTTCAAGTCTGTGTAGTCCACACACATAAGCCAAGTGCCGTTTTTCTTAAGAACCAACACCGGATTAGCCAGCCACTCCAGGTGAAAGACATCCACGATAAACGCTACGGCCAACAGCCGAGCTACCTCCTCACCAATAGCCTTACGCCTTTGTTCGTTAAAGCGGCGGAGAAACTGCCTGACTGGTTTAAACTTAGGATCTATATTAAGTGTGTGCTCAGCGAGTTCCCTCGGTACACCTGGCATGTCAGAAGGCTTCCATGCAAAGATGTCCCGATCCTCACGGATGAACTTGATGAGCGCGCTTTCGTATTTGGGATCCAGGTTAGCGCTGATGCTGAATTGCTTGGATGAATCGCCAGGAACAAAATCAACCATCTTAGTGTCTGTAGCCGATTTAAACTTCAACGCCGGATCATGCTCCGTAGTTGGTTTTTTCAAAGAAGTCATGTCTGCCGGATCAACCTTAACCTTATAAAAATTCAGCTCCTCGGTGGCACAAACCGATTCAGCATAAGCCGCATCACCCTCTTCACATTCCAAAGCAATCTTCCTGCTCCCATGTACTGTGATGGTCCCCTTATGAACCGGCATCTTAAGATGTAGATAAACATAACACGGCCTCGCCATGAACTTGGCATAAGCCGGTCGTCCGAACAGGGCATGATACGGACTCTTGATTTTCACCACCTCAAAAGTCAATGTTTTTGACCTTGAGTCATGATCATCTCCAAAAGCCACCTCTAGGGCTATCTTGCCCACTGGATACACAGACTTACCGGGCACCACACCATGAAAAATGGTGTTCGACGGTTTAAGATTCTTATCTGTCAATCCCATACGGCGGAAGGTATCATAGTAAAGGATATTGATACTTCCTCCATCCATAAGCACCTTGGTGAACTTATAGCCCCCAACTTGAGGTGCCACCACTAAGGCCGGATGACCCGGATTATCAACCCGCGGTGGGTGATCCTCTCGACTCCATAAAATTGGTTGTTCAGACCAGCGCAAATACTGAGGCACTGCCGGTTCAACAGAGTTCACGGCCCTCTTGTGAAGCTTATGATCACGCTTACACAAGCTAGTGGTGAAGACATGATACTGCCCACTATTCAACTGCTTCGGATTGCTCTGATAACCCGACTACTGCTACTGATTCCCCTGATGGTTATAACCTCCCTGATTGCCCTGATTACCTTGATTACCATGTCCGGTCTGATGGCCTTGGAATCCTGAACCGGAGCTGCCGCCTCCATAACCCAGCCCATGAAAACCACCTCCTGAACCGTCGGACGGGCCATTGTCGTACTGAAACATATTGGAATTTTTGAACTCCCGCATGATGAAACAATCCTTCCAAAGATGTGAAGCTGGCTTCTCCTTCGATCTGTGCTTTGGACAAGGTTGATTTAACAGGTGCTCCAGATTGGGGCCTGACGCTCCACCCCTCTGAGGCGGTTTGCCCTTACGACGCTGACCGTTATCCTGGGTGTTGGTGTTAGCCACGAAGTCTAGGCTATTATCTGTTTTGCGCTTGCCATTATTCCCATGACCTGCCGGATTGTGCTGTTGCCCCTTGGCATTGCTGTTCTTTTTCCCCTTCCCCATTTTGTCATCCTCTGACTCAGGGTCTTCGGTACTATCTGAATCAGCATATTTCACCAAAGCAGCCATAAGGGTTGACATGTCATTGCAGTGGCGTTTGAGCCTCCCTAACTTCAGTTTTAATGGCATAAACCGGCAATTGCCCTCCAACATCAAAACTGCTGTATCCACATTGATGCGATCTGACAAATGCAGAATAGCTGAGACTCGCTTCACCCAATGGGTTGTAGACTCCCCATCTTCTTGAACACAAGCGGCCAGGTCCACAATCGACATAGGCTTCTTACAAGTATCTTTAAAATTCTGGATAAACCGGTGTTTTAACTCAGCCCATGACCCGACGGAGTTAGCCAGTAAACTCTTCAACCAAGTACGAGTTGTCCCCTCCAACATCATGGTGAAGTACTTAGCACACACCGCTTCATCCACATCCAGCATCTCCATCGCCATCTCATAACTCTCAACCCATGACTCAGGGGGTAAATCGGCAGTGTAATTGGGCACCTTACGAGGTCCTTTAAAATCCTTGGGCAGTCGTACGTTACGCAAAGTGGGGGTGAGACACGGCACCCCTAAAGAACTGAAAAGCATGCCTGGCTCCACTGAAGCGGTAGGACGAACCGGAGTAAGCTGATGAGCCACATGATATGCTGCTAACTCAGCTTCTCGACGTGCACGACCATGATCCACCACATCCTGCGCATTAGCACCACCACTTGTCGGGTTATGCCCTCGCGGCGAGTTACGGTGACGTGCACTGCTTGACATGGCCGGTTCCTCCTCAACATGCCTGCTGTAGCTCCGACTCAGACGGGGGGTGGAATGAATCCTCTCACGACTATGCGAATAAGCCTGGTGGTGGTTTAAAGTTGTTTGAAGGAGCTCTCTAGCTCGTTGTGTCTCAATCGCCACTGGTGACTCGCCGTCAATTGGGAGGGCTGCCAATCATGAAGCGGCGTCCACAATGTTATCCAACGGGTTGGAGTAATGCCCTGGGGGCGTCGGAACGTACTATGGCACAATGTTGTTCTGACAACGCGGGTTCATCGTGCGAGGCTGAACCGGTGCTCCTGTTACCGGTGCCTCAGTTCGGTTTACCACCTGCTAGTTACTGGTTCCTGCCCCTGGCATGTTGAAGAGATTTCTTGGTTCATAGCTCGGCGGGAGGTGCGATCGGTATCTCCTCCTCATGACATCGTCTGAGGCACTCTATCCAGCCTAAGCCGGTAGGCCTGAGCTTCCAACTCGGCCCGTTCTGTAGCCATCCTGGTGTTCTCTGTTGCCAGGTCCGCTTTAGCCTGAGTTATCTGATCTTTCACCTTTGCAATCTCCGCATTGTGCTGATCTCAGGTCGCTGCATCCACTTTTGCTACCAGCAATGTTGCTAAGGCGTCGAACAAATCAGACAGAACCTAAGCCGGAGGCGGCGCAGAGTCCCCTACTCCTGCTGGCGTTGCTGTTGCTGAACCGGAGAGCATTGCTGCGGCGGTAGAAGAGTGTTGCGCTGGTTGTGTACCGGCCATGAAGACCGCGACCCGGCTTGGCAGATCGAGGGGGTCCGGAATACTGTTGCCATCGGAACCTCCACTAATCCGGTAGTCCTGCAGCTGATACAGCGACTCGGTCTCTCCGATTGAAGACTCGTCACCAGAACAGACAACGGTTTCCCCATTATATGCCGGTCCGTCCTCATATTCCACTCCATGGATGACACCTACGAAAACATGCCTTGCTGCAGGCTGAACCTGGGCAGGGCTTGCACGCTGAGCTGTCTCGATGATGTCGGTGCAGGTGTCTGGCTCAGGGCCCGGTTCGCCGATCTTGCCGATGAAGACGTGAATCCTGCCAAAGGGGACCCGGTACCCGTATTCAATTGAACCGGCCTCGAGACCCCATCCTGCATCGTCGATGTAGAGCTTGCCGCGACGACTCTTAGTCATCCGGCCCATAGCGTATCCCTTGAGTCCTTCAAAGCTGCCCTTCAAGACCTCGAAACCATCGTGCGATAGCCCCACGGTGGGCGCCAACTATTGTGGTTTTGTCACGGCAGATGTCCTTGTGAAAGGACTTAGTCATGGAGCCATCTCTACGGGTTAGCTTAAAGGGGTTAAGTCAGACAAGGGACACAAGAGTTTTATACTAGTTCGGCCCCTTCGATGAAGGTAAAAGCCTATGTCTAGTTGTGTTGGTATTGCTAGGGTTTCGATGACCAGGGAGCGAATCCGCTTTGCCTGGCTCTCGAGTTGTTGTGTGTCGTCCTTAAACCGCTGTCGGGTCATCCCTTTATATACACAGGTTGACGCCCGCCGGTTTACAGAGTCCCGAGGTCATATCATAAACGTGTCCGGCTCGGTCTCTATCCTTCCTATCTTACAATACAAGTTACATGAGAAAGTCGGTTTATATCTATAGGCCTTAACCCGCCTTTGGTCCTTGGGCCTTCGTAAAGCGCCACCATCCTTACATCTTCATGGGCTTCTAATCTTCATAGAGTTAACCCGGCTACTCCTGACCGGTTTACATCCAGTAGTAATATCCCCAACAGAATGTTATACATAGGTCATCCATGCATATCATATTTTAATGCATTTCATTTTGCGATCCTCGAAATTCTAAGCAACTCAAGGACCCACGGAGAGAGTTGGGGATTTCACGTTTTTCATATTTGAATTTATCAAATATCGAAACAAGGATCACTTTAGTTTTAATTATTTTTCTCTCCAAAAATATTTCATATTAAAATATAAGAGAGGAGATAATATGACTTCTTTAAAATAAAGGGAATATTGGAGGAAAAATATTAAAAATCAAATAAATAATTCTTTTGGACTTTTATTGTTATTTTGTTTGAATTAGGAAAAATATGCGTTTTTCAAAATTGCATTAGAGGCCCAAATAAATGTTCACTTTGTCCGCAATATTATTAGAGGACCGTGAAAACTTATTTCAGGATTTTTGGACTCCATTTCGTATTTCTTGTATTTGTTTTTCCACGTCAGGATTATTAAAAAAAAGTGCACCGACCCGGACACCGCCAGGCCGGCCTTTAAAGGGCGAGGCCGAAGCCCGCAGCGCCGCCACCCCCGCCCAAAATCCTAGCGCCACCGCCTCGAAAATCGCGCCGACGCCGCCACTTCACGCCGCCGCCGCCTCGCGACGCCGCCGGCCACCCGCCCGCCAGAGCCGCCGCCGACCGCCCCCCAACCGGAATCGCCGCCGCCACCGATCCCGCCGCCGCCGCCTTGGTTTTTCTCTGAGAACCGTTTGGTTTTTTTTATAAAACCCTAGTTTCTTTTTTTTATTAGATCGGTTCGTTTTTTGTTTAGTTATTTAGCGGATGTTCGTCCGTATGTTCGTTTTAACGAACGCTGTTCGTCGGTTAGCCGCAGACAGCGAACGTTCGTGCGTTAGCCTGTTCGTCTCGTTTTATTTTCCAGGGTTTTTCCGCGGTTATTTTCGATCGCGATTTCTGCCCTAATCTTTGTTCTAGTATATCTTTTTGCTCGTTTATCCAAATCAGGTGAAACAAGCGCCTAGATCTTCGTCTCGAAGTCCTCTTTCTGTTTAACCAACTTGAACAAGATTTTGGTAATGTAAAAAATTGACTTTAGGCCAGATTAGTAAATGGATCTTGTTTCTTTCGTAGTTTGAGTTTCGTTGCTCCGTTTGATTTGATTCTTTTTGCAAATCAAATCTCTTCAGTTGAGTTTTCAAATTTGATCTTCTTATTTGAGTTTTACCTGTGCATCTTTGCTTGAGTGCTTATGTATGTTATTGTTTGTTTATGATAGAATTCCCGGAGTGCGAAGCGTGCTACTACGAGTCTCTAGGTTTTGCGGATCGTCAGCAAGGCAAGTAACACTTTGATCATACCCCTTTATTACCCAGTTTTTATGCATTAGTTTCAACCCTCACACATTGCATGAGTAGGATCTCTTAACATGTGGGTATGGGAAGTAGCTTATGAGGTAGGACCTATTTCCTGTGTAATTATCAAACCCTTGGGAGTTACTTCTACGTTATGCTTATATTGCCATGCTATGCCCGTAGACGTGGTTTGGGTTTGAGTGTAACCATAAGACTAGCCACAATGGAGAGTAACATACACTAGTAACATACACATATTCCTAGACTATGTTACTACCTTCATAGTGGGTAGTTGCTTAAGTGTGGTAACATATAAATATTCATTTATTAGGGTATTGACTCATATTGCATTGGGACATGTGATGTTACAGTAACTAGCTAAGTTACTACGACTACCTCTCTCTTCATTAACTCATTGCCACATAAGCAATTTGCTGAGTTGGACTCGATGTTACTACTGAAGTTACTTCCACTTTGGCTAGTCTAACAGATGTGAGTTGTTAATTAATGGTTCAACTTAAGGTGGCAACTTTAATACACATCTGGGTGGATTGCTTGTGGGCACCTGGAGAATCCAGTGTTGTCTAAGGATATCTCGGAGTACCTGTGTGATCATCCTACAGTCCGCCGCCCAGGCTCAAAGGGATCATAAGATTATTCATGTTAGAAACTTCCGTGTGCAACCACAAGCCATTATGGGCTCTGGCATAGTTGAGTATGTTGTGTGACCTCTTTCAGTGGTGGGCTAGCAGATGTAGGGGAAAGTAGGTGTAACTGTCCACCCAGGGTAAAGAGTTAATGCTTCTGAAAGACTGTGTCTCGGTCATCCGTTTCTCAAACACCATGTAGTGCAAGAAATCAAACGGAGGAGATCGAGTCTTGTGTGGAAAAGTGCGCAAACCTCTGCAGAGTGTATAAAATAATCATGGTTAGACGTGTCCCCAGTTCTGGACATCTTGAGTATCTGGTACTTGAATTATTGATTTGATCTCATCACTCTAAAATTAATTTGACAGGTGTTAATGACTACTTTAATTGGGATTGAGTTGGAGGAACCTTCTCAATGAGGTTTCAACTACCATGATAGTTAAATAAAACATATTCCTTTGTTGTAGGGAAAATTTGGCTTTTTGCAAAACAATATAACCATAGAGCCTCCACCAGCCATATATGCATGTAGTGATAGATTTTATCTGTTCATTGCTCTACTGTGTTATATTTCCAGCATATTCCATGTGTTGACCCGTTTCGGGCTGCAACATATCATGTTGCAGACTTTTCAGACGATGAGTAAGGTGCCATAGGTCGTTTGTCGTGCACTCAGCTATGCTGTTGGAGTTGATGGACTCACTTTATCTTCCAAGCCTTCCGCTGTTATCTTATTTAGATGGCCTTAAGCCATACTTATTGTAATAAGTTCTCTTTTGAGACATTCGATGTAATAAGTGTGTGACTGCTACTCTGTTATGATTCCATTCGAGTATTGTGTGTGTCAGCATTACCAATCCAGGGATGACACTAAACACATAGACTTGACCGTCTGAGGTCGGGTCGCTACATGGAGTCGGTTTACTTACCGTACCACATACCTATTCCTTTTTGGAGTCTGAAACATTCTGGAAAGTGTCCCTTATGTACTCCTCCATGGTTACGGTGTCAATAACATTGGTTTCAACATTTATGGGATTACCTAAGATATAATGCTTGATTCTTTGACCGTTCACCACCTTCGGATTTGGGCCTTCAAAGTTGTTGATTTTTATGGCACCGGAACGATAGACCTCCTCGATAACGTAAGAACCTTCCCATTTAGAGAGGAGTTTCCCTGCAAAAAATCTTAAACGAGAGTTGTATAACAAAACATAATCACCTACATTAAACTCACGCTTTTGTATCCTTTTGCCATGCCATCTTTTAACTTTTTCTTTAAACAGTTTGGCATTCCCATAGGCCTGGGTTCTCCACTCATCAAGTGAGCTAATGTCAAATAGTCTCTTCTCACCGGCAAGTTTGAAATCATAGTTGAGCTCTTTAATGGCCCAATATGCCTTATGTTCTAGTTGGAGAGGTAAGTGACATGCTTTTCCATAAACCATTTTGTACAGAGACATACCCATAGGATTTTTATATGCAGTTCTATAGGCCCATAATGCATCATCAAGTTTCTTGGACCAATTCTTTCTAGATCTATTAACATTCTTTTGCAAAATTAATTTAAGCTCTCTATTACTCAGTTCTATTTGACCACTAGACTGTGGGTGGTATGGAGATGCAATTCTATGATTAACATCATACTTAGCAAGCATTTTACGAAAAGCACCATGAATAAAATGTGAACCACCATCAGTCATTAAGTATCTAGGGACTCCAAACCTCAGAAAAATAACTTCTTTAAGCATCTTAATAGAGGTGTTATGATCAGCACTACTAGTTGGAATAGCTTCTACCCACTTAGTAACGTAATCAACAGCAACTAAAATATGTGTATACCCATTAGAGGAAGGAAACGGTCACATATGATGAAAGCCCCAAACATCAAATGGTTCAATAACAAGTGAATAGTTCATAGGAATTTCTTGATGTCTACTAATATTACCAATTCTTTGGCATTCATCACAAGACAAGACAAACTTACAAGCATCTTTGAAAAGAGTAGGCCAATAAAAACTGGATTGCAAAACCTTATGTGTAGTTCTATCTCCAGTGTGGTGTCCTCCATAAGCCTCGGAGTGACACTTGCGTAGGATCTATTCTTGTTCATGCTCCGGTACACTACGTCTAATAACACCATCTACTCCTTTATAAAGGTGTCGGTCATCCCAGAAGTAATGTCTTAAATCATAGAAAACCTTTTTCTTTTGCTGGTATGTGAAACTAGGTGGTATGAATTTAGCAACAATGTAATTAGCATAATCAGCATACCATGGGGCAGTACGAGAAGCATTTATGACAGCTAATTGTTCGTTAGTAAAACTATCATCGATAGGTAGTTGGTCATCAAGAACATTTTCTAACCTAGACAAGTTGTCTGCAATAGGGTTCTCAGCTCCCTTCCTATCAATAATGTGCAAATCAAATTCTTGTAGCAAGAGAACCCATTTAATAAGTCTAGGTTTAGCATCTTGCATTTCCATAAGGTATTCAATAGCAGCATGATCAGTGTGAACAGTTACTTTAGAATCAACAATGTAAGGTCTGAACTTATCACAAGCTAATACAACTGCTAAAAATTCTTTTTAGTAGTAGCGTAATTTCTCTGGGCACTGTCTAGAGTTTTACTAGCATATTGGATAACATTTAATTTCTTATCATCTCTTTGTCCTAGAACAGAACCTACAACATAATCACTAGCATCACATAATTTCAAAGGGTAAATTCCAATCAGGTGGCTGAACAATAGGTGCAGAAATCAAGGCTTTCTTAAGTATTTCAAATGCTTCTACACAATCATCATCAAAGACAAAAGGAACATCTTTTTGTAAGAGATTAGTCAGAGGCCTAGAAATTTTTGAGAAGTCTTTAATGAACCTACTATAAAAACCGGCATGACCAAGGAAACTTCTTATACCTTTAATGTCCTTAGGACATGCCATCTTTTCAATAGCATCAACTCTAGCTTTATCAACTTCAATACCTCTTTCAGAAATTTTATGCCCCAAGACAATACCTTCATTAACCATAAAGTGGCACTTCTTGTTGGAAATATGCCCTAGAGGCAATAATAAAATGGTTATTATTATATTTCCTTGTTAATGATAATTGTCTGTTGTTCATGCTTTAATTGTATTAACCAGAAACCGTAATACATGTGTGAATACATAGATGACAACATATCCCTAGTGAGCCTCTAGTTGTCTAGCTCGTTGATCAATAGATGGTTATGGTTTCCTGGCCATGGACATTGGATGTTGTTGATAACGGGATCACATCATTAGGAGAATGATGTCATGGACAAGACCCAATCCTAAGAATAGCACAAGATCGTGTAGTTCGTTCGCTAGAGCTTTTCTAATGTCAAGTATCGTTTCCTTAGACCATGAGATTGTGCAACTCCCGGATACCGTAGGAATTCTTTGGGTGTATCAAACGTCACAACGTAACTGGGTGACTATAAAGGTGCACTACAGGTATCTCCGAAAGTGTCTATTGGGTTGGCACGAATCGAGACTGGGATTTGTCACTCCGTATGACGGAGAGGTATCTCGGGGCCCACTCGGTAATGCATCATCATAATGAGCTCAGTTTGACTAAAGTAAAGAGTTACTCACAGGATCATGCATTACGGAACGAGTAAAGAGACTTGTCGGTAACGAGATTGAACAAGGTATCAGGATACCGACGATCGAATCTCGGGCAAGTAACATACCGATAGACAAAGGGAATTGTATACGGGATTGAATGAATCCCCGACATCGTGGTTCATCCGATGAGATCATCGTGGAACATGTGGGTGTCAATATGGGTATCCAGATCCCGCTATTGGTTATTGGCTGGAGAGGTGTCTCGGTCATGTCTGCATGGTTCCCGAACCCATAGGGTCTACACACTTAAGGTTCGGTGACGCTAGAGTTGTAACGGGAATAGTATGTGGTTACCGAAGGTAGTTCGGAGTCCTGGATGAGATCCTGGACGTCACGAGGAGTTCCAAAATGGTCCGAAGGTGAAGATCGATATATTGGACGAAGGGTATTGGAGTCCGGAAGTGTTCCGAGGGTACCGGGCTATGGCCAGCATGACCGAAAGGTGTTTCGGGAGCCCCATCAAGTGTTGCAGGGCCTCATGGGCCAAGGGGAGGGGGCAAAGCAGCCCACTAAGGGGTTGTGTGCCCCACACCCTTTTCCCACATTACTTGGGGAGGTGGGGAGCCTCCACCTGGCTTGGGAGGCAAGCCTCCACATGCTTGGCTTGGGGGGCAAGTCTCCCTAGGGTTTCCCTAGGGAGATCCAATCTTCCCTAGCCGTCGCCCCCTAGGGTAAACCCTAGGGTGCTTCCCCCTCTCCCCTTCCCCCTATATATAGTAAGGGGTGGGAGGGCTGATATACCCTTCCCCTGGCGCAGCCCTCCCCCTCTCCAACTCCTCCTCCTCTTCTGTAGTGCTTGGCGAAGCCCTGCCGGAGAACCACGAGCTCCTCCATCACCACGCCATCGTGCTGCTAGAGTTCTCCCACAACTTCTCCTCTCCCCTTGCTGGATCAAGAAGGAGGAGATGTCCCCGGGCTGTACGTGTGTTGTACGCTGAGGTGCCGTCTGTTTGGCGCTAGATCGGATCTTCCGCGATTTGAATCGCCGCGAGTACGACTCCATCAATCGTGTTCTTGTAACACTTTCCCTTAGCGATCTTATAGGGTATGAAGATGCACTACCTCTCTCTCTCCCTCTCGTTACTAGCATCTCTTAGATTGATCTTGGTGACACATAGGAAAATTTTGAATTATTACTACGTTCCCCACAGTGGTAACAGAGCTAGGTCTATGCGTAGATTCTTTGCACGAGTAGAACACAAAGTAGTTGTGGGCGATGATTTGGTCGATTTTCTTACCGTTACTAGTCTTATCTTGATTCGGCGGCATTGTGGGATGAAGCGGCCTGGACCAACCTTACAAGTACGCTTACGTAAGACTGGTTCCACCGACAGACATGCACTTGATGCATAAGGTGGCTAGCGGGTGTCTGTCTCTCCCACTTTAGTCGGATCGGATTTGATGAAGAGGGTCCTTATGAAGGGTAAATAGAAATCGGCATATCACCGTTGTGGCTTTTGCGTAGGTGTCGGTGTCAAAACCAGCGGATCTCGGGTAGGGGGTCCCGAACTGTGCGTCTAGGCCGGATGGTAACAGGAGGCAAGGGACACGAAGTTTTACCCAGGTTCGGGCCCTCTCGATGGAGGTAAAACCCTACGTCCTGCTTGATTAATATTGATGATATGGGTAGTACAAGAGTAGGTCTACCACAAGATCGGAGAGGCTAAACCCTAGAAGCTAGCCTATGGTATGATTGTTGTTCTGTCTGTTGTCCTACAGACTAAAACCCTCCGGTTTATATAGACACCGGAGAGGGTTAGGGTTACACAAAGTCGGTTCCAATGGTAGGATATCTACATATCCGTATCGCCAAGCTTGCCTTCCACGATAAGGAAAGTCCCTTTCGGACACGGGACGAAGTCTTCAATCTTGTATCTTCATAGTCCAGGAGTCCGGCTGAAGGTATAGTCCGGCCATCCGGACACCCCCTAATCCAGGACTCCCTCAGTAGCCCCCGAACCAGGCTTCAATGACGATGAGTCCAGCGCGCAGATTGTCTTCAGCATTGCAAGGCAGGTTCTTCTCCAAATTCCGTGTACCTGTTGAATAAAGTCTGGTTTCTTGTAAATGTTGCGCTCCTCGTCTTCTACGCCCAATAATGGCCGTCTCCCACGTGTCGAATGAATATGAAAAGTCTGAGTGTTTTTACATCCACACCCCTAGCCGCGTAAATGAGCCGCCCATTTAAGGGGACGAGGATTTAGATCCAAACCACACCTTCTCCCCTTCGCGAGTGTTCATTAGAGCGCATCCGACAAAGGTCCATACCACCATGGCCAGCCGTCGCAACTCCTCCTCTCGCCCTTCCAGCCCTCAGCCTGGATATTGGGAGAGATGCTCCATCCCGCATAGCGAGCTAGTGACGCTCCAGACCAAGGGATTTCTCCCCCCGGCCTATATGGTCCCGGTTCGAGACGGTCTTGCCATCTATAATGGCGGAGAGCAAGCGAAGAGTGCCCCTAATCCCTCCAAAGGAGAGCGGGTGTGCCTCGTCCCTTATTTAATAAGGGGCTCGGATTTCCAATCCATCCATTTCTCCAGGGGCTCCTGGAGTTCTATGGCCTCCAGGTACACAATCTCACACCTGCCTCCGTATTGCATATCGCGGGCTTCGTAGCCCTCTGCGAGCTGTTCTTGGGTGTTGAGGCTCATTTTGGG
Organism: Triticum urartu; assembly: GCF_003073215.2. Lineage (NCBI taxonomy): Eukaryota > Viridiplantae > Streptophyta > Magnoliopsida > Poales > Poaceae > Triticum > Triticum urartu. Next base: position 359,430,158 of record NC_053026.1, read on the forward strand.
CTGTGGAAAGAGCTATTCTGCCTTTTGCCCCGTTCTCAGAATGGGTCGATATTTCAAGTGGGCGGAGCCGAAGTGTGGCGCATCGCCTGAACCGGATATCTATCCGGAACCCCAAAGAAGGCGTCCGAGGACTGGCCTTCGGAATGGTTTTACATATAGGACATCCCGCTGCCGGATCCTGTCCGGATCGGCCTTCTTGAGTTCGACAGTGCTCCACTAAAGAAGCGCCTAAGTTGGCGTCCATGGAGCCCTCAGAGGGAAAGTGACAAGGACATCTGTTACCTGATGGGCCGGATAAGATTGTTAGCTCATTTCGGACTGACCATGATCGGGGTCATGGCCGCATGCATCATGCAAGGGGTGCAGCCGCTACAGTACAGAGGCCACCCCATGTGGGACTTCAACGGGGAGGACGACGCCACCCGCTACGGCCGTCAGGGGCCGGATTCGGCTGCGGCTCTAACAAAGACCTTGTCCGCTTTGTACAAGGGAGAAGAGGAGGATTTTCTCCGCGTCGACCCAAAGGGTGGATTTTCTATGTACAATCCCCCAAGATGGGTAAGTGGTCATATTTACCTGCCCATTCGTTTTATATTCCCATTGTCAAATATTCAGTCTAACGACTTCAATGCAGGAGCTGCGCTAGGCTATTAAAGAAATGAACAGCCCTCCTCCACAACCCGAGGACCCAGGACGGTCCCTCGGCCTGGCCTCTCAAGAGGATCCGGACTTATTTGTGGAGCTGATTGATGGAGTGTTTGATCAATTGAGCAAGGACAACGCCTTGGTGGCCATCACAGCCGATTACCCAGGGCTAATCCCGGCCTCCCAGGTAACTGAGATCGGAGTCCCAGTACCCCGAATAGGGGTCCGCTGTCGGTGTCAAAACCGGCGGATCTCAGGTAGGGGGTCCCGAACTGTGTGTCTAGGATCGATGGTAACAGGAGGCAATGGACACGATGTTTTACCCAGGTTCGGGCCCTCTTGATGGAGGTAAAACCCAACATCCTGCTTGATTTATTCTTGATGATATGGGTATTACAAGAGTTGATCTACCACGAGACCGTAGAGGCTAAAACCCTAGAAGCTAGACTATGGTATGATTGTTGTATATTTCTATCGACTAGCCTGGCCTCGGTTTATATAATGCACCAGAAGCCTAGGATAACAAGAGTCCTAGCCGAATACGCCGGTGGGGAGGAGTCCTTGTCTTGATCGCCAAGTCTTGTGGAATCTTCCTTGTATGCGGTAGCTGTCCGAACTGGCCCATGAGTATACGGCCATGGGGGTCCTCGGCCCAATCTAACAGATCGAGAGATGACGTGGTGAGTACCCCCTAGTCCAGGACACCGTCAGTAGCCCCCTGAACCGGTCTTCAAGTTAGGGACGCTCCTCGATTCTTCCGAACTGCTCTTCATCTTCGGTTGACGGTCCTGAAAACTGGTTCAACAAATCTTCTCATCTTCGATCTTGAGGATCGCCGAAATGCATTCGACGAGTTTACACGTCGGGTATCTGAGGAGCCCCTTTAAGTTTCCGGCCTTTATCAATGCCTTGTTATTTTTATGCCACACCTTGGGTTTGAAGTTGTTCCTGGGAGGCAGTGTCCTCTTGCATCCGAGCTCTAACGCCGGACTGCATTCGAGGTATCTTTTGCGGCCGAGCACCAATGCCGGACCGCTTCCGAGCTCCAATGTCGGACTATGTCCAAGCTCCAATGCCAGACTGTATCCGAGCTCCAACGCTGGACTATATCTGAGGTGTCATATCACCTTGGTTCAAAAAAGTTGAAGGAGTTTAGCCAAGCTTAATGCTGGAAATGCCCTCTATGGAGCCAGCAACTAGCGCCCGAGCTTTATGCCGGACTGTGGGCCGATTTTTTGTCAATATTTTTTATTATTGCAATTTATTCTCTGCCGAGATATATGGCCATTAGCCCTCAAGGTGTGTATCGGTTTAAAACCCGAGATGCACCTGAAGGATGACGTAAGACCGCTGATCCCAGTAGCCGCTGAGACTCGGGTTGATTTGTAAAATCGGCCTGAGGATCAAGTCCTAGCTCGGTAGGATACTTTAGGACACAAAAAGCAGCATGCTCAGTCCTTGAGACTCAGGTTGGGTGCGGCCGACCAACCTGAGGATCAAAATCTCCTCGGAAACTGTATTACACTTAAAATTTTCTGCATTGGATAGGCAATGCAGTAGCCCCCGAGACACTGGTCAGGTGGCAACACCAGATCAGGGGATCGATGTGCCCCTTTAATATTTGTAAATAATAAGCCCGAAGCCCAGTAGCCCCCGAGCCTTAATGCGGGCACGGGTGGCCGAATTAAGGATCGATATCCATAGTAAAATTACAAATTATGTGTAATGACTCTATGTATCCAAGTACTTTACGTCATTAATGCTCGGATCCGCATTGTACAAAACTTTGTTGACCGACCATCGGCTTCCACCTCCTCGGCCAGTAGCTGAGGAGTGTTTGTCCTACTTTATAAAGCCTTTATGAGGGCAAAGATTTACGACAAACAAGGCAATCTGGCCATACGGTTTTATAAACAAAGGTATGCAGAGAGATATGTTATATTACTGTTTAACAGAAGAAATGTCTTCCAAAGAAAATAGTCCCGCTATCGATCCTTTCTTTGGGTTGTCATGCTAAGCATGATCATGAAACCTCAGCTCTAATTTAAGAGCAAAATATTGAGGATTTAGTTTGGGAGGCCAGTTAATAGCCCCGGTAGTGTTCGGCGACAGTCGAGGTCAAGCCGTAAACACTTCGGCCATTGTTATGAGTGGCCCATCATTTAACACAGTCATCGGATCGCTAACCAGTTTACGCTTATTATGATAGTCAGTTTTCGGCTTTCTCCACTAAGGTGCTTAACCGTGTGAGCTGGAAGCACAATCGTAGTGGTTCTCCCTTTGCACGCCTAGCCGAACAAAGCGGAATGTAGGAAGCAAGTGCAGGAGCCGGGCAACCCAACTATTGACCGAAGACACAATTCGAAACCGATGCATATATAGCAATATCCAAGAATGTTTTTGCCGAATCTATAAAGGTGTCCGACATTGCACTGCGAGACTTGTGCTGAAAACACACAAATAGTTTAAAAGTGCCATAAGCTTGGAAAACCAAAAAAGTCAGTAAAAACTTGACGTCCGAACAAGATCAAGTGTTCGGTGCCAGTCCGAAAATTGGTCTTAGAAAAAAAAAGAGTGCTTCTGTCGTGCTTTAACATTACACATCCGATCTCAAGACTTCAAGCGGGTCAGCCTACGGCAGCAGCCTCCTATCCCGAAGGCGGAGTGCTTCTCGTTAGACCAGTTTAGCGAACTAAACTCGAGCGGTCACTAGAGAGAAAATGGGTTATCTGGCTATTGACCACACACTCACGTCAAAAAAGGAGCGATAGAAAAAGACTTTGCAACGACCAAGAAGAAAACACATTTACTATAAAATAGCTCATATAAATTTTAAGAGCCCCCAAGTGACTTGAGTAAAAGAATGATTCCATGTACCGAAGTACTTATATCATATCTATGTTCAACCGAACTTTAAACGCGTCTTAACCGACCGTCGGCTTCTCCCTCTTCGGTCAAGGACTAAAAAGTGTTATGTACTCCATCGGTCGAGAATATCTATGGTGTTTCCAATAACCAGGCAATCAGGCCATAAGGTTGTAACAGACAAAGCGCGCTCAGGGAACTTATGCTATATTACTGCAAAGTGTAAGAAGCATCTTCAAAGAAAATAGTACCCCCACCGATACCTTTCTTTGGTGCTCATTGTTATTATGAGACTTGTGCAATAGATTTTTTGTACTCATGAGTTCCGTTGTGTGCCGGCCATCATTGAAAACAATAAGAGCGCTAGCTTTCGGCTTCACCCAGTCTGAGGTCCGGCTCGGGTGACCCGATCGTGACAATCGCAGAGGTGCTCCCTTTACTCCCTAGCCGAACAATCGGGAATGTAGGGGTAAACACAGGAGCGAGGCAACCCAGCTTGCAAATCGCTTAAGTCAATATGGTGCATATTGTGGCGTAATACACGAACAAGGAACGAAGCCGTACAAGTATAATCATATGCAAGAGGAAAAGCTTCATAAAGGAAGCCCCCAAGTAAACGGGGTATTTGAATTATGCGTCACAAACAAAGTTTGGACAAGGGAATTTTTTACAAGAAACTTTTTCCCAAAAAAGTATAATGCTTGGTCGAACCGAACACAAGTTAAAAATTAAAACTTTGAGCATGAAAGCGACTTAGCTGGTTAATGTGTTCGGCATTGATGACGCGGTCCGAGCTTGATGCGGTACAAGGTTCCATCCCCCAAGCCGGTCCCGAGGTGGCGGAGCGGAGAGCTCGACACACCGAAGTGGTGACATAGCACGGTCAATGCAGACCGGCAGAGTGATGCCGAAGTCCCCGGATCATTTTCCTGTGCACAAAAAGTAGTGCAAACCGGAGATAATAGTAATAATAATAATTAAAAAATCGTTGCATAATAAATAATTTATGCAAAGTGAGTAATAAAAGAAATATGGCCTGGCGCCGAAGTCAATGTCGATGCAGGGCGTCGGCATGATGCGGTAAAGGCGTGGCAAAGCCTGAATTCACAGGCCGGTCCGAGTTCCGGATGCGGCATTCGCCGGACTATGTACGGAGACTGACTGAACCACCGTGCGACCGTCGTTAATGCGGCCACCATTTGATAGACCTGTGTACATATGATGGACAAGCCAGAGTAATAATTCCTTGGGAAAAATGAACCCAAACAAGCAAAAAATACTGGGATTAATAGCACCTGGTTTATTTGTTGTAGCAATCTGAAGGAAGGTGATTCCCGAAATTGGGACTCGATCCGCACACCCATTGCCTGATGGGCGATAAAACGATGGCATGGCAATGCTGGCAAAGGTTGGCTCGCCGAGGCAAAGCCCTCGGTCCAGCTAACGTGACGGAGCTGGCCGGCTAGTGACGCCGAAGTGTCCGGAGTAGGTTGATGAAGAGAAGGCGAATCCCCCAGTCCAGCCTCGATGTCAGCCGATGAGTCGAAGTAGGTCGGCGTGATGGACACCAGCTTGAAGAAGCAATAGTGCGGCCGTGCCGATGCAGGTCATGACGTGGTCGATGCCGGCTTGATGAAGCGACCGTGCGGTGATGCCGGTATTCCTACTCCGTGTAATCCGTGGGGCGGTGATGTTGATGATGATTTATCCTTCGTGATGCCTGTCTCTTGTTCGGCTTGCCGAGATGATGATCCGAAGAAGTTGAGCTTGGCTCAACAAAGTGACGACGTGTCTAGCACAGGTCGGCAGCCGTGGAACAATATTGCCGGACTGGTTTGACACCAGCATGATGTTGAAGATCATGTTCAAAAGATCTTAAAGTTAGTGGGATGTGTTCGGGAACAAAACACAATACCCCATACAAAACTTCCTTCAAAAGGGATGTCCGAAATCCCGTTCATAAAAAAGACGAAATCGGGTCGGATTTGTTTTCACGCAGAAAACAGATCCGAAAAGTGATGCACTAATCGGAAGGTTCCTGGAGTTTGGATGGTCAGATCGAGCTAAAATTTTAAGAGGTGGTAGATATAGGAATTCCGAAGCCGATCAACGGTTGGATCTTCCAAAGGACGTTCGAGCTAGAATCTGGACACCACGCCCTAAACTCATCCAGATTCCCGTCCAGATTTGACAGGGCTCCGGTATATCGTAGATTGTCGGAGATTCCTCCATCGGAACTCAACAAAATTTTCCAGAGTTGTTGTAGACTCAATTCCGCACAATTCCACCAAAGGGATCGTCAAAGCGATGCTCTAAGAGGTGCTGGCAGTGGATACAAGTTTGCTGTTCGGAAAAAACAGCACGGTCGCCCGAGGGCAATGTTGACGTTGAGCCCCCGAGCTCCATGGATGATTCCTCCATGATCTTGATAGAGATCGGAGTTGATGTTGATGAAGGCCCTTGTCCGAACATGACGATCAGAGATGGAGCATGGTCCTCGGTCGAGCCAGGTGACCAGTTGAGCCGGCGACGAAGATGCCGGCATCGCAGTTGACCTGCAGACGAGCCATGGATTCTTTTGCCGATCACACAGCGGAACTCTCAATGAAAGTACCAATGTCGGTGTCAAAACCGGTGGATCTCGGGTAGGGGGTCCCGAACTGTGCGTTTAGGATCGATGGTAACAGGAGGGAAGGGACACGATGTTTTACCCAGGTTCGGGCCCTCTTGATGGAGGTAAAACCCTACGTCCTGCTTGATTTATTCTTGATGATATGGGTATTACAAGAGTTGATCTACCACGAGATCGTAGAGGCTAAAACCCTAGAAGCTAGCCTATGGTATGATTGTTGTATATTTCTATCGACTAGCCTGGCCTCGGTTTATATAATGCACCAGAGGCCTAGGATAACAAGAGTCCTAGCCGAATACGCTGGTGGGGAGGAGTCCTTGTCTTGATCGCCAAGTCTTGTGGAATCTTCCTTGTATGCGGTAGCTGTCCGAACTCGCCCATGAGTATACGGCCATGGGGGTCCTCGGCCCAATCTAACAGATCGGGAGATGACGTGGTGAGTACCTCCTAGTCCAGGACACCGTCATCTGCCCTCTCGTGTTTTCAGTTTCCTGATTACAACCGAACTTTGCAGGGGAGGTTTTTGAGACGGGAGGCCGAACCTGCGGCGACAAGCCAACGAGGGGCCGCAGGGCCCCGTGGGCAGAAAAGAGGTGCAGTTTGGGCCGAGGCATCAACGCAAAGGTATGGCGTGCCCCCTTATCCAGGTGTTATACCTTCAAGGAATATTAGCACTCGTGCTCTCTTCAGGACAAAGAGACCTCGCCGGACTATATCCGGAGAGGCTGCCAATCGCGCCTCCACCAGCCAGGCTCCAAAGCCTGGTTCGGAGGCGGGGGCGAACACAAGGCGCGCACCGGACGCTCCTCCGACGGAGGATGTGGACAGGTTGTCTGCCACCCACTCTGAGGTGGAGAGTGCCATGAACCACAGGCATCGCCGGACAATTTTTCTCGATGCTTGTTTCTCCCAAGAGGCATTAGATGCCTTTAATTCGGGAGATGCGTACCTCCGTGCCGCTCAAAATGGTCTAGCCAGAGCCACGGAGAAATATGTAAAAGACATACGGGTAAGAAAATTTTGGTAATTATATATATATATATATATATGCCAGTAGCCCTCGAGACTTGAAACAGTTAGAATAACTGATTTAAGGATCATTTGTTATGCAGGTTCTTACAGAAAAGAATTCCCTACTGTCCAAGGAGCTGGAAGAGTGCAAAGTCCAACTTGAGGCTGCACTAGCCGCGGCAGGGGAGCCCAAGGAGACCCCCTCTGGTAATATACACTTCGAAAGATAAGTATTTTGCGAAGCACGGCATGGGTGCGAATCTGACAAATGAAATTGCAGATGGCGTCGGATTGAATCCGGAAAGGCAACACCTCCTACGCCAGCTGAAGGCTGGTGAGAAGGTGCTGACAAAGGTGAGGCGGGAGAAAAACGATTCCAAGATGCCAACATCAAGCTGGGCGTCGACCTGAAAGATGTTCGTGCCCAGCTGTCAGACTCCGTTAAGGAGAATCAGCGGCTTCGGTGCGGCATATTTAGTAAGTGCTTGAACGAACCTTTGAAAAAAAGTTCGGCGGGGAAGTCGACTAACAGAGTAATGTCTGTAGGTGTGCTAACAGGTCGTCCTGCAAAGGAGATGCCCGGTTCTACGGGTGACCTTGTTCCCGAGCTCTCGCAACTGCTCGAGCGAGTTCGGAAGGCGATGCAAGGCGTCGCCCAGGCCCTGTGGTCATCCATCTCCATGCCCGAAGGTCTTGGAGAGCTTGCGGAGAAGCTAAAGGGAGCACGGCGGCGTTTCCGATTGTGGAAGATATCGGCCTGCCGTCAAGGCGCTAGAGAGGCCTGGGCCATGGTGAAGACGCGGTACACCAAGGCTGACCCCAACCACATGGCTGAGGTCGGTCCTGTGGGGCCTGATGGGAAGGAGATTCCTGTAAGCTTAGTATACGGCCAAGTAGAATTGGCCGCAAAGTATTCCCAGCAGGACTGTAAATTAGACAGCCTGTTAGATGGTATTGAAGAGGAATACAATCAGTCAGAATGACTATGTAATTTAATTGACATTTATAATGCCTTCTAGCCGGATTGTAGATCGTTTGTCATGGCCGACCTTTTCGCTTCAGCCTCGAGACCTGACGGTCCGGAGTGTGTCCGAATTTTCATGCGGTTATATAAGAACCGGGGAATGCATGGAGACCAGGCATAGGGGTCATTAGTGCGTGAACAGACAAGTGCTCGACTAGTTATGTTATATGACATGGTTAGTAAGAAACATCTTCCAGGGAGAATAGTTCCGTTAGGGGTTCCTTTCCCTGGGAGGCATGCCCTAAAGTGCATGTCCATTCTGCGAAAAAGACGCGGGAAAAGGCATCTGGGGGCGCATAAATAAATAAGTGAAAAGATCATCTTTTAGGTCACCGACCGAATATTCCCTTAAGAATGCTAGCTTTTGGCTTCACCCAGTCTGAGGTACACATCCGGCTGATCCGGCAGTAACAATTGCAGAGGTGCTCCCTTTACCGCCTAGCCGAATAATCGGGAACGTAGGGGTAAGCACAGGAGTCAGGCAACCCAGCTTGGCCAAAACTTAAGTCATATCGATGCATATAATGATGAAATAAAAGGTACATGCGGAAGTGTAACACATGTGTTGGGCATGAAGCCCGTATAAATAAGCTTCTGTTAAAAGAAGCCCCCAGGTTTAATGAGTGCGAATAGCACGTCATTTGATGAGCCTTTAAAGGCTATAAGAGAAAGGAAGGGGAGAAGGAGAGAACTGTAAGACAGACAGTATATAAAAAATGGACAGAGGAAGGAGACGAACACAGAGTCCGGCGCTAGGCATAGAATCTTTGGAGACGGGCTGCGTTCCATAGGTTCGGCTCGAGTCGGTTATCCGATGCATCTCGCAGGCGGTACGCTCCACCAGTCAGGACTTGGTCAATTATGAAGGGACCTTCCCACTTGGGCTTGAGTTTGTCCTTTTTCTTGTCTGGCAGGCGTAGAACTAATTCGCCAATGTTGTAATTTTTGGCCCATACTTCTCTGCTTTGGTATCTTTGAGCCCGCTGTTGATAGAATGTGGAACGGGCTTTTGCCACGTCATGCTCCTCCTCCAATGTGTCCAAACTGTCCTGCCGATCGAGTTCTGCTTCTCTTTCTTCGTACATGCGCACTCGAGGTGAGTCATGAATTATGTCGCAAGGCAGAACTGCCTCTACGCCGTACACCATAAAGAATGGTGTGTATCCGGTGGTGCGATTCGGCGTGGTCCGCAGCCCCCAGAGTACGGAGTCGAGCTCCTCTACCCAGTGCGTGTTAGATTCCTTGAGGGAACGCACTAATCTGGATTTGATGCTGCTCATGATAAGACCATTTGCACGTTCGACCTGACCGTTAGTTTGTGGGTGATAGACAGAAGCATAATCGAGCTTGATGCCCATGTTTTTGCACCAGAGTTTTACCTCGTCGGCCGTAAAGTTCGTGCCGTTATCAGTGATGATGCTGTGGGGGACGCCGTAGCGGTGTACAACCCCGGATATAAAGTCTATCACCGGTCCAGATTTGGCCGTCTTAACAGGCTTGGCTTCTATCCATTTGGTGAACTTATCCACCATGACCAGTAAGTATTTTTGCTTGTGGGTTCCGCCTTTAAGGGGTCCCACCATGTCAAGCCCCCAGACCACGAAGGGCCAAGTGATGGGGATAGTTTGGAGGGCGGTGGGTGGCATATGGCTTTGGTTTGCAAAGAGCTGGCAACCGGCGCATCGTTGGACTAAGTCTTGGGCGTCTGCTCGGGCCATCGGCCAATAAAAGCATGTACGGAAGGCCTTGCTTACAAGGGACCGAGCTGCAGTGTGATGACCGCCGAGTCCGGCATGAATTTCAGCCAGGAGGTTCCGCCCTTCCTCTTCGGAGATGCACCTTTGAAGTACTCCGGTAGTGCTTTTCTTATAAAGCTCTCCCTCGTGGACTTTGTAGGCTTTGGATCGCCGCACTATGCAGTGTGCCTCATTTTGGTCCTCGGGGAGTTCTTGCCTAGTAAGGTAGGCAAGGAACGGTTCTGTCCACGGGGCGATGACAGCCATTATTACGTGGGCTGAAGGTGTTTTTTCATTGGCAGAGCCTCCGATTGTGTCAGAATGTTCGGTGTCGGGTAGTGCGGTTGGGTCTGGGCTGTTATTGTTCGGCTCCCCTTCCCATACTACGGATGGCTTGAACAGCCTTTCCAAGAAGATGTTGGGGGGGACTACATCGCGTTTTGCGCCGATGCGTGCCAGGACATCTGCCGCTTGATTATTTTCTCGGGCTATATGGTGAAATTCAAGCCCTTCGAACCGAGCTGACATTTTTAGGACGGCGTTGCGATAAGCTGCCATTTTTGGATCCTTGGCATCGAAGTCTCCATTTATTTGGGATATTGCGAGGTTCGAGTCCCCGCGCACCTCTAGGCATTGAATACCCATGGATACTGCCATCCGGAGACCATGTAAAAGGGCCTCATATTCGGCTGCATTGTTGGAGTCTGTGTACATAATCTAGAGTATGTATTGAACTGTGTCTCCTGTGGGGGACGTCAAAACGACGCCAGCCCCTAGTCTGGCCAACATCTTGGAGCCGTCGAAATGCATGATCCAATTTGAATATGTACCGTGCTCTTTAGGGAATTCGGCCTCCGTCCATTCTGCGACGAAGTCGGCCAAAACTTGCGACTTGATGGCTCGCCGTGGCTTATAAGTTATGTCAAACGGGAGGAGCTCAATGGCCCATTTTGCAATCCGGCCCGTTGCGTCACGGTTGTTTATAATATCGTTAAGTGGTACTTCCGAGGCTACTGTTATTGAACACTCTTGAAAGTAGTGTCGTAGCTTCCGAGATGCCATGAATACTGCATAAGCAATCTTTTGATAATGCGGGTACCGTGATTTGCATGGAGTGAGGACAGTGGACACATAATAGACCGGCTTTTGAAGGGGGAATTTGTGTCCGTCCGTTTCTCGTTCGACGACGAGCACTGCGCTTACAACCTGATGTGTTGCTGCAATGTACAATAGCATTGGTTCGCCAATGTTTGGCGCGGCCAGGACTGGGTTTGTTTCCAATATGGCTTTTATTTCCTCGAGTCCGGCCATGGCTGCATCCGTCCATTCAAAGTGTTCGGTGCGCCGAAGGAGGCGGTAAAGGGGTAGGGCCTTTTCTCCCAAGCGGGAGATAAAGCGGCTTAGAGCCACCACGCATCCGGTTAACTTATGTATTTGTTTGAGGTATTTTGGGATATCCAATTGTGACAGAGCTCAGATCTTGGCTGGATTTGCTTCAATTCCTCTATCGGATACAATGAAGCCCAAGAGCTTTCCGGCTGGAACGCCGAAAACGCATCTTTCCGGGTTGAGCTTGATGTCGTATGTTCGGACGTTATCAAATGTGAGCCTCAAGTCGTCTACTAGAGATTCGACATGTCTTGTTTTGACGACCACATCATCTACATATGCCTCCACTATTTTGCCGATCTGGTTTGCCAGACATGTCTGAATCATGCGCTGATATGTTGCACCGGCGTTTTTGAGCCTGAAGGGCATTGTGTTGAAGCAGAATGGGCCGTATGGTGTGATAAATGCTGTTGCGGCTTGGTCTGGTTCTGCCATCTTGATTTGATGGTAGCCGGAATATGCGTCGAGGAAACAAAACGAATCGTGTCCTGCAGTGGCGTCGATAATTTGATCGATGCGAGGGAGGGGGAAGGGATTCTCTGGGCAAGCCTTGTTAAGGTCTTTAAAATCAACGCACAGGCGCCAGGATTTGTCCTTCTTTGGTACCATCACCAGGTTTGCTAGCCAGTCCGGATGTTTTATATCTCTGATGAATCCGGCCTCCAATAGCTTTGCTAGCTCCTCTCCCATGGCATGTCTCTTAGGTTCGGAAAAATGCCGAAGAGCTTGTTTGACAGGTTTGAATCCTTTTAGGATATTTAAGCTGTGCTCGGCCAGCCTGCGTGGGATTCCTGGCATGTCTGAAGGGTGAGGCAAAAATGTCCCAGTTCTTTCGTAGGAACTCTCGCAGTGCGGCGTCTACATCAGGGTTTAACTGTGCCCCGATGGAAGCTGTTTTATTGGGGTCTGTTGGATGGACCTGGAATTTGACTATTTCGTCCGCCAGTTTAAAGGAGGTGGACTTGGATCTTTTGTCGAGTGCCACATCGTCCCTATTCACCATGGAGCGCAGCGCAGTCAGTTCCTCAGCCGCTAGGGCTTCGGATAGTGCCTCGAGGGCCAGTGCGGCTGTCTTGTTTTCGGTGCGGAGTGTATCCGGCATACCGAACACCACATCTAGTGTGATTTTTCCTGTACAGCGCGCTTCCCGACTGGGGATTATTCCTCTAAAGGTTGTGCTGCTTCGCTCAATGCGTTTCCAGTCTATTTCCATTTTTTGAAGGGTTTCCTCGTAAATGAGGTTCAATCCGTTGCCGCCGTCCATGAGTACCTTGGTAAGACGAAAGCCGTCCACTATTGGACTGAGGACCAATGCGGCTGGTGCTCGGGCTATTCGGAATTTAGGTTCATCACTGGCGTTAAAGGTAATAGCCGTGTCACTCCATGGGTTTATTGTTGCTACTTGGTAGACTTCGGCAAGGCTGCGGAGTGTCCTTTTTCGCATATTATTTGATGCGAAAGTCTCGAAGACTGTTAATACCGTATTGGTGTCTCTAGGGTGGCTTTCTGTGGCCTCCGGAATTAGGAGATCTTCGCCAATTTTGGCCACCTGCCGGAGTATCCAACATGCTCTAAGGCTGTGAGTTGGTGTGGCGTCCTCTGTACTGTGAATTTTACAGGGTCCATTGAGCCATCCTTCCAGTACGGTTCCATGCCCTGTAGAGGGCTTTTGCTTTTTGGTGTTTGACCCGGGTGTCTGGCGATGATGCACCCTTTTATTTCGGACTGGGTTTATATTCAGGGCCGGATCGTCCCAAAATTTTATTTCGATTTTCCAGGCGCTTTCCATCGCACAGTACTTTCGTACGATGGACGCCAAGTCAGCGAAGCGTGTAATATCACGGCGACTTATGGCATTGAGGATTCCCTTGTCCGTGCAATTATTGCAGAAGATTGAGATTGTGTCTTCCTCGCGGCAGTCCCTTATCCTGTTCCTAACCAGGAGGAATATGGCCCAGTAATGATGTACTGTTTCTTCGGGCTCTTACCTGATTTGGGATAGATCGCTTGTGTTCGGGTGGGTGGGTGGAATTAAATCCGAAGCCTCACCCAATCTGAGGCTCAGAGGCCGAGGAGTTTCCGAACTTGAAAATTTGGATTCCTGGATGTTGTCCAATGAATCCAGCCCGTCGCCTGACTCTAAGTTCAGGTCTTGAGTGATATCCTCCCCTCCACGGGTATCCGGCTTGGAGGGATCGGGAATCCAGACGTAGCTAGTCCTTAAGATAGATGAAGGGTCGCCGCACTGTCCCTCTACCACGGCAACGTGATGGGTGACTTGGGGAGAGTTAACCTCTCTCAGATCGGGTTTAGGCCCAATCTGGTCATAATCCGTAGCAACTCCTAGGGCGGCGATGCGATCCAAGAGCTCGTTTATGGAGGAGATCTCCATTGGATCTAACTGCTTGGCAAGTTCCGAGCTGACATGAAGATTGTTTTCGAAGGCTCGAGAGGTCATCGTCGGCGTAGAAGCCGAACAGGCGGTCATAAGAAAACCACCTAGCCGGAGGGTTTGGCCGACAGCCAAAGCTCCCTTAGCAATGGTGCTGTCTTTAAAGACGGGGTGAGGCATCCTTCCTAATGGCGACGACACAGAGGAACTCTCAATGAAAGCACCAATGTCGGTGTCAAAACCGGCGGATCTCGGGTAGGGGGTCCCGAACTGTGCGTCTAGGCCGGATGGTAACAGGAGGCAAGGGACACGAAGTTTTACCCAGGTTCGGGCCCTCTTGATGGAGGTAAAACCCTACGTCCTGCTTGATTAATATTGATGATATGGGTAGTACAAGAGTAGATCTACCACGAGATCGGAGAGGCTAAACCCTAGAAGCTAGCCTATGGTATGATTGTTGTTCTGTCTGTTGTCCTACAGACTAAAACCCTCCGGTTTATATAGACAACGGAGAGGGTTAGGGTTACACAAAGTCGGTTCCAATGGTAGGATATCTACATATCCGTATCGCCAAGATTGCCTTCCACGCCAAGGAAAGTCCCTTCCGGACACGGGACGAAGTCTTCAATCTTGTATCTTCATAGTCCAGGAGTCTGGTTGAAGGTATAGTCCGGCCATCCGGACACCCCCTAATCCAGGACTCCCTCGGTAGGTAAGAAACATTCTTTCTAGAAACCCATAGCAGCCACATAAAACATGCGACAATAATTAGAGGATGTCTAACTTGTTTTTGCAGGGTATGCTATGTGATGTGATATGGCCAAAAGGATGTGATGAATTATATATATGTGATGTATGAGATTGACCATGTTCTTGTAATAGGATTCACGACTTGCATGTCGATGAGTATGACAACCGGCAGGAGCCATAGGAGTTGTCTTAATTTATTGTATGACCTGCGTGTCAATGAAAAAACGCCATGTAATTACTTTACTTTATTGCTAACCGTTAGCCATAGTAGTAGAAGTAATAGTTGGCGAGACAACTTCATGAAGGCACGATGATGGAGATCATGGTGTCATGCCGATGACGAAGGTGATCATGCCGCACCTCGAAGATGGAGATCAAAAGGCACAAGATGATATTGGCCATATCATGTCACTTTATGATTTGCATGTGATGTTTATCATGTTTGCATCTTATTTGCTTAGAACGACGATAGCATAAATAAGATGATCCCTCACAAAATTTCAAGTAAGTGTTTCCCCTAACTGTGCACCGTTGCAAAGGATCGTTGTTTAGAAGCACCATGTGATGATCAGGTGTGATAGATTCAAACGTTCGCATACAACGGGTGTAAGCCGGATTTACACATGCGAAACACTTAGGTTGACTTGACGATTCGGGCATGTACAGACATGGCCTTGGAACACAAGAGACTGAAAGGTAGAACATGAGTCGTATAGTAGATGTGATCAACATGGAGATGTTCACCGTTGATGACTAGTCCGTCTCACGTGATGATCGGGCACGGCCTAGTCGATTCGGATCATGTATCACTTAGATGAATAGAGGGATGTCTATCTAAGTGGGAGTTCATTAAATAATTTTATTATACAAACTTAATTATCATGAACCTAGTCTAAATTGTCTTTGCAAATTATGTTGTGGATTAATAGCTTGCGCTTTAGCTCCTCGTTTTAATACATTCCTGGAGAAATACTAAGTTGAAAGATATTGTAAGCAATTGTGCGGACTAGGGCCGTAGTCTGAGGATTGTCCTCACTGCTACACAGAAGGCTTCTGTCCTTGATGCACCACTCCGTGTGCCAACCCCTCTGGTGTCGTCTGTGGATGTTGTGAACATCTGGTAGACACGTTTTGATGACTACCTGATAGTTTAGTGTGCCATGCTTTGCGGCTTAGACTCGGAGCTCCAAAAGCGTTTTGAACACCATGGAACATTTGAGATGTTCCAAGAGCTGAAATTGGTATTTCGGGCTCATGCCCGTGTTGAGATGTTTGAGACCTCTGGCAAGATCTTTGCCTACAAGATGGAGGAGAATAGCTCAGCCAGTGAGCATGTGCTCAGAATGTTTGGGTACATCAATCACTTGAATCAAGTGGGAGTTAATCTTCCAGATAAGAGAGTGATTGACAAAAGTTCTCCAGTCATTATCACCAAGTTGCTAGAGTTTCGTGATGAACTCTAACATTCAAGGGAAGATTATCCCGGAGCTGTTCGTCGTGCTTAAGGCCGAAAAGGTAGAAATCAAGAAGGAGCATCAAGTGTTGATGGTTAACAAGACCACTGGTTTCAAAGAAGGGCAAGGGCAAGAAGGGAAACTTCATGAATGGCAAGCCAGTTGCCGCTCCAGTGAAGAAACCCAAGAACCCAAACCCGAGACAAAGTGCTTCTATTAGGGGAACAGTCACTGGTAGCGGAACTGCCTCAAATACTTGGTAGATAAGAAGGCTGGAAACTTCAACAAAAGTATATTTGATATATGTGTTATTCATGTGTACCTTACTAGTACTCCTAGTAGCACATGGGTATTAGATACTGGTTCAGTTGCTAATATTGGTAACTCGAAACAAAAGCTACGGAATAAACGGAGACGAGCTAAGGGCGAGGTGACGATATGTGTTGGGAGTGTTTCCAAGGATGATATGATCACCATCGCATGCTCCCTCTACCTTCGGGGTTAGTGTTGAACCTAGATAAATGTTGTTTGCATTGGTGTCTGCGTTGAGCATGAACATGATTAGATCATGTTTATTGCAATACGGTTATTCATTTAAGTCAGAGAATAATGGTTATTCTATTTACATGAATAATACCATATATGGTCATGCACCCAATGTGAATGGTTTATTGAATATCAGTCGTAGTGATACACATGTTCATAACATTGATGCCAAAAGATGTAGAGTTGATAATGATAGTACCACTTTCTTGTGGCACTGCCGCTTAGGTCATATTGGTGTAAAGCGCATGAAGAACCTACATGCCGATGGACTTTTGGAGTCACTTGATTTTGAATCACTTGACACATGTGAACCATGCCTCATTGGCAAGATGACTAAAAACCTATTTTCTGGAACAATGGAACGGGAAAGTGACTTGTTGGAAATCATACATGCTGATGTGTGCGGTCCGATGAGTGTTGACGCACGCGGTGGATATCATTATTCTCTCACCTTCACCGATGAATTGAGTAGATATGGGTATATTTACTTAATAAAGCATAAGTCTGAAACGTTTGAAAAGTTCAAAGCAATTTCAGAGTGAAGTTGAGAATCATCGTAACAAGAAGATCAAGTTCCTGCGATCTGATCAAGGGAGAGTATCTAAGTTATGAGTTTGGCAATCACTAAAGACAAAGTGGAATCGTTTCACAGTTGACGCCACCTGGAACACCATAGCGTAATGGTGTGTCCGAACGTCGTAATCGCACCCTATTGGATATAGTGCGATCTATGATGTCTCTTACCGATCTACCACTATCATTTTGGGGTTATGCATTAGAGACAATTACATTCACTTTCAATAGGGCACCATCTAAGTCCGTGGAGACGACACCGTATGAACTATGGTTTGGCAAGAAACCTAAGTTGTTGTTTCTTAAGGTTTGGGGCTACGATGCTTATGTCGATAGGCTTCGGCCAGAAAAGCTCGAACCCAAAGCAGAAAATTGTGTCTTCATAGAATACCCAAACAAGACGATTGGGTATACCTTCTATCTCAGATCTGAGGGCAAAGTGTTTGTCGCTATGAACATGTCCTTTCTCAAGAAAAGTTTCTCTCGAAAAAATTGAGTGGGAGGAAGATAGAACTTGATGAGGTTGTTGAACCTTCACTTCAACCAAAGAGTAGCGCATCACAGAAAGATGTTTCTGTGGCACCTACGTTAGTTGAAGAGAAAGCTAATGATGATGATAATGAATCTTCAGATCAAGTTACTATCGAACCTCGTAGGTCGACAAGGGTGTGTACAACTTCTGAGTGGTAACCCTATCTTAAAGGTGTTGTTGGACAACGATGAACCTATGAGCTATGGAGAAGCGATGGTGGGCCCGGATTCCAACAAATGGCTAGGAGCCATGAAATCCGAGATAGGATCCATGTATAAGAACAAAGTATGGACTTTGGTGGACTTGCCCGATGATTGGAAAGCCATTAAGAATAAATGGATCTTTAAGAAGAAGACAGACGCTGATGGTAATGTCACCATTTATGAAGTTCGACTTGTCTCAAAGAAGTTTCCAACAAGTTCAAGGAGTTGATTGTGATGAGACTTTCTCAATCATAGCGATGCTAAAGTCTGTTAGAATTATGTTAGTAGTTGCTGCATTTTCATTTATGAAATCTAGCAAATGGATGAAGTTTCCTTGACAGTTTCCATGAGGAAAGGTTGTATATGATACAACCAAAAGGTTTTGTCAATCCTAAGGATGCTAAAAGGTATGCAAACTCCGGTGATCCTTCTATGGACTGGAGCAAGCATCTCAGAGTTGGAACATACGCTTTGATAAGGTGATTAAAGCTTTTGGGTTTATACAAAGTTTGCAAGAAACTTGTATTTACAAGAAAGTGAGTGTGAGCACTACAACATTTTTAATAAGTATATGTGGATGACATATTATTGATCGGAAATGATGTAGAATTTCTGGAAAGCATAAAGGGTTGTTTGAATGAAGTTTTTCAAAGGAAGACCTGGGTAAAACTGCTTACATATTGGGTATCAAGATCTATAGAGATAGATCAAGACGCCTGATAAGACTTTTACAGAGCACATACCTTGATGTGATTTTGAAGGAGTTCAAAATGGATCAGTCAAAGAAGGAGTTATTGCCTGAGTTGTAAGGTGTGAAGTTAAGACTTGAAGCTCGACCATGGCAGAAGAAAGTGAAAGGACGAAATTCATCCCATATGCCTTAGCCATAGACTCTATGCGATATGCCATGATGTGTACCGCGATGTGCCTTGCCACGTGTCTGTCAAGGGGGTATAAGAGTGATCCAGGAGTGGATCATTGGATAGCGGTCAAAATTGTCCTTAGGAATAGAAATGTTTCTCGATTATGGAGGTGATGAAGAGTTCAGCGTAAAGGGTTACGTCGATGCAAGCTTTAACACCTATCCGGATGACTCTGAGTAGAAAACCGGATACGTATAGTGGAGCAACCATTTGGAATAGCTCCAAATGGAGCATAGTAGCAATATCTACAATATGAAATAGAGATTTGCGAAGAACACACGGATCTGAATGTTGCAGACCCATTGACTAAAACCTCTCTCGTAAGCATAAACATGATCAAACTCTAGTAAACTCTTGGGTGTTAATCACATGGCGATGTGAACTAGATTATTGACTCTAGTAAACTCTTTGTGTGTTAGTCACATGGCGATGTGAACTAAGAGTGTTAATCCCATGGCGATGTGAACTAGATTATTGACTCTAGTGCAAGTGGGAGACTGTTGGAAATATGCCCTAGAGGCAATAATAAAATGGTTATTATTATATTTCCTTGTTCTTGATAATTGTCTTCTGTTCATGCTTTAATTGTATTAACCGAAAACCGTAATACATGTGTGAATACATAGATGAAAACATGTCCCTAGTGAGCCTCTAGTTGACTAGCTCGTTGATCAATAGATGGTTATGATTTCCTGACCATGGACATTGGATGTTGTTGATAACGGGATCACATCATTAGGAGAATGATGTGATGGACAAGACTCAATCCTAAGCATAGCACAAGATCGTGTAGTTCGTTCGCTAGAGCTTTTCTAATGTCAATTATCGTTTCCTTAGACCATGAGATTGTGCAACTCCCAGATACCGTAGGAATGCTTTGGTTGTATCAAACGTCACAACGTAACTGGGTGACTATAAAGGTGCACTATAGGTATCTCCGAAAGTGTCTGTTGGGTTGGCACAAATCGAGACAGGGATTTGTCACTCCGTATGACGGAGAGGTATATCTGGGCCCACTCGGTAATGCATCATCCTAATGAGCTCAGTTTGACTAAAGAGTTAGTCAAGGGATCATGCATTACGGAACGAGTAAAGAGACTTGCCGGTAACGAGATTGAACAAGGTATGGGGATACCGACGATCGAATCTCGGGCAAGTAGCATACCGATAGACAAAGGGAATTGTATACGGGATTGATTGAATCCCCGACATCGTGGTTCATCCGATGAGATCATCGTGGAACATGTGGGAGCCAATATGGTATCCAGATCCCGCTATTGGTTATTGGGCAGAGAGGTGTCTCAATCATGTCTGCATGGTTCCCGAACCCGTAGGGTCTACACACTTAAGGTTCGGTGACACTAGAGTTATAACGAGAATAGTATGTGGTTACCTAAGGTAGTTCGGAGTCCTAGATGAGATCCCGGACGTCGCGAGGAGTTCCAGAATGGTCCGAAGGTGAAGATCGATATATTGGATGAAGGGTATTGGAGTCCGGAAGTGTTCTGGGGGTACCAGGCTATGGCCAGCATGACCGAAAGGTGTTTCAGGAGCCCCGGCAAGTGTTGCAGGGCCTCATAGGCCAAGGGGAGGGGCAAAGGAGCCCACTAAGGGGCTGTGCACCCCACACCCTTTTCTCATGTTACTTGGAGAGGTGGGGCGCCTCCACCTGGCTTGGGAGGCAAGCCTCCACCTGCTTGGCTTGGGGGGCAAGTCTCCCTAGGGTTTCCCTAGGGAGATCCAATCTGCCCTAGCCGCCGTCCCCTAGGGGAAACCCTAGGGCGCCTCCCCCTCTCCCCTTCCCCTATATATAGTGAGGGGTGGGAGGGCTGCCATACCCTTCCCCTGGCGCAACCCTCCCCCTCTCGAACTCCTCTTCCATAGTGCTTGGGGAAGCCCTGCCGGAGAACCACGAGCTCCTCCATCATGACGTCGTCGTGCTGCTGGAGTTCTCCCTCAACTTCTCCTATCCCCTTGCTGGATCAAGAAGGAGTCGTCCCCGGGCTGTACGTGTGTTGAACGCGGAGGCGCCATACATTCGGCGCTAGATCGGATCTTCCGTGATTTGAATCACCGCGAGTACGACTCCATCAACCGCATTCTTGTAACGCTTCCACTTAGCGATCTTCAAGGGTATGAAGATGCACTCCCTCTCTCTCTTGTTGCTAGCATCTCCTAGATCGATCTTGGTGACACGTAGGAAAATTTTGAATTATTACTACGTTCCCCAACACTTCTCCCAATTCAAGACGAAATTAGTTTCTTCAGATCTCTGCAAAACTCGATCAAGGTTGCTTAAGAAATCATCAAAAGAAGTTCCATACACGGAGAAATCATCCATGAAAACCTCAACAATCTTTTCACAAAAGTCAGATAATATAGCAGTCATACATCTTTGAAAGGTAGCAGGTGGATTACATAAACCAAAAGGCATACGTCTATAAGCAAAGGTACCGAAAGGGCAGGTAAAAGTGGTCTTTTCCTGATCCTCTTTCGACATAGGTATTTGAGAGAAACTAGAATAACCGTCTAGAAAGCAAAAATGTGTATGTTTGGATAATCTCTCTAGCATTTGATTAATAAAAGGTAAAGGGTAATGATCCTTTCTAGTAGCTTTATTTAATTTGCGGAAATCAATTACCATTCTATAACCTCTAACAATTCTTTGTGGGATCAATTCATCTTTATCATTAGGAACAACTGTAATGCCTTCCTTCTTAGGGACACAATGGACAGGACTTACCCACAGACTATCAGCAACAGGATAAATTATACCTTCCTCCAGAAGTTTTAGTATTTCATTTCTTACCACTTCTTTCATCTTAGGATTTAACCGTCGTTGGTGATCAACAACCGGTTTAGCGTCTTTCTCCAATTTTATTTTGTGCTGGCATAGAGTGGGACTAATGCCCTTAAGATCATCAAGAGTATATCCAATAGCAGCACGGTGCTTCTTCAGAGTTTTCAATAATCTCTCTTCTTCCTGCTCTGAAAGGTTAGCACTAATAATAACAGGATATATCTTCTTTTCATCAAGATAAGCATATTTAAGAGTATCAGGTAATGGTTTAAGCTCAAACACGGGATCACCCTTGGGTGGAGGAGGATCCCCTAGAATTTCAACAGGCAAGTTGTGTTTCAAAATAGGTCCCTGTTTAAAGAATACTTCATCTATTTCCCTTCTTTCATTCATAAGCATATCATTTTCATGGTCTAGCAAATATTTTTCTAAAGGATCATTAGGAGGCACGGCAATAGAAGCAAGACCAATAATTTCATCTTTACTAGGCAATTCTTTATCATGGGGTTGTCTACGAAATTTAGCAAAATTAAAATCATGAGACATATCCCCTAAACCAACAGAAACAATATCCTTTTTGCAGTCTATCTTAGCATTAACAGTATTCACGAAGGGTCTACCAGATATAATGGAAAAAAGTCATCTTGTGGGGAACCAAGAACAAGAAATCAGTAGGATATTTAACTTTCCCGCACAAGACTTCAACATCTCTAACAATCCCAACTGGTGAAATAGTATCTCTATTGGCAAGCTTAATAGTAACATCAATATCTTCTATCTCAGCAGGTGCAATATCATGCATAATTTCTTTATATAAGGTATGAGGTATTGCACTCGCACTAGCACACATGTCACATAAGCTATGATAGCAATGATCTCCTATTTTAACAGAAACAGCAGGCATGCCTACAACAGGTCTATGTTTATCTTTAGTATCGGGTCTAGCAATTCTAGCAGCCTCATCACAGAAGTAAATAACATGCCCATCAATATTATCGACCAAGAGATCTTTAACCATAGCAATCCTAGGTTCAACTTTAATTTGCTCAGAGGGTGTAGGTGTTCTAGTATTACTCTTACGAACCACAGTTGAAGTTTTAGCATGATCCTTTATTCTAACGGGGAAATGTGGTTTTTTAATATAAGCGGTAGGAACAATAGGATCAACATTATAAGTGATAGTATTTTCTTCAACTTTAATAGGTTCAACTACTTTTACTTCGATGGGAGGATGATATTTAAACCACTTCTCCTTAGGGAGATCAACATGAGTAGAAAATGATTCACAAAAAGAAGCTACTATCTCAGAGTCAAGTCCATATTAAGTGCTAAATTCATGAAAAGCATAGGTATCCATAAAAGATTTAACACAATCAAACTTAGGTGTTATACCTGACTCCTTACCTTCGTCAAGTTCCCAATCTTCAGAGTTGCGTTTAATTCTTTCCAATAAATCCCATCTGAATTCAATAGTCTTCATCATAAAAGAACTAGTGCAAGAAGTATTGAGCATGGAGCGATTATTGAGAGAAAGTCGGGCATAAAAATTTTGAATAATAATTTCTCTTGAGAGCTCATGATTGGGGCATGAATATAACATTGACTTAAGCCTCCCCCAAGCTTGAGCGATACTTTCTCCTTCGTGAGGCCAAAAATTATATATATATATATATATATATATACATATAATTACGATCACGATGAACCAGATGCATAGGATAAAACTTCTGATGAAATTCCAATTTCAATCGGTTGTAGTTCCATGATCCAATATCATCACATAGCCTAAGCCATGTCAATGCCTTTCCCTTCAAAGATAAAGGGAAGACCTTCTTCTTGATAACATCCTCGGGCATACCTACAAGCTTAAATAATCCACAAACTTCATCCACATAGATTAGGTGCATATCGGGATGTAATGTTCCATCTCCTGTAAAAGGATTAGCTAGCAGTTTCTCTATCATACCCGAAGGAATTTCAAAGTAAACATTTTCAGTAGGTTCAGTAGGTTGAGGAGCAACTCTTTGCTCTACTGGTCAGGGTGAAGGTACCCCGAACAAGCCCCTCAAAGGATTGCTTCCCATAATTACAAGTGACAGTAAATTTCATCACACTATATAATTTTTTCCTTACCAAAGGCACTTCACTCCCTGGCAACGGCGCCAAAAAAGAGTCTTGATGACCCACAAGTATAGGGGATCTATCGTAGTCCCTTCGATAAGTAAGAGTGTCGAACCCAACGAGGAGCAGAAGGAAATGACAAGCAGTTTTCAGTAAGGTATTCTCTACAGGCACTGAAATTATCGGTAACAGATAGTTTTGTGATAAAGTAATTCGTAATGGGTAACAAGTAATAAAATTAAATAAGGTGCAGCAAGGTGGCCCAATCCTTTTTGTAGAAAAGTACAAGCCTGGACAAACTCTTATATAAAGGAAAGCGCTCCTGAGGAGACATGGGAATTATCACCAAGCTAGTTTTCATCATGCTCATATGATTCGCGTTCGTTACTTTGATAATTTGATATGTGGGAGGACCGGTGCTTGGGTACTGCCCTTCCTTGGACAAGCATCCCACTTATGATTAACCCCTCTCGCAAGCATCCGCAACTACGAAAGAAGAATTAAGGTAAACCTAACCATAGCATGAAACATATGGATCCAAATCAGCCCCTTACGAAGCAACCCATAAACTAGGGTTTAAGCTTCTGTCACTCTAGAAACCCATCATCTACTTATTACTTCCCAATGCTTTCCCCTAGGCCCAAACAATGGTGAAGTGTCATGTAGTCGACGTTCACATAACACCACTAGAGGAAAGACAACATACATCTCATCAAAATATCGAACGAATACCAAATTCACATGACTACTTATAGCAAGACTTCTCCGATGTCCTCAGGAACAAACGTAAATACTCACAAATCATATTCATGTTCATAATCAGAGGGGTATTAATGTGCATAAAGGATCTGAACATATAATCTTCCACCAAATAAACCAACTAGCATCAACTACAAGGAGTAATCAACACTACTAGCAACCCACAGGTACCAATCTGAGGTTTTGAGACAAAGATCGGATACAAGAGATGAACTAGGGTTTGAGAGGAGATGGTGCTGGTGAAGATGTGGATGGAGATTGACCCCCTCCCGATGAGAGGATCAATGGTGATGACAATGGTGACGATTTCCCCCTCCCAGAGGGATGTTTCCTCGGCAGAACAGCTCTGTCGGAGCCCTAGATTGGTTCCGCCAAGGTTCCGCCTCGAGACGGCGTCACCAAAGACACCTTATACCAGAAGATGGGCATCGGGGGCCTGTCAGGTGGCCCACGAGGCAGGGGGCGCGCCCAGGGGGGTAGGGCGCGCCCCCACCCTCGTGGACGGTGGGTGGCCCCTCTCTGGTGCTTTCTTCGCCCAATATTTTTTATATATTCCAAAACTGACTTTCGTGGAGTTTCAGGACTTTTGGAGTTGCGCAAAATAGGTCTCTAATATTTGCTCCTTTTCCAGCCTAGAATTCCAGCTGCCGGCATTCTCCCTCTTCATGTAAACCTTGTAAAATAAGAGAGAGAAGGCATAAGTATTGTGAGATAATGTGTAATAACAACCCATAATGCAATAAATATCGATATAAAAGCATGATGCAAAATGGACATATCACCTACCATAATTGCCAGAAGGAAAAATGCAAGAGGGAAGAAGAGAAGGAAGGGGGGCCGAACCCCCTCTTCTCCTTCTCCAATTCGGCCTCCTGCCATAAGGGGGGGCGCCACCCATTGTGGGCTAGTGTGCTCCCCTCCCATGGCCCATATGGCCCATATATTTCTCCCGGGGGTTCCGGTAACCCCTTCGGTACTCCGATAAATACCTGATACACTCCATAACACTTCTGGTGTCAGAATACTATCGTCATATATGTCAATCTTTACCTCTCGACCATTTTGAGACTCCTCGTCATGTCCGTCATATCATCAGGGACTCCGAACAACATTTAGTCACCAAATCACATAACTCATATAATACAATATCATCATCGAACGTTAAGCGTGCGGACCCTACGAGTCCGAGAGCTATGTAGACATGACCGAGAAACCTCTCCGGTCAATAACAAATAACGGAAACTGGATGCTCATATTGGCTCCTACATATTCTACGAAGATCTTTATCTGTCGAACCGTTATGACAACATATGTTATTCCCTTTGTCTATCGGTATGTTACTTGTCTGAGATTCGATCGTCGGTATCTTCATACCTAGTTCAACCTCGCTACCGGCAAGTCTCTTTACTCGTTCCGTAATACATCACCTCGTGACCAACTCCTTAGTCGTTTGCTTGCAAGCTTATGATGTGTATTACCGAGAGGGCTCAGAGATACCTCTCTGATACTTAGAGTGACAAATCCTAATCTCGATCTATGCCAACTCAACAAACACCTTCAGAGATACATGTAGAGCAGCTTTATAATCACCCGGTTATGTTGTGACGTTTGATAGCACATAAGGCATTCCTTCGGTATCCGGGAGTTGCATAATATCATAGTCGAAGGAATACGTATTTGACATGAAGAAAGCAATAGCAATAAAACTGAACAATCAATATGCTAAGCTAACGGATGGGTCTTGTCCATCACATCATTCTCCTAATGATGTGATCCCGTTATTAGATGACAACTCATGTCCATGGTCGGGAAACCTTAACCATCTTTGATCAATGAGCTAGTCAAGTAGAGGCTCACTAGGGACACAATGTTTGTCTATGTATTCACATATGTATTTAGGTTTCCAATCAATACAATTCTAGCATGAATAATAAACATTTATCATGAATAAGGAAATATAAAATAACAACTTTATGATTGCCTCTAGGGCATATTTCCTTCAAAAACATGATGCAAAATGGATGTATCAAAGCCATAGCGACCCCACAACCCACAATGCACCAGGAAGCTCTGGATCAAAGGGAGTTTAGTAATAGATGAGTATCATCAACAAAGTTATTGTATCGCACCCACCTTCATATTTTGGACTACATAGGCCCTTATGTACATGATCAATGTAATTCTTGCATCGACATTGATAAATTTGATTAAACCTCAACTTTTCGGACTAAAATTTGATAACACTTAGTTCACACATAGTCTCTTGACCATTTTTCATTAAACGTCAAAATCCAATAAGGTACTAGATGCACCTTTTCGAATTAGATGACAATGGCCAATATGAAATAAACCTAAACTCGAAGTGGCAAACACAAAAAATAAAATGAGAGATTACACAAATGGAAGTTCTCATAGTCTTCCATCTACTAAGAAGAGACCGGGTTTAATCCTTTTCCGATCTTTAGCGTATCATCTTGTCCTTTGACGGTCCTAGTCGATCACATTAAAGGACACAACTCCCATCCCAAGATTCGTTATAAATGAGTATAGCGAGGAGCGAATAATTGAATTTGTGCTCAATATATCTCACAAACCTGTGACCATCGACAATGATTCTATTAATGGAATTAAGAAGTAATGGCTAAAATGATATGATAAGATTTAACGGGTAGTCACAGAAGGAGAGAAAAGACAAACATATCTTTTCCAATAATAATACGATCAATGTGGACTAATATGTTCCCACCCCTATGGCTCTCTCCTTCATTAAATTTTTTGTATCATCTTCTTGCATTTTCAAATAATTAGCACCTATGGAGGTTGAGCTACATGTAACCCCTTATCCTCACCCCTCCAACAACATTGCTTTGAGATCTGTGCTCTCCAACTTACTATGTAATTTTTTTTGTTTCTCTCAAATGAAACAATATATGGACTTCAAACTTTGCAAATCAAACAAACTTTAGAACTTCAACGTGTGAAAAAGCATTCAGGCTTTTTGGTTTGACATAAATATACAAAATGAGACTTTTTTAATAAAAAATTATTTAAGCATTTAAAGTACATGAAAAAAATTCAAAAGTTTTTTTTCAAATTATTGCTAGAATTTTTTATTGTTCTGAAAAGTTTGAAGTTTATATGTTGTTTCATTTGAGAGAAGCAAAAAAGACAGATTTTCCTGCACGGATCGCGATGCCAAAATGGATGGCTAAGATAAGGTGTACCATATAACTCAATCTACAGAAAACCACACTCAATAATTAGGCTATAGTAAGGAGGAGATTTAGCCTCTTTACAATTGGCGGCACATCTTCATATCTTCTTTGTCGATCCCTATGTGACCGCACACATCGCCACCCAAATCTTATATATACGCTTTTAACGAGGAAATATTAATTAAATAAATTCTCTCCAATAATATCTTGGCTCAACATCGCTAGGTAAAAAAAAACTAGCAAACATGTAGTGGCAAGACTGATATAAACTTGAATAGGAAGTGTTAAGAATGAGAAGAACAAATTATGAATGGTAGAAATAAAATTTCTCACAATCTGCCAATTAATACAGACTAGCTAGTATTTGCTCAACCCTTAACTCTCTCTCTCTCTCTCTCTCTCTCTCTTAAAAGTCTTCTTCTCTCTTGGTCAAAAGATAAGGGGAGTAGGGGGGAGATTTTAGGTGACTTCCAGACGAAAAGCTACAGCCCTTTCTTTATATCTTTGGTGCCAAGTATAAAAGAAGAGTGCAAACAGAAGTCAGTTGCAATTAATGTCTGATTTTGTATCCTTTTGCTAGAGATGTGCATAGTGTGAAGAGAGAGAGAGAGACGAGGTGGAGGATGGTCAGAGCCTTCATAAGGGCTTCATGGGAGGCATCAGAGAAGAAGATCACCACCATCACCAACCCACGGAGCTCCCCCTGGGCTTCCGGAGCGCCCCGCCACCGCCGATGATCGCCTCTTCCTCCATGTAAGTTGATCACACGAGCTCTACGTTTTCCCCTCTTCTTTTGGCCTTTCCAGAGTTCTCTCCTTGAGTCTCCCCCCAGCCTCCACGCAAAGAGAAGAACAGCACACTTTTGCTTGTTTGGTTCCATAGAATAGCTAGGAATTCACCAACTCCATACTGATATTTGTTCCTTCTGGTTCTCTGTTCTCACCTTTTGGTTTCCCCCGCTTCCTCTCTAGGTTTAATTTTATTTTGTCAGTCTCCGAAGAATTTTTCTTGTGTGCCTATGCATAGAGGTAACTAGTTTAATTAGCAAAACGACCAAGATCCTTCTACCGTCATTTGACATCTTGTGGGGTTTGGGTTTTTGATGGCTTTGAAGAATTCATACACAGACATATATGAGGAACTGTTCAGCACTCGATCATTATGTCAAATTACTTATCTAGTGATTAGTTTAGGGGCTGAGATAAGGAAAGAAGGAAACAAATTTTCCAAATATTAGGATACAATTCTTTTCCTTGTACCTTTCAGCAAGTAGCTAAGATCAAAACTTTTTTAATGGATTTCACACACCGACTCTTCTATCTGCTCCATTAAAGAAAAGTTGTGTTCCTACTTGCTTCCTGATGTATTCAACTACCGACTATTGCTTGTTTCCTCATCCAATTTCCTTTCTAGGAGCAAGGAGTCGACGAGCTACGACATGGCAGATTTCGATCAAACGGCAATATTTCTCTACCTAGATGGTCATGATCCACAGTCGATTCAGGAACAACGACGTAAGTTTTCGGAAAAAAAAACCCACTTACATACATATGCTTAATCACCCAGTTTTCTGTGTCTAATTTGTTGTTGGTTTCGTGTGTTTTGTTCCTGATGATGTGTTCCTTCTTGGTATGGATTTGGTAATTCTTCCTGTGTGAAGAGTGTGACATGTAACAGACTGTCTCCCCCCTTTGCAAGAACTTGATCTTAAAGAAGCTATAAATATTCCTTCTTTCCTCTTCTCACACATTCCTTTCCATTTGCGCCTTCTCATGCACCCTGTTGAATTGCAGCCCCAGAAGCATGCGTTACAAGTACCACATGTATTTAAGATCGAAAGCACTTTCTCCAAGAGCGATTAGTGTTAATTCTGGATTAATTCCATTCGCTCAATATTTCTAGCTATAGCTAGCTTCCAAAGCACCACGCAACATCTTTTTCTCTATCTCTCTCTATCTACGAGTTGCAGCACCTTGTTAATCAATCCTACTCCCACTTGCAGAAACTCTGAACATCTTCCCCTCGCAGCCCATGCATGCCGCCGAGCCGCTTAACCCTACTGCAAAGGTACGTATATGCGTACGTATGCACGCAAATTACACAATATATACGGTCAATTTAATTGATTTGTCATGGATGGCGTGGTGGTGATATGTTTGTAAGTGTAGATTAATGGCGGCGCAGTCATGGCGGCCATGCTTGCTAATGGCGGTAACCCGCAGCAGGCGTCTCCAAAGAGGCCTGAACAGCAGCAGCAGCTGGTGCTGCAAGGTGCCGCCGGCGGCCCCAATGCAACACCCTTGCTGACTGGTTCAGCCAAGGACAACAAGAACAGTGCCAGTCTCATCAAGGTATCTTATTTTACAATTTCTTCCTTCCTATCTACAAAAGTATAGGCAGAATATATGTAGAAATGTCCCCCCTTTCTCTCACATGTTTTTGTAACAAATGTGGCTTGCAGAAGGAAGGAACCAGCAGTGGGAAGGGTGCAACATCATCTAGCACAGACCCAGATAGGGAAGGGAACAGGAGAACACAGGACCCTAAGGTAAACTAGCTAGGCTACTGATTCGGGCAGGCCTCCTTTCTAAAGAAAAATCTTCACAAATAGTAAATATTTTGAAACATAATAATTTAATTAGTCTAAAGGTAGAATAACATAACTAATTAGAAGAGGTTTTCTTATAGAAAACTAATTAGGAGAGGGTGAATAGTCACTGTCTACAGGGCAGGCAGGCTACACACATACATACAAATGGTAGTTAACCCTAGCTGCATATATATGTTATGACTCTTGACTTTGACATGTGTGTGTATTTTATATGTGCATGTTGCAGACACTGAGGAGGCTTGCACAGAATAGAGAGGCAGCCAGGAAAAGTAGGCTCAGGAAGAAGGTGAGTCAGTCAACCAAGAAACACCGTAACTTAAAGAAACAAATCATGCATGCATATATTTCTGTATGTACATATCTTCATAAACATACATTAATACATGTGGCATTAATTAAGGTCGAAACATATGTGTATACGCTGTTCATATGCGAGTAACGCCGCCATTAGTCAACTATACTTTTCCCTTCACTAAATAAATGGGTTTTCATTGTCTGCTAGTAGTGATTAAATGAGATTTGTGATGTAGCAGTTTTTGGCTCTTTCTTTCAGACTTATGTGCTCAGGGATATCTTTATTTTCTTGAACTTGACACACCAACTAGCTAGAGAACTATGTTAGTACTTTCCAAGAGTGTTATCGCTATTTATGTTTCGATATTCCCTGGTGCAATATATTCTGATCATGCCGTGGCTGGTTGGCTCTACAAACTAATATAGCACCTCAAGACCTATGGTTATTTGTGCCAGTTATCTCCCATTATTATGTGCGAGCAGATATAGAAATTAGACTAATTTAGTAGCAGAAAAGTAAGCTTTGTATGCTACCAAATTTCCATGCATCTTCCTGATATATTTAAGGAAAATAACTTATCTATGTCGTTGAGTGAACTCTTCAATCAAGCGCTGTTTGAATATTTCTAGATCCAGGACGTTCAAAAACTGAAATAGAATGTGCATCTACCATACGCCTTGATGCAGCATATGTAACTATGTAAGGAACTAATTAGAGGTAATTACCTCTTCATTCTTCAGGCTTACATCCAACAGTTGGAGACAAGTAGGATTAGGCTAAGCCAGATCGAACAACAGGTTCAAGCAGGAAGAGTACAGGTAACTAAAACGGAAAGCAACACTTGCTTTTTTTTATTAACTCTCCTAGCTAGAGTTATCAATCAGTTAGTGACAACTGACAAACTCCATGCTAAAATAACTACTGCAGGGTGTCTTGTTGGGTACTGGAGATCACCACCAAGGCCTTCCATCTGCCCCTTCATTTGGTAATGAGACACTCAAAACCAACCAATCAATCAGTCCCTTTAATTTTACGAATTACTAAAACAATCCTTTAAATGTGTTTCTAATTATGCATTTACTAGTTAACAACTCGATATTATTTCTAATATTCCACATGATATCTATGATGGACAGCTGGTATGTTTGACATGGAGTATGGGAGATGGGTGGAAGAGCACAGCAAGTTGATCTTCCAGCTCAGGGCATTGTTGAACGACAATGCGCCGGACAACCAGGTGCAGGTGTTGGTCGGTGGTGCCATGGCACATCATGAAGAGTTGCTAAACCTCAAGGCCGCGATTGCTAGGACTGACATCTTCCATCTCTTATGTGGTGTGTGGGCCAGCCCCGCAGAGCGTTGCTTCCTTTGGTTGGGTGGGTTTCGACCCACAGAGGTCATCAAGGTATGCACACAACAGTTTGATTATTTTGCAAGGAATGGCCTAGCCATTCAATACCAAGGATGGTCTCTAAGGGTTGCTATTCTCGCTTAATTGAATATCATGTTCCGGGTAGTATTTCCTAGCTAGTGTATGTATTCAACCATGTGGTTTTCTGGGTGAGGGGGGAGGGAGGATTGTGGAAGCAAGTGTAGGAGGTCAAATTGTGGGCCCTTGATGAGCGAAGAGGAAGTGCAAAAAGATTTTGATGTGCAATTACTTTTCATGTTCTATCTCTGCCATTCAGTCCTCGGGTGGCAAGAGAGAAGGCGGATCTCTTCGCGCTTGTGAGAGTCTTTGTCTAGTTTGTTAGGTTTTTGTGTCCTCATGTTGTTTGTTTGGGTGATCGAGACAAAGGTATAGTGAAATAAGTACCTTGCCCACATCCACATCACAGTGACATTGGTTCCAGCGACACAACAAGGAGCATGAGCGTTGATTTCCGCAGATCCATTAGATCAGGTTGTGGGGAAGAGTCGTCAACCACGATGCTTCAGAGAAGCAGAGACAGGAGGGGGCATGGGAGAGCAGCGCGTTGCTCCGTTGGTCAGTTGTACGGGAGCGCACAAACAGTCCACCCGGGTTCGAGTCTCAACTCCCCCCGTGGTGCTCAGGTTGTTTCTTCTATTAAAAAAAATGCCATCAAGGGCTAGACCTAGTTGGTCCATTTTTAGAAGGGGGGGGGGGTAGGGCTATGATTTATGAAAAAAAAATGTTCTTTTGAATTTCTAAAGAGGGTTTTCATGGGATTATGAGCTTGTAGATTTCAGCCTTATTACCCATCAGCTTGGGGCTTGTCTCGATCCCTAAATGTGAAAATATAACACAATAAACATTATGGTAATGGATTTAGCCCTGCAGTTAGACAGATCATGCGATTTAGGATGCAGCTAAAAGGGCAACCCATTGCACGTAGCTCCCGCTTGCACGGGGTCCGCAGAAGGGTCCGTACACTTTGGTTATTTTGTAGCAGCCATTCGCTGCATTTCTACAAAAGGTTGTTTCCAAGACTTGAACCGGCCATGACCTCATAATCACAAGGCAAAAGTTGTACCGCTGCACCAAGGCTCCCCTTCGATTTAGGATGCAGCTAGAAAGACTAATTTTGTCCCCAAAAAATAAATGGTGCATCTAGTTGATATCATGCCAACTTATTCCTTATTTTAAGCTTTGTTAAAAGCTCGGTCCACGGTAGGTTTAATTTAGTAAGGCGAGAGCCTAATGTCCCTGATTCCCCTACTACTCCCTTTTAGAGTCTCGGCCAAATATGGTTAACCATGTATTTACCATTGGGACTTGAAATACCGTATTGTAACAGTATGTTATAAAGCCATTTGTTTATATTAGATGGGAATTTCTGATTGCAAACTTTGAAAACATTACTTTGTTTCTTAATCTCCTTTAACCAAACAAGCTCATATAGTGCAAAACTGTCAAGAAGTGTCTCATGGTCTAGGCAATACATATGAATAACATTTGCAAACAATATAGTGGGCTGGAAGCATGCAGTTTATTCATCAGCTATTATGTTTTTAGTTTTCATATTGTTTCGCGGCAAATGGGATTTAGTTCTTGCAACCATATTGTAACTAACTCGGCTATAAAATGGAAACATATAGATCCCATTTTATATGAAGAACTAATTAATCATCTCAAAGCTGATGAAAGATTCTTCCTTATTATATGTGGTATCCCCCCCCCCCCCCCCTCATAAGGTCAACTAATCCTTCAAATATCAATACATATGTCAAGTCTTGATCTATACAATACCCTAATTTCATTTCCCTTGATCAATTCACTCAGGAAACATGCCACTTCGAACCTACCACACTATATGTCTCTAGTTGATTGTTTCAATTACATTTCGATCTCGCCATGATGTCGCAAGAATCAATTCGATCTAGACACTTAAAAGATTTATGTGCATGGTTAAAAACACAAACGTTATGGCATATAGTTCTACCTATGTTTTTTCACCTCCAAAATCATAAAACCCTGACTTTTCTGACCCCCCCCCCCCCCCCCCCCCCCCCCCCCCCCGACCCCTCAAAATTCCATTCATTTATGTACAATTTTGTGTGTGAGAAACATCAAGTACAAACATACATTTTGGGAAAAGTGTGTGTGCTAGTTTAAACCTAAAGACATGTTAGGTTGAGTCACCACCTCCAACTTTTTTTCCCATCAAAATGAATTTCCAATAATGTCTCCCTTGCCCTTTTTAGCTAATGTGCGCCTGGTCTTACTTGCATTCTCCAGCAACTCTAGGCCGGCTTTGGAAAAGCTAAAACACATCTTAATTTTCCCCGCTCTAATTACATGGTCAACAACTCCAGAGGTCCCTTAACTTATTCCAAAAACTGAAAAGGTTTTGCTGAGGATCCAATATATACTTGATGGAATAGTTGAAACTGAGGAAGGAAAAAAACAAGGTTAGCTTTTGGATGCATGTGCATTGTTGAGACACAATGGATTGATTGGGGAGTAGGTAATATTGGACAGAAACATGTGTAGGAGAAGTTAGATGTGTGATGGGGACGGTTTTCCAAATCTCATAGTGATTCTTCTGCTGTTCACTTATATTCTACAAAGAAAACAT
Organism: Triticum urartu; assembly: GCF_003073215.2. Classification (NCBI taxonomy): domain Eukaryota; kingdom Viridiplantae; phylum Streptophyta; class Magnoliopsida; order Poales; family Poaceae; genus Triticum; species Triticum urartu. The sequence goes on from NC_053026.1 coordinate 359,464,674, forward strand.
TCTTGGCCATGCTGAAACCAGGAACTGCACATATTTCGTGTTAGACGTATATAAAAAATGGATTTTTAAACTGACTATCATGCTTTTGTACGTGGTCTATACTGTCCAGCGAGCAGTATATTCAAATGCCCAAAACATATTAGCTAGTGAAATACGGTTCGGCGTGAGAAAATTTCAGATCAAAAGAGCGCATATACCAAATATTTAGCAGTTCAGTTTATGGGTCATGTGTGTGAATTGATCAGTCTAACTTTATTTTCCACACCGTCTTCTCCCAAATGATTTTTTTTAGCCGAAACCGTAGAACAATCGTTCTACGGTATTTTCTATATTAATAAATAAAACAAATTACATATTACATAGGCTACAAGAAGCCGATCTAAAAGGATCAACCAACACCAGTTTTGGGAAACATGATAAAATTAGAGATTCTATTCAATCCAACTGCTAATCAAATCAGCTTTCTTTTGCTTTGCTCGGAGTCTAGTAATTTCGAGACCTTCTTTGAGATAAAACTTCCATGTTCCAAAATCCTGCATAATAATTTTGTAATGACAACAAAAAATGCACCGATTTTAGATAAAGAAAAATGTTAATCATGTTTTCTCACTGAACTGTGATCCTTTCCCATATCATTGGCCTTCTAGAAGGTTTATATGTAGGCACATATATCCTAGAAGCGTGTGTATATATAAAACTCGGCCCAAGAAGATCACCTGCAACAAGATTCTCAAAAAGAGAACATCACGTAGTTTTGAGCGTCTTTTCATGTGGACTTTTCAGCATATATTAGGTTGTTTTTTGAGCTTACTCTATACATATTCCAGATGGAATGGGTAAATCATGTATATGTGTTGATGAAATGTGCTCTACACTTTCCTTCAAAGAAGTGCACTACACGCGTACCTAGCTCATTAATTTCTGTTTTCCAGCATGGACCATATATATTTTTGTTTTCCATTTTTGTGGAGAATAGAGATATTTACTTTCAATATATATTTAGAAGCTAAGCATCTAATTTCTGGTAATTGCTTAGTACATCTATATATAGCTAAACCTAAACCATATTATATACTGTCCATAATTTCACAAATGCTCTCAACTAATTGGGCTAAATATTCAAAAGTGATATACGCTTAACTGTATATGATGGATTACTTAATAAATAATTAACTAATGCAGGTAATGTTGAAGCAAGTGGAGTCGCTGTCAGAGGGGCAGCTCCTGGGAATCTACAACCTCCAGCGGTGGGTGCAGGAGACGGAGGAGTCGCTGAACCACACCATGGGGACCCTCCAGCACTCCCTCTCCGACACCATCGCCTCCCCGGAGGCCGCCGGCGGCAACTTCATGGGCCACATGTCCCTCGCCCTCAACAAGATCTCCTCCATGGAAGCCATCGTCAGGCAGGTGCGTAGTATATGATCACATGTGATGCGTACGTCACGTCAGCATCAGACTGCGTCTGGGGCCCACTACCAGACCCTAATTAGGACGTGAGACGAACGTACGGCCAGCATCATCCACACGCGTGCACTGCGTCATCATGCATGGTTGTTGGGAACTTGGGATCAGCATGCACGGCATGGCCGGCCGGACGAATTTAGGTTAGGCGAAACCTAGCTAGCCAGCAGCTGCCAGACGCGTTGCACCAAGTCAAATTTGGAAGGAGGTCGAAGCCCCCGGCCCGTCCATCCACACACACACACGTGTGCCTAGACGCTGCAGACGTACGAACGGACGCACGTTAACATAGAAACTGGGGGATGACAAGATGGAGGAGTTGGGACATCATGATCTTGCAGAATTAATGTGCAGGAAAAAGTAGCAGCAAGCTTGATTATAGAGTGATCCTGGCAGATCGACCGAACCGGCCCATACGTAGTTTATCATCTCCCACATGATCCTATGTTGCCACTTGATGGAACCGTTCGGAAGTCGACGTTTTCTCTCGATTAGCACTGTTCAAGTGTACATGAATGATTGTCCAAGTTAACTACTAACAGTGTTTCTTCCTTCTGCGTGCTGCAGGCAGATGGGCTGAGGCAGCAGACCCTGCACAAGCTGCACGGCATGCTGACGGTCCGACAGGCCGCCTGCTGCTTTGTCGCCATCGCCGACTACTTCCACCGCCTCCGCGCCGTCAGCACCCTCTGGGCTGCCAGGCCACGGCACGACGAGCAGGGCCCGCCGGCGCCGTAGAAGAAGACCATGGGCAGAAGCAACAGCAGCGGTCGACTGATTGCGAGATTTAGCTTAATTTATTAAGATCCAGCATATGCATGCATGCACACTGGGAGAGAGGGTGTGCGTGCATGCACGTGTGGGAGTTCAGCTCTCGGTCGGTCTGCACATGTGGAACTTGCAACTTAATTTTGTAAGGTGTACATACAGTGTTAGCTGCTAGCCAGAGAAGAATGCTAGGGTATTAGTGTGGTGACTTGATTCCAACCATTTTTCTTCCTAGCTAACTGATTTTCAGCAACCATTGGATAATTTAAGTTCATCTAGAGCAAAATTGAGTTGGATATGGTCTGTCGGATGTTTGCAAGAAAGTCATAGCATTATATGTCTGAGTTCCTTGATTAGCATGCTGAATGGTTAATATTTTATTCTGAAACAAACCGTCACCATGAAAACTTTTGAGAAAAAGTTCAAAATGTTCACCAACTATTTTATTTCCCACAAAAGTGAGTAGAGGTTGAAATGTTCTCCTAGCCCAAAGCTTTTCACACTAGTGCAGATCCATCCATTGCACGCGGTTAAAAATCTCTAATGCACATTATATGCAAATTGACGTCTTGCCATGGTGTGCGATATGGGGGGTGCATCACACACCATATGGGCTACCTGTGTGCGATAGGGGAACCCATCTCACACGATAAGCTCGAAGCAAACGTGTGCACATTTAGCCGGACGAGCATGTTGAGATAGGTCGTACATCACACATGATTATTATGTAGAAATCGTGTGTTTGGTTGCGATTTGGGGGCTTTACCTTTCACATACTTAGGAATACCAATCCACCATCGTAAACTGACAAACAGAGAATGGAAGTGCATCGAGGACCGATTTGAAAAGAAACTGAGTTGCTGGAAGGGCAAGCTCATGTCATACGGAGGCCGACTAATTTTGATAAATTCGATTCTCACGAGTATGTCTATGTTTCTTTTGTCGTTCTTCGAAGTACCAGTTGGAGTTAGGAAAAGACTGGACTTCTATCGATCACGATTCTTTTGGCATGGTGATGAACTAAAAAGAAAATACTGTCTAGCCAAATGGGATATCATCTGTAGACCGAAAGACCAAGGGGGTCTTGGTATTGAAAATCTTGAAGTTAAGAACATATGTCTTCTCAGCAAGTAGCTGTGGAAGTTATCAAGTGGGACTGATGCCACTTGGGCGCAAATCCTCCGTAGCAAATATCTTCAAACCAAAACTTTGTCTCAGGTGACAGTAAGGCCGACTGACTCACCCTTTTGGAAAGGGCTTATGAAAGTCAAACTATCCCTGTTTAATAGGACAAAGTTTATTATTGGTAACGGTGCTAGTACGCGATTCTGAGAGGATACTTGGCTCGGAGAGACACCCTTAGCCATTCAATACCCATCTTTGTATTGTATTGTTCAACGACATGAGGTGTTTGTTGCAACGGTACTTCAATCTATCACCCTTAATATTCAGTTCAGAAGGGTGCCCGTGGGCAATCGTTGGAAAGAATGGCTCCGTCTAGTAAGTAGACTGATGGAGGTTCAGCTTTCTCAACAACCCGATGAATTACGCTGGAAGCTTACTAGGTCTGGAGTATTTACAGTTAAATCAATGTATGTTGATGTTATCAATTCAAGCTCGATTCCTAGTTCCAAACATGTTCGAGCTGTCAAAGTTGAAGGAAATATGCCCTAGAGGCAATAATAAAGTTATTATTTATTTCCTTATTTCATGATAAATGTTTATTATTCATGCTAGAATTGTATTAACCGGAAATATAATACATGTGTGAATACATAGACAAACAGAGCGTCACTAGTATGCCTCTACTTGACTAGCTCGTTGAATCAAAGATGGTTAAGTTTCCTAGCCATAGACATGAGTTGTCATTTGATTAACGGGGTCACATCATTAGAGAATGATGTGATTGACTTGACCCGTTCCGTTAGCATAGCACTTGATCGTTTAGTTTGTTGCTATTGCTTTCTTCATGACTTATACATGTTCCTATGACTATGAGATTATGCAACTCCCGTTTACCGGAGGAACACTTTGTGTGCTACCAAACGTCACAACGTAACTGGGTGATTATAAAGGTGCTCTACAGGTGTCTCCAAAGGTACTTGTTGGGTTGGCGTATTTCGAGATTAGGATTTGTCACTCCAATTGTCGGAGAGGTATCTCTGGGCCCTCTCGGTAATGCACATCACTTAAAGCCTTGCAAGCATTGCAACTAATGAGTTAGTTGCGGGATGATGTATTACGGAACGATTAAAGAGACTTGCCGGTAACGAGATTGAACTAGGTATTGAGATACCGACGATCGAATCTCGGGCAAGTAACATACCGATGACAAAGGGAACAACGTATGTTGTTGTGCGGTTTGACCGATAAAGATCTTCGTAGAATATGTGGGAGCCAATATGAGCATCCAGGTTCCACTATTGGTTATTGGCTGGAGATGTGTCTCGGTCATGTCTACATAGTTCTCGAACCCGTAGGGTCCGCACGCTTAAAGTTTCGATGACGATTGTATTATGAGTGTATGTGATTTGATGTACCGAAGGTAGTTCGGAGTCCCGGATTAGATCGGGGACATGACGAGGAGTCTCGAAATGGTCGATACGTAAAGATCGATATATTGGACGACTATATTCGAACATCAGAAAGGTTCCGAGTGATTCGGGTATTTTCGGGGGTACCGGGGAGTTACGGGAATACGAGGAAGAAGTAATGGGCATCATGGACCAAGTGGTGGAAGAGAGGAGGCAGGGCGCGCGGCCCCCCTAGCCCAAACCGAATTGGACTAGAGGGCCGGCCGGCTTCCCCCCTTGCTCCTTTATATACAGGGGCAAGGGGGGGCACCTCTAGACACACAAGTTGATCTTCGTGATCGTTCCTTAGCAGTCTGCGGTGCCCCCTTCCACCATATTCCACCTCGGTCATATCGTAGCGGTGCTTAGGCGAAGCCCTGCGTCGGTAGAACATCATCACCGTCATCACGCCATCATGCTGACAAAACTCTCCCTCAACACTTTGATGGATCGGAGCTCGAGGGACGTCACCGAGTTGAACGTGTGCAGAACTCGGAGGTGCCGTACGTTCGATACTTGGATTGGTCAGATCGGGAAGACATACGACTACTTCCTCTATGTTGTGTCAATGCTTCCGTTGCCGGTCTACGAGGGTACGTAGACAACACTCTCCCCTCTCGTTGCTATGCATCACCATGATCTTGCGTGTGCGTAGGAAATTTTTTGAAATTACTACGTTCCCCAACAGTGGCATCCGAGCCTAGGTTTTATGCGTTGATGTTGTGCACGAGTAGAACACAAGTGAGTTGTGGGCGATATAAGTCATACTGCTTACCAGCATGTCATACTTTGGTTCGGCGGTATTGTTGGATGAAGCGGCCCGGACCAACATTACGCATACGCTTACGCGAGACTGGTTTTACCGCCGTGCTATGCACACAGGTGACTAGCGGGTGTCAGTTTCTCCAACTTTAGTTGAACCGAGTGTGGCTACGTCCGGTCCTTGAGAAGGTTAAAACAGCACTAACTTGACAAACTATCGTTGTGGTTTTGATGCGTAGGTAAGAACGGTTCTTCCTCAGCCCGTAGCAGCCATGTAAAACTTGCAACAACAAAGTAGAGGACGTCTAACTTGTTTTTGCAGGGCATGTTGTGATGTGATATGGTCAAGACGTGATGAGATATAAGTTGTTGTATAAGATGATCATGTTTTGTCGAAGTTATCGGCAACTGGCAGAAGCCTTATGGTTGTCTCTTTATTGCATAAGATGCAAGCGCCAAATAATTGCTTTACTTTATCGCTATGCGATAGCAATAATTGCAAGAGCAGTAGTTGGCGAGACGACCATGTGACGACATATTGATATAGATCAAGATGATGGAGATCATGGTGTCATGCCGGTGACGATGGAAATCATGACGGTGCTTTGGAGATGGAGATCAAAGGCACAAGATGATGATGGCCATATCATGTCACATATTTTGATTGCATATGATGTTTATCTTTTATACATCTTATTTTGCTTAGTTCGACGATAGCTTTATAAGATGATCTCTCACTAATTATCAAGGTACAAGTGTTCTCCCTGAGTATGCACCATTGCGAAAGTTCTTCGTGCTGAGACACCACATGATGATCGGGTGTGATAGGCTCTACGTTCAAATACAACGGGTGCAAAACAGTTGCACACGCGGAATACTCAGGTTAAACTTGACGAGCCTAGCATATAACAGATATGATCTCAGAACACGGAGACCGAAAGGTCGAGCGTGAATCATATAGTAGATATGATCAACATAGTGATGTTCACCATTGAAACTACTCCATCTCACGTGATGATCGGACATGGTTTACTTGATTTGGATCACGTGATCACTTAGAGGATTAGAGGGATGTCTATCTAAGTGGGAGTTCTTAAGTAATATGATTAATTGAACTTTAATTTATCATGAACTTAGTCCTGGTAGTATTAGCATATATATGTTGTAGATCAATAGCTCGCGTTGTTGCTTCCCTATGTTATATATATGTTCCTAGAGAAAACTAAGTTGAAAAATGTTAGTAGCAATGATGCAGATTGGATCCGTGATCTGAGGTTTATCCTCATTGCTGCACAGAAGAATTATGTCCTTGATGCACCGCTAGGTGACAGACCTATTGCAGAAACAGATGCAGACGTTATGAACGTTTGGCTAGCTCAATATGATGACTACTTGATAGTTTAGTGCACCATGCTTAACAGCTTAGAATCGGGACTTCAAAGACGTTTTGAATGTCATCGACCATATGAGATGTTCCAGGAGTTGAAGTTAATATTTCAAGCACCCGAGTTGAGAGATATGAAGTCTCCAACAAGTTCTATAGCTAAAAAGATGGAGGAGAATAGCTCAAGCAGTGAGCATGTGCTCAGATTGTCTGGGTACTACAATCGCTTGAATCAAGTGGGAGTTAATCTTCCAGATAAAATAGTGATTGACAGAATTCTCTAGTCACCATCACCAAGTTAGTAGAACTTCGTGATGAACTATGATATGCAAGGGATAACGGAAACGATTCCCAAGCTCTTCGTAATGCTGAAATCGACGAAGGTAGAAATCAAGAAAAATATCAAGTGTTGATGGTAGACAAGACCACTAGTTTCAAGAAAAAGGGCAAAGGGAAACTTCAAGAAGAACGGCAAGCAAGTTGCTGCTCAAGTGAAGAAGCCCAAGTCTGGTCCTAAGCCTGAGACTAAGTGCTTCTACTGCAAAGGGACTGGTCACTGAAAGCGGAACTGCCCCAAGTATTTTACTAGTGTTCGTAGCAACCCCTCGGTATTTGATACTGGTTCAGTTGCTAAGAGTAGTAACTTGAAACGGGAGTTGCAGAATGAACATAAACTAGTTAAGGGTGAAGTGACGATGTGTGTTGGAAGTGGTTCCAAGATTGATATGATCATCATCGCACACTCCCTATACTTTTGGGATTAGTGTTGAACCTAAATAAGTGTTATTTGGTGTTTGCATTGAGCATGAATATGATTTGATCATGTTTATTGCAATATGGTTATTCATTTAAGTAAGAGAATAAATTGTTGTTCTGTTTACATGAATAAAACCTTATATGGTTACACACCCAATGAAAATGGTTCGTTGGATCTCGATCGTAGTGATACACATATTCATAATATTGAAACCAAAAGATGCAAAGTTAATAATGATAGTGCAATTTATTTGTGGCACTGACGTTTAGGTCATATTGGTGTAAAGCGCATGAAGAAAATCCATGCCGATGGGCTTTTGGAATCACTTGATTATGAATCAGTTGATGCTTGCAAACCATGTCTCATGGGCAAGAAGACTGAGACTCCGTTCTCCAAAACAATGGAGCGAGCAACAGATTTGTTAGAAATCATACATGCTGATGTATGTGGTCCGATGAATATTGAGGCTCGCGGCAGGTATCATTATTTTCTGATCTTCACAGATGATTTGAGCAGATATGAGTATATCTACTTGATGAAACACAAGTCTGAAACACTTGAAAAGTTCAAAGAATTTCAGAGTGAAGTGGAGAATCAATCGTAACAAAAATAAAAGTTTCTACGATATGATCGCAGAAGTAAAATATTTGAGTTACGAGTTTGGCCTTCAGTTAAAAACAATGTGAAATAGTTTCACTACTCACGCCACCTGGAACACCACAGTGTAATGGTGTGTCCGAACGTCATAACCGTACTTTATTAGATATGGTGCGATCTATGATGTCTCTTACCGATCTACCACTATCGTTTTGGGGTTATGCATTAGAGACACCTGCATTCACGTTACATAGGGCACCATCTAAATCCGTTGAGACGACACCGTATGAACTGTGGTTTGGCGAGAAACCTAAGATGTCGTTTCTTAAAGTTTGGGACTGCGATGCTTATGTGAAAAAGTTTCAACATGATAAGCTCAAACCCAAATCGGAGAAGTGAATCTTCATAGGATAGCCAAAAGAAAATGTTGGGTATACCTTCTATCACAGATCCGAAGGCAAGACTTTTGTTGCTAAATTCGGAGTTTTTCTAGAGAAGGAGTTTCTCTCGAAAGAAGTGAGTGGGAGGAAAGTAGAACTTGATGAGGTAACTGTACCTGCTCCCTTATTGGAAAGTAGTTCATCACAGAAAACGGTTTCTGCGACACCTGCACCAATTAGTGAGGAAGTTAATGATGATGATTATGAAACTTTAGATCAAGTTGTTACTGAACCTCGTAGGTCAACAAGAGTAAGATCCGCACCAGAGTGGTATGGTAATCTTGTTCTGGAGGTCATATTAGTTGACCATGACGAACCTACGAACTATGAGGAAGCGATGATGAGCCCAGATTCCACGAAATGGCTTGAGGCCATGAAATCTGAGATGAGATCCATGTATGAGAACAAAGTATGGACTTTGATTGACTTGCCCATTGATCGGCGAGCCATTGAGATTAAATGGATCTTCAATAGGAAGACAGACGCTAATAGTAGTGTTACTATCTACAAAGCTAGAATTGTCGCAAAAAGGTTTTCGACAAGTTCAAGGTGTTGACTACGATGAGAGTTTCTCACTCGTATCTATGCTTAAGTCTGTCCGAATCATGTTAGCAATTGCCACATTTTATGAAATCCGGCAAATGGATAAACAAATCTGCATTCCTTAATGGGTTTATTAAAGAAGAGTTGTATATGATGCAACAAGAAAGTTTTTGTCAATCCTAAAGGTGCTAACAAAATATGCAAGCTCCAGCGATCCATCTATGGACTGGTGCAAGCATCTCGGAGTTGGAATATACGCTTTGATAAGTTGATCAAAGCATATAGTTTTATACAGACTTGTAGTGAAGCATGTATTTACAAGAAAGTGAGTGAGAGCACTACAACATTTCTGATAAGTATATGTGAATGACATATTGTTGATCGGAGATAATGTAGAATTATTCTGCAAAGCATAAAGGAGTGTTTGAAAGGAGTTTTTCAAAGAAAGACCTCGGTGAAGCTGCTTACATATTGAGCATCAAGATCTATAGAGATAGATCAAGACACTGATAAGTTTTTCAATGAGTACATACCTTGACAAGATTTTGAAGTAGTTCAAAATGGAACAATCAAAGAAAGAGTTCTTGCCTGTGTTACAAGGTGTGAAGTTGAGTAAGACTCAAAACCCGACCACGGCAGAAGATAGAGAGAGAATGAAAGTCATTCCCTATGCCTTGGCCATAGGTTCTATAAAATATGCCATGCTGTGTACCAGATCTATTGTATACCCTACACTGTTTTTGGCAAGGGAGTACAATAGTGATCTAGGAGTAGATCACTGGACAGCGGTCAAAATTATCCTTAGTGGAATAAGGATATGTTTCTCGATTATGGAGGTGATAAAAGGTTCGTCGTAAAGGGTTACATCAATGCAAGTTTTGACACTGATCCAGATGACTCAAAGTCTCAATCTGGATACATATTGAAAGTGGGAGCAATTAGCTAGAGTAGCTTAGTGCAGAGCATTGTTGACATAGAAATTTGCAAAATACTTACGGATCTGAATGTGGCAGACCCGTTGACTAAACTTCTCTCACAAGCAAAACATGATCACACCTTAGTACTCTTTGGGCGTTAATCACATAGCGATGTGAACTAGATTATTGAATCTAGTAAACCCTTTGGGTGTTGGTCACATGACGATGTGAACTATGGGTGTTAATCACATGGTGATGTGAACTATTGATGTTAAATCACATGGCGATGTGAACCTAGATTATTGACTCTAGTGCAAGTGGGAGACTGAAGGAAATATGCCCTAGAGGCAATAATAAAGTTATTATTTATTTCCTTATTTCATGATAAATGTTTATTATTCATGCTAGAATTGTATTAACCGAAAACATAATACATGTGTGAATACATAGACAAACAGAGCGTCACTAGTATGCCTCTACTTGACTAGCTCGTTGAATCAAAGATGGTTAAGTTTCCTAGCCATAGACATGAGTTGTCATTTGATTAACGGGGTCACATCATTATAGAATGATGTGATTGACTTGACCCATTTCGTTAGCATAGCACTTGATCGTTTAGTTTGTTGCTATTGCTTTCTTCATGACTTATACATGTTCCTATGACTATGAGATTATGCAACTCCCGTTTACTGGAGGAACACTTTGTGTGCTACCAAATGTCACAATGTAACTGGGTGATTATAAAGGTGCTCTACAGGTGTCTCCAAAGGTACTTGTTGGGTTGGCGTATTTCGAGATTAGGATTTGTCACTCCGATTGTTGGAGAGGTATCTCTGGGCCCTCTCGGTAATGCACATCACTTAAAGCCTTGCAAGCATTGCAACTAATGAGTTAGTTGCGGGATGATGTATTACGGAACGATTAAAGAGATTTGCCGGTAACGAGATTGAACTAGGTATTGAGATACCGACGATCGAATCTCGGGCAAGTAACATACCGATGACAAAGGGAACAATGTATGTTGTTATGCGGTTTGACCGATAAAGATCTTCGTAGAATATGTGGGAGCCAATATGAGCATCCAGGTTCCACTATTGGTTATTGGCTGGAGTCGTGTCTCGGTCATGTCTACATAGTTCTCGAACCCGTAGGGTCCGCACGCTTAAAGTTTCGATGACGATTGTATTATGAGTTTATGTGATTTGATGTACCGAAGGTAGTTCGGAGTCCCGGATGAGATCGGGGACATGACGAGGAGTCTCGAAATGGTCGAGACGTAAAGATTGATATATTGGACGACTATATTCGAACATCGGAAAGGTTTCGAGTGATTCGGGTATTTTCGGGGGTACCGGAGAGTTACGAGAATACGAGGAAGGAGTAATGGGCCTCATGGGCCAAGTGGTGGAAGAGAGGAGGCAGGGCGCGCGGCCCCCCTAGCCCAAACCGAATTGGACTAGGGGGCCGGCCCCCCTTTCCTCCTTTTCCTCCTTCTCCTTCCTTCTCCTTCTCCTCCTTCCTTTCCTCCTCCTAGTAGGAGTAGGAAAGGGGAGTCCTACTCCTACTAGGAGGAGGACTCCTCCTCCTGGCGCGCCCATAGAGGGCCGGCCGGCCTCCCCCCTTGCTCCTTTATATACAGGGGCAAGGGGGGCATCTCTAGACACACAAGTTGATCTTCATGATCGTTCCTTAGCCGTGTGCGGTGCCCCCTTCCACCATATTCCACCTCGGTCATATCGTAGCGGTGCTTAGGCGAAGCCCTGCGTCGGTAGAACATCATCACCGTCATCACACCGTCGTGCTGACGAAACTCTCGCTCAACACTTTGCTGGATCGGAGCTCGAGGGACGTCACCGAGTTGAACGTGTGCAGAACTCGGAGGTGTCGTACGTTCGGTACTTGGATCGGTCAGATCGGGAAGACGTACGACTACTTCCTCTACGTTGTGTCAACGCTTCCGTTGCCGGTCTACGGGGGTACGTAGACAACACTCTCCCCTCTCGTTGCTATGCACCACCATGATCTTGCATGTGCGTAGGAAATTTTTTGAAAGGGCCAATTCCAGTTCTGCCCCTAACTCGAACCCACTACTCAGTTTTGCCCCTAGTTTTCGGGTATGCTCAGTTTTGCCCCTCTGCCGTCAGTGCCACTTATAGAAATGCCCCTCCGCTCCGTTTCCGTCCAGTCAAGGCTGTTTGACCGCTAACTTGCCGTCAGTTCGACATATTTGCCCTGGCCCATAGAAATGCCCCTCCGCTCCGCTTCACTCTCTCTCTGCTCTTCTTCAACCTCTCGACGACTCGATTTGGAGAGGGGATAGATCGACCGCAACAGGATTCAGAGGCCGACGGTGGGTCGATTTGGAGGGCGGCGGCATGTCCACGTCGAGCTCGTCGGTGGCTTGCGAGGTAAGTGTGGCTCGTCAGTGGATCGATCTGGGGGGATTTCTGTCCCAATTAGGGTTCATCAGATTGGGGATTTCCTGCGTTTAGGTCGATGGTGTTGGGATTGTTCAGTTTCAATCCGAGTTCTACCTCCCCCATCCGTCATTCTCTGGGCTGGAGATGAGCACGACGCGGCGGTGCGCAGGGCACGGTCTCATCCCCGCTCGTCGCGTCGCCTGGGGAGGTGCAAGCATGGGAAGAAGATTCTTAGGCTGCCCCCTAGATGTAAGGGATTAACTCTCATTCCCACTCTGTCTGTCCTCTCATTTTGCTTTCATTATTTGCCAATTTTTTGTTGTATAATGTAAGATATAATTCTGCAGCTCCCTGATGAATGCGACTGGGTAGTTTGGATTGATCCCCCCCCCCACAGATTGTGTTGCTCGTGCATTCGAGGAACTTCATGCTGGATTGGAGAAAAGCTGGCTAAAGTCCCATCATTTGGAGAGGAGGTTGATGTACTTAACAGAGAAGAACAAGAAACTCAAGTTGAAGATCAAGAAGAGAAATGAACTTATATAAACATGGGGATTTCTCATAGTAATTTGCATTAGCATTTTGGCATCAGTTTTTTTTGAGTGGTTTAAGAATCCATACTAGCTGGATTATGGTCTGTAATGAAATGTAATGTATTGTTGTGTGAGCTATCTTAATTAGAGCACATTGGAAATGAGTTTCATCTGGTGTAATGTGACAAGTTTTAACTGGAAATGAGTTTGCTATTTTGAGTATATTGTGTTCCATTTTGTAGCAATGTAGTAATGTGACAAAACTTGACAGTGCAGTAGTAATGTGACAAAACTTGACAGTGCAGTAGTAATGTGACAAAAATGACAGTTAGATGGGCACACTAGCAGCTGGACCAAACATAGGACATGATCACATTGAGACATAAGAGAGTTCACAACATTGTGCCACAACAAACTTCAAATCTAGTACATGACCTTACAGTTTTCACACCCACAACAAATTTTCACAGCATTACAAGTACTACCACATCTACTTGTTCTTCTTGCTCCTGGTATTGCAAGCTGGGTTTGAAGAGAGCCTAGAACTCCTCCTGGTGCTCACAGTTTTGCTCACAGCCTTGTTTGGAGTAGAAGAACTGGTAGGATTATTGCTTCCAGTGACAGAACCTATAATCTCCTCTTCTGCAATTTTGAACTTCTTCTTAAGTGGTGACTGCCCCCTCTCAGCTGGTCTTTTGTAGTTCTTTCTTGGGCTGCAAAGTCACAAATAAATGGGAGAGGTCAGTTAGCAAACATTGAAGAAGTTAGGAAATAACTTCAAAAATAAACCAAAAAAGTACCTGACTGCACTACTGACTATTGTTGCATATGCAGAAGTTGCATTTGCATTAACAGCATCTCCAGCACTTGCATTTGCATCTGCATTTGCATCATCTCCAACACTTGCATTTGCATTTACATCATCAGTAGCAACATATGCCATAGTTTCATTAGTAGCAGTTGTTGCATCAGTAGCAACATCAGTTGCTTCATCATTTTTAGCCAGAGGTTCATCATCAGCATTATCAGCACCCCAATGTTCTTCCTCTCCAAATGCAGGGTCAATGGACTCTTTGCAGTGGATGCCTTTGTGCCCATGTTTCCCACATCTTGAACACTTATTCTTTCTTCCTCCAAGTCCTTTTCCCTCTGATTTAGCCCTAATTCTTGTCTTCCTAGGTCTACCAGGTGGCCTATTTTGCAATGGAGCACTCAATATAAATCCTGGGTCTATAACATCCCATTGTTGCTTGCCCTCCAGAAGTGGCAGATTATCAGCATAAGTAGCCTTGAATTTTGCCACAGAGAAATACTCATGAACATACTGATCAATCTCACTAACTGGACCTCTCATTGAAGTGATAAAGTACAATGCATGTATGCATGGTTGTCATGTTATTTGCCACTTTCTACAACTACAAGTATGTGTTTGCAAATTAACAGGATATCTCCACTCTCTTTTTTCCTTGTCAATTGCAGTAATCTCTGCCTCAAATGTGCTTCTTTTCACTATGGACATATCAAGGTCTTTTGATTTTGCATGAAGCATAATCATGATTTTTGGGATTATGATGTGCCCATTGTATGTCCCAGCTGCAATCTGCTGTCTCAAGTCAAACTTTTCCATTATGAACTGCCTAATTTTGTCAAGCAAGTCCACAATGTGTATCCCCTTCCACTTCTTAATTTTGGAATTGAATGACTCAGCTAAATTGTAATTGACATAATCAACTTTGCATATTTCATTGAACAAGGCCCTGGCCCATAGTTTGCTATGATGCTCTTCTAGGTACTCTTTCACACCAGGTTTGCTGTATAGCTGTCTAAGATGATAATTGTGTTTTTTCATGCTATATGTCAATGAACAGGGCCACAAATTATCATCAAAAAAAAAATTCTCTAAATTTTTTGGAGAAATTAGCTGCCAAATTCCTCATGCATTCCCTGTGCTCAACTCCTGTGAATACATCTTCAACAGCAGTTTCTAGTCCTTTGCATGCATCTGTGTGGATGACAAGACCTGGTGGATGTCCTATTAGTTCTTTTAAATTCTGGAAAAACCATGTCCAACTATCTGTATTTTCAGACTCAACAACTCCTACTGCTACTGGGAAGATCCAGTTGCAAGCATCCACTGCACATGCACTCACAAGTTGGCCTTTATATCTGCCATTCAGTGTTGTGCCATCTACTGCAAGATAGGGCCTACATCCATCTAAAAAACCCTGCCAGCATGCTTTGAAAGAAACAAACACTCTTCTAAAGCACTCTTTTTGTCTAGTTCTTCCAGCTATTTTGTACTCTACAGTGTGCTTGTCAATGTTAACTACACTTCCAGGAGATGCTTTCTCAACTTCTGCCTTGTAAGTGTACAACAATTGAAATGAGTCAGTCCACTTACCATAAATGTTGTCCAGTGCCATCTGCTTTCCATAGAACACTCTCATGTATGGGACTTGCAGGCCATATTTTTTCTTCAGGTTCTTTTTCAACTCTGTAATTCCAACCTCTGAATCCTCTAAAACCCAATGCTTCACTACATCAGCAACCCATCTGCACTTAGCTGACTTCAGTCTTTTCCTTCTGCTTACACTTGGACAAGTATGTGCAGACTGGTTCACTTTGACCTACAATATTGAAAGTTCAATTACATGTCAGACATACTTGCTGCAACAAATAACTGTAAAATATTTGCAATGTAACTACATATACACCTACTGTTTGTACCTGAAACAATGAGCTATTTCTCATTAAGGAGGCATGCATCCTCCATCTACACCTCTTATAAGCACAATGAACAGTCAACCTGGTAGGATCACTCTTGTCTACTACATACTCACTCTGAGTTTTAATTGAAAATGTAGCTAGTGCATTCCTACAGTCTAAAGCACTGGAAAATATAGTTCCTTCTTTTAAAGAAGGATCATCTCTGTTGTACTGCACATCTGGCCTTCCATCATCAGAATCCTCACTATATCCCATGTCCTGGTCCTCCTCCAACTCATCTTCACCTGGCTCATCAAACATTCCTTCTGGTGGTGGCATATAATCTTCATCCCCATCATCATCTGTCTTCTTGGCCTTCTGTTTTGTAACAAACTGAGGGAAAAGCCTTTCATCCTCATCATCTGTAGGCCAGTCATCAGGAAGTCCCTCCTCAATATTTGGATCAACAGAATCTCTGCTCTGAGTAGGACCTGCATAAATAGGCACTTGCTCTGATGGTGTTCCTGGTACCTGCATAGAGCTCTCTCCTGCATCTGAAGCTCTCTTCTGACTGCTAACACTTGTTTTTCTCCCCCTGGATATTCTGCTCCTACCTCTAGAACTAGTAGATTTTGATTTTCTGCCACTGCTCTCTGTCAGTCCTCTTTTTCTTTGTATGACATTGATTTCCAATTTGACTGGGAAATTAGCATGAATTCTAAACATTTTTTCTAACTCAGCATCACATTGGACTGGGACCCAAACTGAACTATCAATATCCCAGTACCTGAATTCAACTGCATCATGTATTCCCCACGGGTATTTAGCACAGATATGAGATCTAAACTGCACAAACTTCAGTGTGCTCTCCACTACCAAAGGAAATGAAAATCATGTGTTCCCTGCTTTTGTACCAGCAGGAACTAGAAGAGTTGTTTCCATTCTACAATCCAAACATATATAGTCTACCCTACGAATGACAATGAAAAACAGAAAAAAAAAAAAATCGAACCAAATGAGCACTACGAACGCAGATGAACACTAGGAATCAAATCGAACTACAATACGTATAGCGGGCTTCAGATCTGAAAGTACTGCACTTACCCCTTCGGATTTGTGCTCCCTTCATGGCCGCCGCCGACGCCGCAACCACCATCGACCTCCATCCACAGCGGTTGGCTCCGAATCACAGCACAGCTCACATAAAGAGTCAGGTCCACCGAATCTCCACCGTGCCCGCCATTGATCTGGAGTTTTCCATGGTGGGGATCGAAGCCGCTAGGGTTCGAGTGAGGGGGCGATTTGGGGGAGAGAGCTAGGGTTAGGGTCGAGCAAGAGAAAGAGCAGAGAGAGAGAGAGTGAAGCGAAGAGGTAAGAGAGGGCCCACATGTAAGAAAGAGGGGCAAATATGTCAAACTGACGGCAAGTTAGCGGTCAAACAGCCTTGAGTGGACGGAAACAGAGCGGAGGGGCATTTCTATAAGTGTCACTGACGGCAGAGGGGCAAAACCGAGCATACCCGAAAACTAGGGGCAAAACTGAGTAGTGGGTTCAAGTTAGGGGCACAGATGTAAATGTCCCTTTTTGAAATTACTACGTCCCCCAACAAGAGTTCCTTTGAAAATCAAAGTGTTTATGTGGTTTGTCCATAAACAAGTTATTTTAACCAAGGACAACTTAACAAAGCGTAATTGGACAGGACCTACTAGGTGTAGTTTCTGTGATCGGGATGAGACGATCAAACACCTTTTTCTTGATTGTCCGCTAGCCAAAGTTTTATGGCGGACGGTCCATATTGCTTTTAATATTACTCCACCGAGTTCTGTCAACACGTTATTTGGAACGTGGCTTAACAGGGTAGAGCCCGAGTTAGAGAGACATATTCATGTAGGAGTTTGCGCCTTGTTGTGGGCTCTCTGGAATTGCAGAAATGATTTGGTTTTTAACAGGACAACACACATTCACTTTTTGCAGGTTATTTTCCGAGCCACGGCGTTGATCCGTTCTTGGTCGCTACTCATTCCGACGGAGGCCGGGGAGCGTTTGGTTACTGGATCTATCTGCTGGGAGATGATTGCTCGGGATATCTTCAACCGGTTTGGATGGCGGTCATGTAATAGGATAGGCAAGTAGTTTACCTATCTCTCTTTTGCCAGCCGGTTGTGGCGTCCTTTATTTGGTTAGTTTGTCTTCTAGCCCTTTTGGCTCTGTGTGAGCTCTTTTTTATTATCTTTTGGAGTTATTAAGACCTTGTCGGAACCTATTTATTTGTTTAATAAGATGGTCGTATGCATCGTTCTGATGCAGAGGCCGGGGAGTCCCCTCTTTTCAAAAAAAATGTAGAAATCGTGTGTGTTTGTACACCTCATCGCACGTGCATGGAGAAGCACTACCATGTGTTTTTATTCATCGCACACGATTTTGTTGTAGGGAATGTGGGTGTTGATTTGTCCATCGCACGCAATGTCATATATATGTCAAAATCGTGTGTGTTGGTCTGTAGCCGCACACATTGTCTGTGTCATAATCGTATGTGTTGCATGTGTTCATTGCACGCGCTCTGATATATGCAACCCTGTGAAATGCAATGACCAGAATAGCAGGTTCAGCTCATTATTTAATCGTTACAATAATCAAATTCACATTCCATATTCAACAAATGTTCACCATAATTTTATATTCAACACACAACACATTTCATATGCAGCAAATGCCCACCATGATTTCATATAATTGACATCATAGTGCCAAAGTATGCAAGCACCAATAATCATGTACCGCAGAAGCACTTCACATGTAACAACTAAAACTTTTGAAAAGTGGCATCATATACGGTAAATACATAGATGGATCTCATATGAAAAATTGCTGAGGCAGAAGGCGAATCTTAAAGATGTGCGCAACTGTAGTGCAACACATGTGGATGATTGCCCGCCCATCCTTCGCCCTTTTGAGGAAGACTTCAATATTATACCGTTGGTGTTGTATGAATATCATCCTTACCTCTTGAGCATACACATGGTTTGAGAAATAATCATTGGTGAACTACTTCAAAAACACTGAAATCAAAGATATTCGTAATTTTCTTGTCTAAATATCCAAATATTGTGTGTAAGAAAGACAAGGTTGATGAGTGTATATATTTTTTACACTCATTCCACCATTGTTTAAAACCGGATATTCATGGATATTCCAAGATAATGACTCTATCATTTTTGACACTTCAATATTTTCTTCGTTCTATGTTCTCTCTCCTAGGATTTTCCAAGTGTGTAAAAATTACCTAAACCTGAAATTCAAGGACGCAATTTGTATGTATATCTTCACACAAAAGCTATGACAGATTTCCCATCAATTGCTCTCGAGGGTGTAGCTCTTTTATCACTTTATCAGCTCTTTGTGCTCAGTGTGAGTCTTCCTTCATCTAGTCACCCCTATAGACTTCTTTCGTTGCCCCATCATAAGAAACTAGACTGCATTAGTTGATTCAGGACGCAAAAAGTATATCACTGATTCTTGTTAATTAGATAGTGACCACATCCTTGTCATAGTTGCCTTTGCAATTTATCAACCACATCCACATCAAGCTTGTTCTACAAAGAACATTAGGTAATACTTTCCAAAGCATGAGTAATTCTTCACAAGGTGTGGGGAATTAAAAGACAGTGACCAAATAGGTGAGTCGACAATTAAGCACCAGTTTAATCTATAGAAATATATAACTTTATCTGCAGGAAGATGAAAATTTACATAAGTCCTTAATTACTTAGTAGGTTAAGAATATAGTGGTACAAATATTGAACAAGATACTGTAATATTGATTTATGGATAAAATGACATTATCACATTAATTAGTAGAGGAATTATACACTATCATAAACATTAGTTAGTCCTCTTGATGTTCATGTTCATACATACTTTATAATCCGCATAAATATTCATTTCCAGATATTTGGACAAAAACTGAAATGTTATTTCCTCGGATTTATAGTAGCAGGCACATGACTTCTTTTTTACAAAATCCAAAGAAGAACAATCAAACAATTATATACCATAGTTCCCAGCTTTCACGAAAAGCCCCTCCCGACCTTATTCTGGAGTATGGGCTGGATTGCACGGAAGGCGTACAGATTGCAACATATGAATAGGCTGAATGAAAGCAAGGTTCAAGGTTGTACTCAGTATGGTTGCTACATATGAATAGGCTGAATTGCACGGAAGGCGTACGTTTCAAGCTAGCAACCTCTGTAGTACAGTTTGTCTGCAATCTTACAATGATAGTGCTCCTTTTCATGAGACCGAGAAGGAACTAAAACCAAGCCACGCCTTCTTTGGAAAAAACTGACATGAGGCTAAGCTTATATATGAACCAACTACCACACAGCCAGGAAATTACTCACTCCGTTCACAAATATAAGATGTTCTAACTTTGTGCTGAATCGGATGTATATAGACATATATTAGTGTGTTCGTTCACTCATTTCAGTCCGTATGTAGTCCATATTAAAATATCCAAAAACATCTTATATTTATGAACGGAGGGAGTACTCCCTAACTGTTCCCACTATTTTTCATACCAGAGGGCTTATTTTTGCCAACCTACGGTCTAAATGACACCATAGGAAAATCTCCTATAAGATTCAACTACTACAAAATTCCCATGTCATTTTTTTTAAGGGAAGAACCAATGAAATTCGCGTGTTAACCCCTCATGCGACAACTTGCACTTTAACACTTGATGGAGACCAGAGAGAAAGTCGCCCCCACAGGAGAGGATCGAAATGAATAATTAAGCCTGGTGTTATTTTCAGCACGAGACACTGAATGTTCTCTGAGAACAAATGTCAAAGCGCTGAATGTTCAGAAATTCCAGCATGACACGGTCTTTGGCCTATCTGCGATGCTTGCAAAATCGTGCAGTATCTTCCTGATGCACTAGTAATTCATGGTGGGCAACGAGGTCAAAGCCAAAAACAGCTCCGGTACTTGTTTCGTATTACTGCGAATTACTGCTAAAATGGGTGGTTAGCCACCTTTTTTGCCCCCTTTGTAACTTGATAACAGAATTTTGTTCATATATATATATATATATATATACACTAAGCCTCAAATGGTCACAGCAATGGATAACGCTTTTGTGCTAAAAAAATAAAATACTACTCCTAACGTAGCCTTAGAAAACTAGTAACCAAAACATGACAACAACGCAAAAGACAAAATCCAGATTCTTGCGGCCAGGGTGTGAAAGAATATTGGAGAGAAGGCCTATTTCTATTCGGAAACGTCCTCCATATAGAATAAGAGAGGCCTGTGCCGTTCTACATTTCGCAAGGTGGTGTTAGTTACGTGTCATTCTAGTCTCTTCTTATTTCAGATCCTTCTTCTACTTTCCCTCGTCAGATTGCTAATCTCTTATATGCATGTACCAAATTCATCTTGTAGCACCGTTTTAACGTAGTGAACATTCTCTCCTGACGACAATGATACGCAAGGCATCTGACCTTTACATAACAGAACATGTGCGATAATGGCATCATCTGCACAAACGTTAAATAGCCAACGGCACAGGTGATTCTCACCAATTTTGGGTGAACTACTCTAGATCCAACACCACGTGCTGAGGGAGACTACACACGATGATGCAATAGGGCATATGCAGGCTGTTGAGCCTTACTGCAGATACTCAAAGTCTTCAGTTATGCCCACCTGAAATTTCACGACAATACACGTCAGAAGAAAGCAGAACCGGTTTCTGAAATAAAATCATCTTGTCGAGGACATGATGATATGGATTGCTGAGGGTGCAAACAAGCCCACGCTTCTCCCCAGGATGAAGAAGCCAAATCTCAAACTTTATTAGTAGTTGTTACGTGTGACATCAATCGAATCAATCAATCAAAACTACTCTATCTTCACCTTCGAAACATTCAATTCTTTACACACATGTTTCCATCTCCTAGCAAGCACAAACTAGTAGAAGGATGGCAGGAGCTTCTGAATTCTGGTGTCCTATTTGATTATGACGGGCAGCATGGCATGCCATTTTACTCTTAGTTTCTTGAACACTTAAATCGATCAAGCTGTTTCTTGAACACTTAAATTGATCAAGCTGAACACATACGGTGAAGGAGCTCTACTGGACAAAAAGGCTTTGATAGCAATGTATTATAAAAACCAAAGTATTGAAAACTACAGTAATTTAGTCAGTAGGTACACAATACCACAATTTTGACATAACAGAGTATTTTGGAGTATTTGTGATACAGAGGACCTGTTTGGTACAGTGACGTAAAATTAGCTCACTAGCTGTTAGCACTGCAAACAAGCCTGTTTTCTAGCTATTAGCTGGCTAGCCATTGCATCCAGCAACAGACCGGCCTAAGAACAGCGCTGCTCTACCTGGTTGGCCGTATCATGCATAAGAACGCAGAGATCCATGCATCCAGGTAGCTGCGATCCATTGCAACCCCATGTGGAAACATGCCATGCATGGCCTCTAGGTACCAGAGGCAAGCCATGCGACGCCTCGTACAATTTTGCCGCTGAGGGAGAACTCCAGAAACGACAAGGCGGTGGCAATGGCGGCATGAAAGCGAGGGGAATTGTTGCGGATAGTGGGGGAAGAGATAATGATGTGTCCCCTCGTTTTTTTACGGCTGCTCCGTTTTAAAAAAAGAGGTCCAGAGGTCTCTTTTTTTATGCAGAGAAAAAACCATGGTTTCCTAAATACCACAGTATTAAAACCGTAGTTTATAGTGGCAACCAAACAGCTCGTTGTAACTAAAACCATGGTAATCTAAAAAACTGTAGTATTCTCATAATACTTAGAAAATACTTTGCTATCAAACAGGGCCTTCACAATTAAGTGGGCAAGCGGCTTTGAGGGATATAAACACAATTCCTCACTTAGATCCACTACTCCATGGATAAAAGATACATGACACAAGCCACATCTAGTCCATGAAGATGGGTTAGTCGCAGCCTTTTTTATGCCTGATGGCAGTCATAAGTTTGTTATGTTATTTATAGGAGAGATAAGCTGCAAAAACAAATAACAGATGGACATGGTTTATTGGCTCATAGTTATAGAGCTGATCCAAAGTTAGCTATCGGGTTATTGGGGTCAGCTGACCCAATGGCCGAGAGCAAATTCCTTTGTAAATATGTGATACTTAATACTCCCTCCGATCCATAGTAAGTGTCACATCTTTGAATTAAGATTGAACTAAGCTTAGTTCAAAACTGCAACACTTGCTTTGGATCAGAGGGAGTATTAATAGCACTCCCTCCGCCCCATAATATAAGAGCGTTTTGACACTACACTAGTGTCAAAAACGCTCTTATATTATGGGACGGAGGGAGTAGATGACAGTGACACCAGTGCAAGGGCAGAAAACGTACCTCCTTGTACATGTGTTCAAGCTGTTCTTTTGCTTGCGGGAATGTAGTTGAACACCATTGTTGCAAAGTGAAGATGTTGTCTGAAGTTTCATTCAAAATGATATTAGCCTAAGTGATGATAGGCAAGCCGAAAGCATATGAACTTCTCACGAAGTTGACAAGTGGAATTACTAGTACCTGTCCATCTGTTAGCTGCCGAATGGGCAACCTCAGTAGCATCCTCTGCAATCATCACCATACAGTTTAGAATAAAGTAATTTACTGCAAGAACTTAGATGAAATGGGATGTTTGCATGGAAACACGGTCAGAGTGATGTATCAAAACAATAATAGATGTCCAAGTGCCAACGCCCATAGTAAAATGAGGAATGATGGATCTCATACTCATCGCCTCTAGTGCAGATGGATCACTATCAGCATAGGCAGCTAGTTCTTCCTGAAATGAGTACAGAATTTGTTGAGCAGCACATGGCACTGATAAGAACTAATTAAGAGATTAACAGATGTAAATGAACCTTTAACTTCTTATGGCGTAGCTCTACAGCCTTCAGCTCCTCCAAAGCGTCTTCTCTCTCATCCTAGAGGAATGTACATGAGTTGATCTACATCCTTCTTGC
The DNA here is from genome assembly GCF_003073215.2 of Triticum urartu. Classification (NCBI taxonomy): domain Eukaryota; kingdom Viridiplantae; phylum Streptophyta; class Magnoliopsida; order Poales; family Poaceae; genus Triticum; species Triticum urartu. The sequence goes on from NC_053026.1 coordinate 359,488,556, forward strand.
ACAGCTCAATAGAGGAGATGGAGAACAACTTACAGTGTCTTCCCTGCCTCTTTTCAAGTCGTCTCTCTGCTCAAGAAGCTCCATGTAACGTTTTTTAGAGTTTGAAAGGTCAGACTCCAGCTTGTTGTAGGTAGTCCTCAGCTAAAAACAAATTCAAAGAAGAGGATTAGCCTGAATCTCTATTCTAACATACTAGAAAGAGTACTAATTTATTGAGATTTTTCTACTCTGCACCACTGTTATAAGTCGCTCTTAAGAAGTTACAGGTGATGGACTTAATTCGTATCATCATGCGTTGTCGGTTGTCGTGAAAGTCCAACCATACATACATGCAAAGTCAAAGTTTAATAATGACATTATGCAATGAAAGAAGAGCAGAGTTCACTTTATCATAGAAATACCTGATTTCCGGCACAACTGGGAAGACTCCAAAAGTACACCTGCAAGGATACTAATAAGTTCAGAAACTAGAAACTAGAGGCACATGGATGATAATGTAAGTTAAACAAACAATTGGCATGCCCTCTCTTTGTGATGCACACAATATGCAAAGTTACAGTATGTTCCACTCATGCACAATATCTTGAAGAATGTATCTTAACTAAATCATTGAAGAACATGATAAGTCGATAAACCTTTTGTGAATTAAAGATAGATCAACTTAATGCATATCCTATATGCAAATAGCTACATGACCGGGAATTGTGAAGACAATTATTCTTTTCCCATTCATGCTACACAAACATATAAGCAGAAATTCTACAATAACTGATAAGCAGAAGAACTTACAGAAGTTCCTATTTTGTCTCTCAAGACAAGATCATCATCCACCAGGCTTTGCACAACATCCTTAACAGACTGGCTGATCACTCCTTTTTTAGGACCCATCTTCTCAAGCTCTTTAAGCTGAAAGGGCAAAGAGAGTTAGAGATTTATGAAACACCAAAACATATTGAACAGTCTACACAGAGAAAAAATAACTATGTACTCCCTCCGTTCCAAATTACTCGTCGCAGAAATGGATGTATCTAGAACTAAAATACATCTAGATACGTCCATACTTGCGACAAGTAATTAGGAACGGAGGGAGTACATATTAATGAGTGTTTGTAAGGCAAAAACCAAAAGGCGGCATGCCTGCATGAGCATCCAAACCTAAACTTTAAGTACACTGAAAACAGTTCATCAAAGCATGATGACACTGGTATATAGTTGTATATAGTACTCCATCAGTGTACATTGAACCTACATGTGCAATTGTGCATATTGAACCTACAACTTTAACCTAAACTTTAACCATCAGTGTAATATTGATGACACTGCATCTGCATATTGAACCTACAACTTTAACCTAAACTCTGGAGTATTATACATACTGCTAGCACTAATATATACAGTTGTAGGTTCAGGTATTAATGGTGAAGAGTAGCTGGAAACAGATACTGATTTCTTGTGGAAAATACATAATGTAAGATGAGGTGACAATTTGATAGTTTAAAATCAATACATAGCGCGAAAACAGGAATGAACTGCAGAAATTAGCTTGGCATCTGGCATATCACTAGCTTGCTTCAATCACCAACTTTCCAAAGTATAATTAAACTACATAAAAGACCTGTCAATACATCTTCAAGCTAAAACTTCCACATTAGCACCAGAAAGAAAATAACCCATGAGTTTGTTGCTTCCGAACAAAAAGCAGTCACTGCAAACAGCTAATCTTGCTGTACTGAGGTAGAATAGTATAACGAAATCTCCACAGAAGATCTTACCAGATAGAAGTCTTGACTCTCGTAAAATATTTGAAGCATTTGCTCCCGCTTCTCCTCCAAGGAAAGGCCCCTCTTCTTAGACTAAGCACGGTACGGAAAATAATCAGCTAAACATCATCCATTTATTTATTTACAGCATATAAAGATGCTTGCAGATATAAGAAAAGGTCAGCGCAATTCCAAATTTGTCGTAGGAAATGTAGTCCCAACACAGCCCCATGGCACTGTAAACCCCAACTGCACCCAGCAGCATACCCAGTGACCCACAAGCAACTGACAGTCTGAGATTTGCCGTGGCAGCACGTATGCTACGCTAAACTGAATTATATGGCTGTAAGCTGCAAAATGCACCTTAAATACGATGGCCGGCAGCGTGATAACGGAAAACCTAGTGTCGGAAGGAAGATTCACAGTCCGAAATGTACCAACTTCTCCAATCTAAGACTCCTCAGTGTACAACCCAACTACCTCGCGCGCAAGAGGGAACTTCGCTTCCAGTTCAGCCGATTCACGGACCGAGCGGCTGCCCCGACCAAATTCGGCGGCGACTGGCGCGCGAGGCTGAAGGAAGGAGGCGGGAGGAAAAGGAACTCACCATGGCAAGCTATGGAGCACCGCCGAGCCGGTTGAGAGGGAGGGCGGGGCGGCAGCCGGTCGCCGGAGACGGGAGGTTCGCGTCGCCGGAGAGTGAACGCCCGCCGAGAGACGCGAGAGCGAGAGGGGAAGGCCGGGTGGGTTTCGGTTTGCTTCTAGACGAGGGTGCTTTTGGACCCCGGCCTGCCTAGGAATTGGGTTCCTGGGCTGCGCCGACGCAGGCCCGCGGCCCGGGCCCGGAACCCGACTTGTCTCTGCCTCTCCCACCCACGGGCCACGCGGAGCCGAGTCGGCATCATTCCATCGTCTTATTCTCTCTCTCCTCCCCGATTCCCCACCCCCACCCACACCCATCGCACCAAATTCCTATCTAGGGTTTGGTTCCCCCGTCCGGTCTCTCTCGATCAGGTAACTCTCCCTTGCCATCCGCCCTCCCGCCCGATCCGATCCAGCGATTCGAGGCCTAGCATCTCCGTCGATGAATTTCCCCCCATTTTTTGCGCGCCAAGTTTCGGCTGAATCGGCCGGTCGTTGCTCGTAGATTTATAAATTTGTTGGAATTTTTCTGAGGGGGAGGCTAGATTCCCCTCCTTCCGGAAGTAAATAAATAAGGATGATCGTCTAGGGTTTATTTCGGTGGATTATATGTTCCGTAGACCTGTTAGCTTTTGTGTGACCACCATGGTGGTGTCTTGATTGGAGCTTAAAGGATTGTGTAGCCATGGATAAGGGCCTCTTCGCCAACGACGGCTCCTTCATGGAGAGATTCAAGCAGATGCAGCAGGAGATGCAGGACAAGGAGAAGCCCGCAGCCCCCGCCACCACCGCTGGTGCTGTCTCCTCTGCGCCGGCCAAGCCTGTCAACCCTAAGACGCCCCTTGTCATTGCGGCAAACAGGAGGCCGCTTGAGGTGAAGAAGGCTGGCTCGGTTTTGTCGGGCGGGAAGCTGGCCTTTAGCCTCAAGAAGAACAAGATCCCCATTGTGCCTGTCAAGTTTGGAGCCGAGGAGGACGACGACGATGACGTTGCCGGTGTGGAGAGGGGGGATCATGCGAAGCGGCACAAATCCATTGATGCTCACTCAGCTGCTGCCCCAGCTAGGGTTGTTGGTAATCATTTTGTTTCATTTGCTGCTATTACTGTATTTCTTTCTTATGAATACTCTCTGAGATCATATGCCCTTACCATGGGTAGTAGCTATAAGGGCTTCGAATTTTGACAAATATTTTTGAACATTAGAGATGTTGTATCTTCTATGCACATGTGCACAATTGTGATCAAGATTGTCTCAAATGTGATGAACTTATTCTGAGCTAAACATGTTGGTGCAAAAAACAGTTGTTTCTTGGCTCTTGACCTGAGAATTGCAATACTTACAAAGATACACTGCTTATCTGATATTTTAATCAGCATAGTATTTAAAGCTTACCTGTCAACTTAACTAATAAAATCAATTGACATTGCACAACACCAGTGAAACTCTGCTTTTGCCTAGCCATGCATAAATTAGTAGCTTGTCAAATATGAACTTCAGTCCTCAGCATCTAATATTCTCCAACTGATATTATTTAACTGATAAAATCAATTTACATTGCACACCACCAGTGAAACTCTGCTTTTTCCTAGCTATGCATAAATTAGTAGCTTGTCAAATATGGACATCAGTCCTCGGCATCTGTAATATGCTCCAACTCCTATTATTTAACTAATAAAATCAATTTACATTGCACACTACCAGTGAAACTCTGCTTTTGCCTAGCCATCCTTACATTAGTAGCTTGTCTAATATGGACATCAGTTCTCAGCACCTGTAATATGTTCCAAATGCTATTAGCAGCAGAAAGTTGTGAAGGTTTTGGTTTTTCTTATGGCTGCAGCTTATAGATTAACTGTATCGACATGGCTGGGAAGGATGTTGATTGAAAGGGTTGGAAATATGGCGCTACTGCTACTGCAGTAATTTGCATTCCCTTGTTCACGCGCTTGATATTAATGAGTTCTTAAGTGACATGCAGCCTCAGCACCACCAAATGATATGACAGTGAGGCAGGTTGCTGACAAATTAGCAAGCTTTGTTGCCAAAAATGGGAGACAGTTTGAGGATATTACACGCCAGAAGAATCCTGGAGATTCACCATTCAAGTATGACGGCCATAGCTTTGCTTATCAACGCAAAAAAAATGCTTACATTAAATTTGGAGATCAAAATTGCATCATTAACTATTGCAATAATAAATTCTTAACCTTGGTTATTTGCAGGTTTCTGTTTGATAAGAACTGTTCAGACTACAAATATTATGAGACTCGGCTTGCTGAAGAGGAAAAGGTGCATGCTCAGACAAAGGATGCTCAGGCTTCAAAAATTGGTTCGTGTCAGACAATATCATTACTTTTGGTATCACTTATCATCTATGCAAGTTCTGATGGCATATGTTCTTGGTAAAATGCAGTTAATTCAAGCACTGCAAGCTCCATAGCACATACTGGTGCACACAGAAGCTCATTTGAACAAAGATCTAACTATCAAACGCCTGCTTCCGCTTTATATGGTGCATATGAAGGTAGTTCTTCCCAGGGAAGCTCATCTGGTCATGGTAAGTTACTTGAGGTGTCTTTGTGGATCACTTTCCTTTTCTTAAGCTTGCGTGCTACTCTGGTTCGATTGCTTCCACACTATTCCAAGGTTGGGTACGCATGTTACGTAATGTTCTCTTGAGTTCGCAGTTCTGCTCCGCCAGTTAATTGTCATCTGATTTTCTTCCCTGAGTTTTTTGACATGCTCTGTACTGTAGTATTCATGTGGCCTAATGCATAGAATGGACATATTATGATGTGCCTTTATGTGAACAACTGAACTCTATATCCTGTTATCATCCTACATTATAGTTTTCTTCAGAAGATGATATGTCTTTTATCTAGCAGTTCGATCCTTTTTTCTGTTTCGTAAATTTTAGTTGGTTGATGCTGTCTCATGTTATTACAGGTGGTCAAAGTATGTCTGCACCCTCAGATCCAGTAGCATTGATGGAATTCTACATGAAGAAAGCTGCACAGGAAGAACGGAAGAGACCACCAAGGCAGTCAAAAGACGAAATGCCACCACCTCCATGCCTTATTCAGGGTACATTTTTCACATTTATTGTTCGTCGCTCTGATGCAAGGTTGTAGAGACTTGATATTTACTATTCATCTTTTCTTTCTTTCCAGGTCCTCCTAAGAAGGGACACCACATGGGGGACTTCATTCCTCAAGAAGAACTCGAGAAGTTCATGGCACGCTGTAATGATGCTGCAGCACAAAAGGCTACCAAAGAAGCTGCAGAGAAGGCTAAGATTCAGGCCGATAATATTGGGCACAAGCTTCTCTCTAAGATGGGCTGGAGGGAAGGTTAGTCCTCAAATTGAAAACTAAACACCAAAGTTCCAGTTCTAGTAAATGCCTGTTTGGCATTAGGGTCTTACTTGGCCTGTTGGATTCTCTTTTATAACAAGAAATCCAAATGAAACAATTAATCCCGTATTTCCTAATAATCCATTTGGGTGGCTGGTGAATTGTTAAGTTTATGTCTGCATGCATTCCCGCTAGCCTCCGCCCTGTTGAACACTTCCGCTCAGTGACCTTATTAGTCTATGATATTGTACTCAATTCAGTTGTAGGTGCTAAATGTAGTTTACTGTGCAGGTGAGGGTCTTGGCAGCGAGAGAAGTGGCCGTGCAGATCCCATTATGGCTGGAGATGTGAAGCAGGACCACCTTGGTGTTGGTGCTATCCAACCTGGTGAGGTGTCATCTGAAGATGACATCTACGAGCAATACAAGAAGCGAATGATGCTAGGCTACCGCCATAGGCCAAACCCACTGGTATACTGCCCAGCCAAGCCATGACCTTCTTCTTTAATGAATGATCTGTTATATACTTTTGTCTCATATATGTTGTGATATTTCCTGCAGAACAACCCAAGGAAACAATACTACTGATACAAGGGGAGGTCAGCTGGGGGGAGACGTAAGAAACCAATTTTGCTGCACTGTTTTGCTCACAGAACTAACTGCTGCTTTGGGAAATGACTAACAGTATTGAAAGCTTTGTTCATCAGCAGAGAAGCCCAGAGGTTGATTTATTCAGCAAGTAACTTGGAATGCCACAGCTTTGGGGCTTCCTGGGGTTCTGCAGTAGCTTTGCTGTTTTAGTGTTTGTTTAAGTACTACTACGAATGTGTCCTACGGTGGTGTTTTATGCCAAAGTTGATGTTTCAAATGGTGATGTATTTCTACCTCTGTTGGTGGACAATGTAACTTTGTGATTATGGATTTTCTGCTGGTACTTCCTTCAGTTGATTATACTGCTTCTTATTTTGGTGCAAAGCGTGTGTGTGGTTGTAGTTGCTGTTGGTTGCTTTTTTTAGCTACTCTGTCAGGGTTTATTAGGCAGCCTCATATTTTGGGTTAAAGTTTGACCATAGATTTATTAACTAATAAAATATAAAGTGTGTCACAGACATTACACTGTGATAACCTCTTTTGAATACAAATTCAACAGTATACTTTTTGTACCATATATTTTATATTTTATTAGTCATATAGATGGTCAAAATTTGACCCAAAGTACAGAAGACACAATAAACTTAGGGGAATGGAGTAACTTACATATGCAATGCTAAAGGAACTGAAATCTGGGCCCTGAATTTGCGAGTTCTTGGGCACTACGATGAATTGTATTGATAGACGTCATCTGCGGGGAGTGATGTCGAGTTTTTTTTTTATGAAACTAGCAAACATGTCCGTGCGTTGTCATGGAAGAAAAAATATATCTTCAACACGGGTATCCAACCATCATTGTGGCTATCCTTTATCCCGGACAAACTTGCTGGTTGGTACTTTTGGCCACAACAATGTACATACGTGCAAATGGATGGATTTTCTGAGAGGCTTCCTAGCTAGTATGCCAAGTTATCCTTTTTTGGTGAGTAGAAGCGCACATACACAATGCACCAAGTCACGATGGACTTCATGCGACATCGCCGCTCCATGGCGGTGTCTGCTTGATTTCACCGGGTCCTCAAATCTTACAAGGTGGTGTCGGTGTTGTAGTATATGTTTGACGAGCATGATGTGTGACCCAGCAGTCGGTATTTTTGGACGAAGAAACACATCAACAGAATTACTTTGCGGTACATGCAAAGCCAATTTAGAGAAATGTCTTAATTGATCTGTACACTGGATCAAGTACGTAGCAAGAGCTAGCTGGACTGATTAAAATTTCAGCCCAAGCTGGACAAACACTAATAAGTTTAACCCAAGCTGGAAAAACACTGATTATGACTTTTTAGAAAACTCGCATGACAAATAGGTGTCTTCCTTTCTTTGCCGGGTTAGTTAGTTGCCGCGGGTCGATCTATTCCGATGGTCCATGCATATTGTGGCATTTTGGACTTTTTTATCATCGAATCACTCTCTTTCCCGGTGCTCTCTCTCTCTCTCTCTCTCTCTCTCTCTCTCTCTATATATATATATATATATATATATATATATATATCCACTCTCTTACGCATTAAGAACAACTTACTGGTGAAGCTAAGCTAAATCATCATAAGTCAATACTTTAGCTGGCACAAAATCATCTATTTCACACAACATATGTATTCAAGATACTGCTGTCAGTTATTTCAAGTATTCATGGTGCAATTGTTTCAAGCATTTTTCCTAACTGATATTATTAGAGCATACTTACTGAGTCGTATATTTTGGTCCTTTATAAGATTGACGGATATATTTGAACACTGGAAAAAATAATGCATGGCGAGTAACCGGCTAGATTCTGAGATTAAATGGGAGATTGGCAATACCAAATCAATCATCATCTGGCCTTCTGTTTCAATAGCACTTAACTTCGATCATGGCATACAATTCAGTCAGGAAGGCATCTACTTGCAGAATAATATGCATGCATAGGAATGCATCTACTTGCTGAATATATGCAGTCCGCAATCAAAATATTGTATCACAATTTTTGTAAGCAACATCTAAGATTTTGTAAGCTCTGAAACTAAAAGACGAACAAATGCAAGAATTGAAAGATAAAAGAAGCTAACTGGGCATGATGCCATCGGGTTGTATGCCATGCTCGAGGCAGTAGAGCCCCTCGGTATATCTTGCCAAGCTCTCCCCCCGGCCAGCCGTAGAGCAGCCGCGAGCTGCTTTTGGACTCTCCTTCGGCGCCGCCCCAGATCAGCCAGCGGGGAAAGTCGCCGCGCCGCTGCAACCAGCCTGCCACGCCGCCTTGCCTAACGTTGCGTACCCAAAGGAAACCCACCACGGGAGAGAAGGAGGTGGTGGTGTGGCTGAGCAGTAGAGGCGGAGGAGAAGAGGGATCTGCGCTGCAGTGGGCGGAGGCCTGGTGCTCCCGACCGCCACAGTCTTAGGTGGTGCTGTCATGGGCCATGGCCCGGCGCGCTGCTGATGCTACCGTCGCCAGCTCGCCTCGCCGGATCCTGATCCGACCTAAAATCAGGGATAGTTGCTCCTTTCGATCCATTCTCGGTGTTCCTTCGTTTCCTTGTTGGGTTAATTCTTTTTCGCCTCCTTTCCTTGGGTACCCAATTCTTCTTGTTGATCCTCCAAACTGCTTAAGTATATGAACCGGTAGAATCTTTATCTTTACCTCTTTATCTTTATTTTTATCTTTACCTATACTAATAAACCAGCGATTTCTTCTGGCCGTACGTCGTCGGATTTTTTTACAGAAAAGTCCTGCTGTTTCTGAGAAATTAACCCGCAGTCCTTTCTTAAGTGAGAAAGACGTTTCGTTCAGAAATTTTACAAATAAAACCCTGTAGTTTCACGGATTCAATCTGCGGTCCTCTTTCTCCCTCGCTTCCCGATCCCAGCCGCCAGGAGGCGCCCCACCCCGCACGAGCCTCGATCCGGTGCCGCGAGCTAAATGGGGGCGGGTGCGACGTCTTGCTCCCGTGGCGACGGCGTCCTGCTGATCCAAAGAAAGATGGAGCCAGGGCATGAGGGAGAGAGGAAAGAGAGGAAGGAGAAGGGGCACAAGGTGAGGGAGGCGGTCGCCGGCGATGGCAGCTCCGGTGACCGGCCGACGGGCAGGGAGGCGAGCTCCTGTTGAGGCGGCGGAGCTCGGTACGAGCTAGTTCGTCCGGATCGAGCCTTGGCTTTCCCGAGGCGCGCGGTTGCGGGCTTGGATCTGGGTGATTCTTCTCCCCCGCCCTCCCTCCATGGCCAACGACACGAGGTGCAGCGACCTCTTCCGCCCCCCGCCATGGCTCCTCTCTATCCCCCCACCAGCACCCTCCTCACCCCTTCCCCACTCCCGGCTGATCCCCAAGGCTGCCCCCTCCCTCTCTCATTTGATCTGGTCTGGACGATCACTGGACCGAGCTCGATACCACACTGCCTGTCTTGGATGGCCGGAACATATTGTTGGCCATCTCACACTCTGGTTGCAGCAATTGGATGTGCCCTGTGAAACCTGCAACATTTGAGCATTGCAAGCGGCGGTATGGCAGTCTGAATCCTGACGTTCTTGGGAGTGCAGGTGAGGACAATCCTAATTTGTTAGCTCCAGACAACCGACAAAAGAATATGGGTTTCCATTCCCGTGCCAGTTTTCTACCGCGTGACTAGCTTGCAACCTTCGAATAACCTTGTTAGTTCTAATAGGTTGAGCATTTGTTGGAAATAGGGGACTGAGACCCATAGCTCCTTAAAAAAGGATGTATTTCCTCTCAATCACTGCACAAGCAAACAAGTAATTCCTGGTTAGTTGTATTCGTTTTGTTATATTTATGAGAACTGCCTTTTCAAACAGGAGAAGAACGGCTATCTTGCTTTTCTAAAATCAACAGGAGCTCGGTATGGAAAATGTTGGATATTCTCGAAGAAATACTTGCGATGAAGGGTAGCCATTGTTTGCATGCTTCCTCCCTGTGTAAGAATTTCATAACTATTGTATTGTAAGTATTGTGCTCCCTCCGTAAACTAATATAAGAGCGTTTAGAATACTAAAGTAGTGATCTAAACGCTCTTATATTAGTTTACAGAGGGAGTAGTTAGCTTTTTTTGGGCACATCCATAAATAAACCAATTTCTGTATAATGATTTAGGGTGCATTTGGTTCCTAAGCCATCCTCTCAAGCTCCCACTTCGATAGTTGTGATCCCTGGGTCTGCGAAGCCAGGTTTGCAGAAGAAATTGGGGGGCTCAAGTCTGCAATCAAGGGAGTCTGCATGGTGGTCTCTGTTGTTTGAAGGCAAGGTGCTCGGGAATGAGCCACTGGCTAAATCGTTTGGTGATCTCAAGGATGTGTGCTCTGATGTGGGAAACGTGGTCGACGACAAGCTCTGACTACTACAGGCTCCAACAAGTTAGAATTAATTTAGTTGTGGTTTTATATTGCAAAACACGGTGAAATTAGAATTTATCCGGGTTTCTTTGTTTAGGTGGTGCTGTAGAAATAGCAATGTCGATGCTACTGTCAATTGTTTTCTTCAGTTCGTACGTGCTACTAAAGATGCACTCGATCTGCCTTTGCTCGGTTCCTGAAAATTGCTACGTTGATTTTGTTTTGAATTTGCAAGCATGTAGATTAAATCCAAATGTCCAATGATAAGAAAATATTAACCTTTTATCTATAGAAGTGTACACCGAAATATCAGCGATTTGCCAAGACTACAGATTTTTGTTATTATTTTTGTTAATCGCATTAGATAATTACGGCTATTTGGATTAGTCTTCAATCCTAATGCTTTGAAAATGAAAGCAATAGTTCTATATACCTTCTAATCACTGGGGTTCTTGTGTTATCCTTCCTAGAATTGTTTATTATCTTCAATCTTTATCTTCATGCTTCTATTCTGAACCAATAAACTTGAACAGCTACAAGAAGCATCTTTCCATGGAGCTTAAATACCTTTTCCAATACATAGTTAATCAACCGACGAAAGGATTGGGTATTGAGCTTCTTGTACTTGAGGTTTGTTGTCTATGTCGAAACTTTCTTGCTGTCTGAAGTTTAAATTGATGTACCATGTAGAAACTCTTCAGCAAATGGCAAATGTACAGTACACTAAGAACATGACTGATGAACAGGATGCTATGTCAGGAAGTGAAACGTTGTGGCTTCAAGGAGTGAAGTAATTGGATTGGGATCATGGAGTAAATCAAACGAGGATGCAACTCATGTTCGTGTAGGTGAGACACTTATTAACTCTGTAGCAAATAGTTCACATGGTACAGCTAGCTGTGGTGCAGAGGGTAGATAGTTTTAGTACTCAGACTTGCAGAGGGTATCACATGGTACACATGGTACAGCTAGCTGTGGTGCAGAGGGTAAATAGTTTTAGTACTCTGCTGTCCTTTCGTAATGGCAATGTAGCAGCTGTGTGATACGTTTGCAACACGGAGTCTTCACTGCATATTACATACCGGAACCGATATGTGTTTGTCGACATAAAATTCTAACCTGAATTTGCTATTCAGGTGGCAAATCCAATAATTTATGTAGTGTATTTGCATTTTGCAAGATAATTTGGCTGCCAAAGTGCTACATCATATCTCACTGGACCTATTGAGTAAGTGGTAATTTTTCATTTATATATCATTCAAATTTCTATATGCACTGTTCATAGATTCCTTGCATTGTTCAGTTACCAATTTTCGTAAGGGTCATACTTATTGGACCATGGCACACCCTGCCAATGCAGGTTGCTTCCATGACTATACTTCAAATAGGGGTATATTAGTTTGTCTCTCATCATCAAACTTTGGACCCTCTTTACATGGGCATTTTTTTTCAAAGCGTACTCGTACAAAATAAACTGTATTGGTTTTCAGTTTATATCTGTCCATGGTTATGCTCACATCACAAATTTTGACAGCTAGACAGTTCCCGAGTTCAGTCCAACCGAAACACTGCATTTATCTTTCTCGATGAGTATGGCAGAATCCAACATCCATTCAACCCTAAATTGGGGCTCCATGGCTACCAACCGATGGAGCAAGAATGGAGACCACCCTCTCCTCCTCCAATTTGGAGCTCCACGGCCGCCATTCAACAGGCGCTGCCGTCGTTGCCTCCTCACCGCCTCACCTGGGAGAGCACAGGCGCCAACATCGCCCACGACCCGCCACATGTTCGGTCAACAAGCTGTAGTTCAATTAGGTCTGTTGCTCCTCTTACATGCAGAGCCTTGGGAGATCATGGTCTTCTCTCATTCTCTTGTGAACAATATATGCACTGTAGGTATGCGAAAAGAAATATTGTATTGCTTGGAAAAAGATATGCGAAATTAGCAGGCATCAATTTGGCCATGTTTACAAGCTATTAGATGTGCATTTTTAAGATGCGGTAGTCATACTTTGTACTGGAATTTGACTAATAATTCTATTGCTTAATGCCTTTCTATTCTTTCTCATTTGAACCATAATGAAGATGATACGGTCAAATTATTTGAGGTGACCCATCCTGGTTTATTTTCTCATTGTCATATAAAGTGCCAAATATTAATATTCTACATTTGCTGCCAATATTTTACAAATTAGCTTTATTTATTTATTGTTGTGCATCTTTTTCTTTTCTTGAGATGCTTCTATATATATTTGCTGCCCACGACCCTTTTGTTGGTTACTTAAAATAATCGACATGTTTTTTTTCTATACCTCACTCTTTCTTGGTGTTCCTGTTTTCCGTAGAATCAGCATGGTATATTTCATAGTTGATGCAGTTCTGCCGTTGTAGGCGTGCTTTTCTGGTACAGGGATGAGAGTTCTATTTTTTTTTAGAACATACTGTAAGGATAGTTCAGCAGAAACTTTCACAAAGTAATAGTGATGTATTGCCTATGCCCGTGATATTGTTCCAACTTTCAGGAAGTGGTATCGAGGAACGTGTTTCTTGATGAAGGATCAAAGGCAGATAGTTGAAGTGGAACATGCAAAAGTATGAAAATTCGTGGGCAGTCTGTTGCTTCTTTTAGGGGAGGTGACGGTGGTTCCTTTATTGGTATCAAATAATAGTTACACTGTTTATGAGATTACATTGAGAAAAGCTCAGGGTTCATTGGCCCAATTACAGTGGTTTTTACCGTAAAAACTAAAGCTAGCTAGCTCTTGTGTCATCTCATTCGCTTCTCTTCCATGGTGCTTGCATTTGATCTTCCAATTTGATTTACAATTTAAGCATTAGTTTGTGAAGCCGATGGATTGATGAAGCGCATAGGGGTCGGGGGAGAGACACGATGCGAGAGAGAAACTTTAGCGCTTGTTTCGACGCACATTCATTCCCCGCCCTTTCTCTTCAGCGAAGCACATACTTATACGTACTCTAATCTAAGCATCACAGAAGTGAATTATAACTTGGAAACTGTTTTAAAAAAATTCTATAGGGATAACCCATTAGTATTTGATTGAATAACTTTGAAGCAGTTACTATTTTGAAAATAGGATGCCGTGTAGAAATAGAAGGCGGCAATCTCCATCCATGTTTTCTCAAGGTCCCGTTTTCTCCCGTTGCATCGCACGGGCATTTGTGCTAGTTGTATCTAAAGAAGTGAGGTGGGACAGGAGAAGAGGTTCTGAGTTCTATCTAAGCTCCCACTTGCCTGGCTCATTGCCACACCGAAACAAAATCGGCAGTTGAACGTTGCTTAGACAACGTACGGCTTATTCTAGATGGACAAATTTTTAGTACCACCTCAAATCTATACCTACTAATAATACCACCTCGGATATAGAAAATAATATAGGTGAAAAAAACTGAAAGCGTAAATTTACGGAAAGAAGCGTATTGTGACGGTAAACCCATAGAGTCAACCCATGCTTTATTATTAAGAAAAAAGATTGATATTGTTACCTTAACCAGCGTATAGTGATATAAACAGTCAGGTCTAGAAAATATTCAGGAGCTCTTGGGTAATATTAAATGTAAAAAATATCCAAAAAAAACTAAGATTTTGGGATATCAACCAGGGTTCCCGATCTACTTCCTTGTGAATTTTCTTGAAAAAATACCAGGGAACGTACGTGTGGTGAAGGAAATACTGTCCGAACAAAAAATCCATCCAAATAGTTTTTTCTACACATAGGAATTTTTTGTCTTTTTGCCACGAATACATTTCCTGGTAAATTTTTTCAAGAAATTTCACATGGGAGTAGATCGGGAACCCGGGTTGATATCCCAAAATCTCAGTTTTTTTTCCAAATTTCTCAGTATTTTTTTGAATTTAATGTTTGTATAGGGGCGTGGAACACCTGGGTGCTACAAATCCGTTTCCGTTAGGCCTTCCTTATTCTGAAACAAGTGCCAATGTTTCTTTCTTTCTAAAATTTGCTTTACTAAAATTTATAATCTTAAACTATCGTACTAGTGACAAAGGAAGTTTTAAACAATATATGGATAGATGTAAATTTAATCAAAAAAAATAGACGAGAGGTCATGTAATAGCGTGGCTTAATAGAGAGATATGCTACTCACATTAATAAGGAATTTCTTTTTGTTCGGGAGCCCATTCAAAAAGAATTTCAAAATTAAGTGTGCTCAGTTTGGAGTAATTTCTTGGGTGCGCATGGATAAGGACAAAGCGCGCAAAAAAGATTAGTATTGATCTGTGTGGTCAGTCTAGATCTCGACAGGAGTAACGACTGCCGGTGAGTGTGTCAGAGACGTTACATGTCATTTACACAAACCATTAGCAGCTGGATTATCATGGTATAATCCACCTCATTTCCAAAGCCAAAACCAATGAAGAAGGACAGAAGTGAAACTGCTTGCTCCATTAAAGGTTGTTGCGTGCGGATGAAGAGTGTTGTTGATCATGGTGCCGTTGCTGTTGGCCACCTCGAAGCTTTTCCTTGCCTCGCTGTGGTAGCACCAGCAGGCACCAAAAGCTACTCTGCATTGTCCACAATGATGTGTAGGTAACCATGAAGCCATGCAATCCCCGTGAACGATGGGAGGAAAAAAGCAGGAGGTAGGAGATGGCAGAAAGGAACGGCCTCAAGAAGTTGAATGAAGCAACAATGTTAACACGTGGGATTTCGCCGAACGAAAACCAAAACCACTGCCCAAGTGCCGAGTCGTGCAGGGCGATCGTGGACTTGGGACGTCCTAAAAGTATTTTAATGCGTTGTAAGCTCGTTGGCAGCGTTTTTTGCAGTCGGGTGATACGTGTGCCATATTGCCATGGTCAATTTCTCCCGAGAACGAGTACTCGTTGCGTGACAAAGGGTGAAGGCAACAACATCATAGTACCAGTACATTTTAGTAGTACATCTGGTGTGGGTGGCGGGGCCGTTGACGGTCGAGCACGTCTTGGCAGCTGATTTTCCACCTCATGCGCACACCCGCTTTCCTGTTGATCGCTTCAACACAACTCTGCTGCTCCTCCCCCCTAATTTTCTAACACTAAACAAACCAAACCAAACCAAACCAATTCATCATCATCGCCGCCGCCACCACCACCACCACCATCATCATCTTCTTCTTCTCCAAAAAACAAATCAGCGCTTCGCCAATTCCACCCACCACCTGCTCCCCTCGGCTCTCCTTCTCCTAAATCGCAAGCACTCCCTCCGCCTTCCGCGTTCCTGATGCAACAGACAGTCCTGCGGTTTCAGTAGCCAGAGGAAGGAGAAAGGGGACAGGCGCCGTTTTCTGTCCTGAGAGGAGATCCTGCTGGTCCAGTCTTGGTTGTTGAGGCAGGGAGATTGTAAGGGCCGAGAGAGGGGGAGGGAGATGTCTCGTGGCGGCGGCTACGGGGAGATGGGGCAGAAGATCGACTATGTGTTCAAGGTGGTGCTCATCGGCGACTCCGCCGTCGGCAAGTCGCAGCTGCTGGCGCGGTTCGCGCGCAACGAGTTCAGCCTCGACTCCAAGGCCACCATCGGCGTCGAGTTCCAGACCAAGACCCTCCAGATCGACAACCGCACCGTCAAGGCCCAGATCTGGGACACCGCGGGACAAGAGAGGTAAAATTTTCACTAATCACTAATCCAACCCCAAACCGACCCTGCTAGCTGTATCTTCTCTCCGTGCTGGCCTCGATCGTTTTATTTTGTTGGAGAATCATATTATGCATATAGGCCATGGCCTGATGGCCGTGCACTGCAGCACTACTAGCGCGCGGTAGTAATTACCTTGTCTGTTTCTCTAGTTATGATATGAATGAATGAAGATTGTCGTGTGGAATGCAGGCAAGCTTGTAGAGTTTCCTCTGTATTGGTTTTGCGCATGGTCCTGTCCTTGGTCAGTGCAAGAGTGATGGATTTGTCATTGTCCGTGACCTTATTGTTTGATCTGTGCAATTATGCTGGAATTAATACACTGTCTGCTTTAAAAGGGAATTATTGTTCCTTGTGTTCCTTTCTCTGATGAGGTGTCCTCAACCGAAAGTTATGTTTGGAATCGACATGCTACAGATGTTAAGCATGTTCTTTTACAACAACACTAATATTTCCATGGTAACAAATTTGATGTTTGTTCCATCATAATCTAGATCGGACACTTACATCAGAATAGCATTCCTTATATTTTGACACCTATCAGAATTTACAGTTACCTATTATCATACATAATTGCAATTACGGTGAGATTAGAATCTGCCAAAAAACTTTAACTAACTCTTCTCAGGAATAAAACACTGAAGAAATAGGTAGCACATTAAGCAGCTTATTAGACAATAAGTCCCAGCATTAGCTTATGGCACCTAATAGTAATGTCTTTTGGCACCTAACAGTAATAGGTCTAGCAGTTTCTTCATGAATATTTTGTTAATTTGCAACTGAACGGTACTGATTGGTGTTGCAAATGAACGGTGGCAGTTATAATAGCCTACCTCCCTACCCCAGCTTTGCTTGCTTATTTGATTGTTCACTTTCAACATCTAAACCAGCTGCACTGAATGTGGTAACAGGTACCGAGCAGTAACAAGTGCCTATTACAGAGGCGCAGTAGGAGCTATGCTAGTGTATGACATGACCAAGCGCCAGTCCTTTGATCATATGGCACGGTGGCTCGAGGAATTGCGAAGCCATGCTGACAAGAACATTGTTATCATGCTCATCGGGAACAAATCGGACCTGGGCACCCTCCGGGCTGTCCCAACAGAGGACGCCAAGGAGTTCGCCGAGCGTGAGAGCCTTTTCTTCATGGAGACGTCCGCTCTTGAGGCTACCAACGTGGAGAAGGCCTTCATGACCGGCCTCGAAGAGATATACCGCACCGTCAGCAAGAAAAACCTTGTCGCCAACGACGAGGCTAACTCCGGTGGGAACTCGAGCTTGCTGAAAGGAACGAAAGTTATCATCCCTGGCCAGGAGCCGGCCCCTCCGGCCAAGGCAGCATGTTGTATGTCCTCCTAGATACCATCTTGTTCCTGGCAAGTAAAGTTTCTAAGTTGATCTTGCAGTGTCGACACGCTGAATGGGTGGGATTCTTGGGAGGAGGGATGTAATTACATGAATAGGTGACTCACATAAATTGTAATCTTGTTGATGATTAGATTTTGTATCTGATTATACGGTGGCGTACAGTTATCATGAATCCTTCTATTCGGGATGTAATTAGCCCAACCTTTCATGCTGGTTGTGCTGTTCTTCCCCCTTTGCTCTCCACAAACATACTAGACCGAAAGCGTGTGCTGCTGCGTATATCTGTCAAAGAACTACAGAACGACATGAGAAAAATCGCAAGGGCCGGCCCATACAAATATCTGAATACGTTGGTTGAGTGCATCCTAGTTGTATAGAGCCTAGGTGTGAGCTCGTTTTGTTTTATATCCGCTTGATATGGCATTATGGGTTCATAAAGTACCCCTTATTGAGAAATAATGTCTGAATACTAATCCAAGAGTACTGTCAATGTTGGTACTCCGTTCATCTCTTTCTTACCGTTCGTCAGGAGTACAGCATGACAAGCACAGGTGGCATGAACCATATGATGCATTGTTTGAATTGCACAGACTAAAAACAACAGGATATAGCAACTATTTAGGTATTGCTATGATGATTTATTAAATATAGGCTTAAGTACACTGAGGATCCTTTGGTTGAGATATAGACGGTTTCTTAGCTGTAATTTTATAGTGTAGTTATGATGATCTATTGACTCCGTTAATTCTAAATCATAGGGCCCTAAGCCATTATATTTTCGCATTCGCTAAACATCAAGCACCTGAAAACAAATTTTGTGTCGGTCATTTTTTTTCTGCTTCGCCACGAGCGTGGGACGGGCAGGCCGTGGACTCCATGGCGAGTGCGAGCTGTGAACGAGCGGGAGCCGATGACGCTGCAGAGTCGAAGGCGGGAGCGTGTCCGAAACTTGACTGGTGTGGGTTGGGGGTGCATGGTGGTCATTGGTGTTGTACATTGGGGGAGGGGGAGGGGGTTAGAGGGCCAGCACCGTGGTGGGGAGGTTGAGGAGAGGGTGAGGCCAGTGGCGGAATTACGTTGGGGCAAAACCCGGAGGTACCTGTTGGAGTCCGGAAAAGGCTAGACTTCTATCAATCACGCTTCTTCTGGCAGAGTGAATAACTAAAATGAAAGTACAGACTTGCTAAATGGGATATCATTTGTAGACCAAAAGACCAAGGGGGTCTAGTATTGAAAACCTGGAGGTGAAGAACGGATGTTTTCTTAGCAAGTGGCTGTTTAAGCTTTCTGTCGAGACGGAGGCCACATGGGCTCAGATCTTGCGTAACAAGTACCTTCACTCTAGAGCCTTGTCCCAAGTGACAGTGAGGCCGACTGATTCGCCTTTTTGGAAAGGATTGATGAGAGTTAAATCACTCTTTTTCAATAGGATAATGTTCATAGTTGGAAATGGTACCGCTACGAGATTCTGGGAGGATACATGGCTAGGGGAGACGCCCCTCGCACTCCAATATCCGTCTCTGTATAGCATTGTTCAGCGTAGAGACGTTTACGTTGCAACAGTACTGCAGTCCACTCCGCTCAATATTCAATTTCGGAGGACGCTAGTGGGAAACCGTTGGGAAGCCTGGCTCAATCTTGTGAGAAGATTGATGGATGTTCAGCTGTCTCAAACAACCCTATCAGTTGTGCTGGAAACTAGCTAAGAATGGAGAGTTTTCGGTTGAATCCATGTACTTGGATGTTATCAACTCTAGCGCGATTCCTCGATCAAAACATGTTTGGAAAGTCAAAGTTCCTTTGAAAATCAAAGTGTTTATGTGATTTGTGCATAAACAAGTTATTTTAACTAAGGATAATTTGGCAAAACGCAATTGGACAGGATCTACAAGATGCAGCTTTTGCGACCAACATGAATCAATCAAACACCTCTTTCTTGATTGTCCTCTGGCAAAAATTCTATGGCGGTCGGTGTCGTGGTTCTAAGCCTGACAGTAGAATAGGGGGGGGGTAAGAATATAGAGGCAAGATCCTAGCTATGGAGGAGTTGTACACGCGAGTTTTACGAGTTCAGGCCCTTCTCGGAGGAAGTAACAGCCCTACGTCTCGGAGCCCTGAGGCGGTCGACTGGATATATGCGCGTGAATTACAAAAGGTGCGAACCCTTGTCTCGCAGGAGGTGGGTGGCTTATATAGAGTGCGCCAGGACCCCAGCCAGCCCACGTTACAAAGGGTTCAATGTACATTAAGGCAGGACGTTACTGGTAACACTAGTAATAAAGAGATATAAATGATCTTTAAGGTTGCAGAGTGAATGACCGACCATTGTCATCCTGAGTGACGTTAGGCCTTCTACACTCCGAGTGGTTTCTCATATCATCGAGTGGTTGTTCGCATAGTCGAGTGTCTTCTATACTGTCGAGTGGAATATAGCTTCACGGTCGAGTGGATGATGATTTTGCTTCGACCGCTTCTGGTTCCTTTAGAGATGTCCTTGGGGAGGGTATCTTGGACAGATCCATGACCCTACCCTAGGTACATAGCTTCATCATTAGCCCCCAAATGGATCAGGGTTTGAGTGAGGAAGGAGTTGGGAACACTTCCGACTCATTCTTTGTGATGTGAGTATAACTTGTTCTGGAACAATGAACCGAGGAGACAGCATCAACTTCTTTTTCAGTCGCCTTGGTCCATTCTTAGTTTTTGTCGAGTGAACTTTCACGGTAGAATTCCGAATGATAATGTGGAGGATGTTTCGGGTCTGACCAGTTGCTCCGCTCTCCGCGGATTTCGCGGGATTCGAATTTCGGGAAGCGCGCCAGACGGGCGAGGCCGTGGTAATCGGGACGGATTAGGCAGGTCTCCTCGATCTCCGTGCCACCTTTTTCGCCACATACTGCGCGCGCGTCTGTTGCGGGATTTTCTTAGATCGTCTGGGCCTACCAGTCAGTCACTCGGGGAATGACCTTACAAAAGGCACCGGACCGGGTCTCTGCACCGTGCGCTCCCATTCTCTTTTCTTCTTCCTCCGACCTCTCCGCCACACTCGCTTCTGCTTGTTGGGTTTCGTAGTAATTTCAAAAAATTTCCTACGCACACGCAAGATCATGTGATGCATAGCAACGAGGGGGAGAGTGTTGTCTACGTACCCAACGCAGACCGACTGCGGAAGCGATGCCACGACGTAGAGGAAGTAGTCGTACGTCTTCACGATCCAACCGATCAAGCACCGAAACTACGGCACCTCCGAGTTCGAGCACACGTTCAGCTCGATGACGATCCCCGGACTCCGATCCAGCAAAGTGTCGGGGAAGAGTTCCGTCAGCACGACGGCGTGGTGACGATCTTGATGTACTACAGCAGCAGGGCTTCGCCTAAACTCCGCTACAGTATTATCGAGGTATATGGTGGCAGGGGGCACCGCACACGGCTAAGGAATAGATCACGTGGATCAACTTGTGTGTCTAGAGGTGTCCCCTGCCTCCGTATATAAAGGAGTAGAGGGGGGGAGGCTGGCCGGCCAAGGAGGGAGGCGCAGGAGGAGTCCTACTCCTTCCGGGAGTAGGACTCCCCCCCAATCCTATTCCAAGTAGGATTCCCAAGGGGGGAAAGAGAGAGAGGGGGGCCGGCCACCTTCTCCTAGTCCTAATAGGACTAGGGGAGGGGGAAGTGGCGCAGCCACCTTGGGCTGCCCCTTTCTCCTTTCCACTAAGGCCCATGAAGGCCCATATGGCTCCCGGGGGGTTCCGGTAACCTCCCGGTAACCCGGTAAAATCCCGATTTCACCCGGAACACTTCCGATGTCCAAACATAGGCTTCCAATATATCAATCTTTACGTCTCGACCATTTCGAGACTCCTCGTCATGTCCGTGATCACATCCGGGACTTCGAACAACCTTCGGTACATCAAAATGCATAAACTCATAATGTAACTGTCATCGTAACCTTAAGCGTGCGGACCCTACGGGTTCGAGAACAATGTAGACATGACCGAGACACGTCTCCGGTCAATAACCAATAGCGGGACCTGGATGCCCATATTGGCTCCTACATATTCTACGAAGATCTTTATCGGTCAGACCGCATAACAATATACGTTGTTCCCTTTGTCATCGGTATGTTACTTGCCCGAGATTCGATCGTCGGTATCCAATACCTAGTTCAATCTCGTTACCGGCAAGTCTCTTTACTCGTTCCGTAATACATCATCTCACAACTAACATATTAGTTGTAATGCTTGCAAGGCTTATGTGATGTGTATTACCGAGAGGGCCCAGAGATACCTCTCCGACAATTGGAGTGACAAATCCTAATCTCGAAATACGCCAACCCAACATCTACCTTTGGAGACACCTGTAATGCTCCTTTATAATCACCCAGTTACGTTGTGACGTTTGGTAGCACCCAAAGTGTTCCTCCGGTAAACGGGAGTTGCATAATCTCATAGTCATAGGAACATGTATAAGTCATGAAGAAAGCAACAGCAACATACTAAACGATCGGGTGCTAAGCTAATGGAATGGGTCATGTCAATCAGATCATTCAACTAATGATGTGACCTCGTTAATCAAATAACAACTCATTGTTCATGGTTAGGAAACATAACCATCTTTGATTAACGAGCTAGTCAAGTAGAGGCATACTAGTGACACTTTGTTTGTCTATGTATTCACACATGTATTATGTTTCCGGTTAATACAATTCTAGCATGAATAATAAACATTTATCATGATTATAAGGAAATAAATAATAACTTTATTATTGCCTCTAGGGCATATTTCCTTCACTGCTCTCGTCGCCGGACCCTCGCTCAAACTCGATCCGCCGCCATGGGGAAAGAGAAGACGGTGGCGCTGGAGCGCGCGAAGAAGGTGACCGCGAAGGCGAAGGGCAAGCGGACCAGCCGAGGCGGATCCTCGTCGAGATCCGGCCTGCCGCCGGGCTAGATCTAGTGCGACTGGATCTGCTCAACGATCAGCCAGGATGACCTCAACGACCTGGTGGAGGGGGGACTGATCCCCCACAAATCGGCGCGGCTTCTGGGGAACGAGACCGAGCCGCAGCCAAGGGAGGGTGAGTGTGTTCTCCTCGCCACCCACGTCGATCGCGGATTTTCTCTGCCTCCCCATCCTTTCTTTCGGGGCTTTTTGAACTTCTTTGGGGCTCATCTCTACCACTTCACTCCAAACACCATAGTCTATCTGGCCGCTTTTGTGTCAATGTGTGAAAATTTCTTGGGTTGTCGACCGCACTGGGGCCTCTTCAAACATATCTTCACCTGTCGCTCCCAGTCGGTCAAAAAGACCGATCCGAGTGATGAGAGGACACACGTGATCTAGATGTGCGGGGGCCTGGGGATCCAGATGAGGAACAAGAGCACCTTCCCGGCGATGATCCTTCCCGACTCGGTCCGCGGCTGGCAGTCAACTTGGTTTTACTGCAAGGATCAGCCGACCCCGGGTCAATCGACCAGACTTCCTCCCTTTTCCCTGGCTCGAGTGGAGAAGCCCTCCTCCTTGAAGGTGGTCCTCGAAGAGAAGGCGCAGGTCAGGGTGTTGGTCGAGCGGGTCGTCCAACTCGTTTGCAATGGGGTGACTGGGATGGACCTGCTGGAGGTCTTTCTCGGTCGACGCATCCAACCGCTCCAGGCCCGTGATCATCCGATGTGGATGTACTCTGGACTCGAGGACTCCACTCGGATTCACCCGGAGGACATCAGTGAGGACATCTTGGAGAAGTGGCTGATGGGAATCACCAGCAATAAAGACAACCCCCGGGGGTCTAGGAGGGTGATTCCATTCGACCACTCGCGCCAGCCGGAGCAGGTATGATTCTTTTTTCTCAAATATCTTTCCGATTCACTGTGTGACACCTTGTTGATGGTCGACTGTACTCCTTTTGCTCGTTGTTCTTTCAGGCTCTCATTGACATGTACTCGATGCCCAACGGAGTGCAGGAGCAAGACGTCGAGGAGGGAGCAAGCGGGGGCGAGAGCGGCGAGTGGCACTCGGATGCAAAGGAGGACGAGGAGAGCGACGACTCGAGCGATGACGAAGAAGTCGACTCGCCTCCTCGCAAAGAGAGGAGATCCAAGCACGCACATGACCCGGCGAGCACCCCGGACCTGGCGACCGCGCCGACTGGGCAGTCTTCGAAGCGCCCCCGGACGTCTTCTCCAGCGCCGATTGAGAAGGCCCCAAAGTAGCCCAAGGTTGTGCCGCCTCCAGCTCCAAAAGCACTGAAGGCCACCTCCTCCAAACTGCCCAAGGCTTTGCCCAGGATCAAAGTGACCGTCCCTACCATCTCCGGGTAATCATCTGACTTGTTCTTTTCGTCGACTCGAGCAACATAACGTAACCGACTGAGTACGGACACTTGCAGTGCTGCTACATCGGGAACCTCTTCCCTCCAGTATCGAGATGAGGAGATGGAAGATGCAGTTACCTCTAACCCAGGTAGAAACTCTTATGATCTTATTCTTGATCCCTTGGTCGATTGCATTCTAGTGGTTCACTTGGGGTTGAATGATCTGTCTTGCAGCTCCACCCAACGTCATCGATCTTCCAGATGATGATGAAGATGTGGCTCTTAAGCCCAGGAAGAGCAAGAAGGTAGCAGTTTGCAAGATGTCTCAGCAAGGGCCAACAACAACACCACCCGTCCGTCAACCTGAAGACGCGGGCAGGGTCTCTGTAACCTTCGCTGCACCCTTATCGAGTGAGCACCCTGCACCGTCGACTGCACCGGTGATTCCTTCAATCGTCCAACTCCATGCCATGGAGCTCCAAGCTGCCACACCTGGGTCGTCTGCTCTCTTTTTCACCAGCTACCCCGTTCCGGACAACCAGTCGGAAGCGGCTGTGGAAGCCATCCGTCAAGCTGACGTGATGATGGAGTGGATGAAGACGGTGCATGAGAATAGTCAGGCTGCTTATGACGCCAGCGCTGCTCTTCGGGCCAATGTCCAGGTAAGCAGACTTTCAACCGACCTTGCTCTATCAGGATATGCTACCTGAAAAAATTTCTTCTATACAATCTCCTGTTGTTTACGTCGAATCAGTGCACCCACTGGGTGTTTTATTGTCTTTGGTAGTTGCGTTCTTCCACTCGGTCTGGGCGAGTAGGATCTGAACCGGTGGGGGCACGCCAAGTGCACCCACTGGGTGTAGTCCCCGAGACCGCAGTCGACTGCTAGCAGTCGACTAGGGTCTGAGTTTTACCTTCCTTTCTTTTCTTCCACTCGACCCGGGCGGACCGGTCGAATGAGACCTGAACCGGTGGGGGCACGCTAAGTGCACCCACTGGGTGTAGTCCCCGAGACCGCAGTCGACTGCTGCAGTCGACTGGGGTCTGAACAGTTTTTTTGACTTGACCCGGGCGGACCGGTCGAGTTGGGTCTTAATCAGCGGGGGCACGCCAAGTGCACCCGCTGGGTGTAGCCCCCGAGACCGCAGTCGACTATGTGCAGTCGGTTGGGGTCTAAGCGAACTTCTTTAAGTTTTATCCACTCGGAAGTGAACAACCTTTGATCTTGTCGATTGACACGTCTTTTGCTTTCTGCAGAAGTCTTGTACTCTCATTTCCAAGTTTGCTGAACTTGAGGAGAAGCAGAGGCAACTCAACCTCGACTTGGAGTTGGCCCAGCAGAATCTGAAGAAAGCTCAAGACGAAGCTGCTGGTATGGAAGGTAATTGCCCGTCGACTGTTTTTTTAAACATTTCTTCGAGCTCTTGTCTGATCCGATTGCTTCTTTTGCAGAGAAAATGAAGTTGGTTCTGGAGAAGAAGGACTCGGACCTCAGCGCTGCACAGAAGGAAAGCCCAAGATAAAACTGTCCTCGCAGACCAGAAGCTGGCTTCAGTCGAAGCACTGGAAGGGGAGGTGACCAAGCTGAAGTCCTGTCTCAACGAGTCTAACCGAGAGGTGACTCGTCTGAAGAAGGACAAAATTACCCTGAACGAAAAGCTGGAGTCTGCGGTCCACAAGTGGAATGACACGGAGGCTTATTTGAGAACTCTTGCCAAGAAGCTTTATCTTACGCTGGAAGGTATTTCTTTTAAACCGACTGTGTTGATGCTTGTGAACGGATCCTATCCAGTCGACTCACTAATTTTTGGCTGCAGAATTCTGCCAAGACTTTGACGAGGAAACTGGAAAGGTCGAGACGGGTCTGGACCCTATCGCTTCTCCAGTTTGCGACGAAACTGCAATGAACGTGCTCTGACTGGAGTCTCGTGTCGCCAGTGTCACAAGCTACCTCACGCGCCTGAAGGAGGCAGTCTCACGAGTCGACGCATTGCTCTGGCCAAGGGCGACGCTTCAAAATGACCTGCAATCACTGATGGCTCGACTCAACGAGATCCCTGACCGAGTGCAGGAATGGAAGAAGTCCTCCGCCCGGTGTGGTGCTGACGTGGCGCTGTCCTTGGTGCGAGTCCACTGCAAGGAAGCTCGTGAAGACAAGCTGGCGGTGATCAAGGTCGCTAACACCAAAAATCATGACTTCCAGTCCTTCATGGAGACTTTCATCGCTGCTTCCACTCGGATCGCGGATGGGATCGACCTGGACGAATTCGTCGAGCCTGCTAGCCCTCCTCCTGCTGAGTGAACAAACTTATGAGACTTGAATCTGCTTTAAATTTGCCTCGGAATGCCGAGTGGTTGCTATAACCGTTAAACTCCTTCGGGCTTGATGCTCGAATACTTTTGGTTTGCTGCTTGGAACCTTAGGATTTATCCGAATTTGGTTTATTTCCGAATATGCTTGCGTTTTGCTTTCAAGTGGACTTTGTTCTCTGCTCGGAATATTCTTTGTGCTGGAGATGCAGCTCTAAGGTGGCGACCCCAGTCGACCTGCGCTTCGTCGTCCTTGCAGATAGGGATGGAGCGCACATTGTACTTGTGGCGTAGCTCCAAAGGAGAAGGTTGCAGTCGACCTACACCTCGTCATCCTTGCGGATAGGGACGGAGCGCACGTTGTACTTGTGGCGTAGCTCCGAAGGAGAAGGTTGCAGTCGACCTGCACCTCGTCGTCCTTGCAGATAGGGATGGAGCGCACGTTGTACTTGTGGCGTAGCTCCGAAGGAGAAGGTTGCAGTCGACCTGCACCTCGTCGTCCTTGCGGATAGGGATGGAGCGCACGTTGTACTTGTGGCGTAGCTCCGAACCTCTGAGTGGGAGGGTTGCTCCCCACTCGGTAGGATTTTACAAACTTAGG
The DNA here is from genome assembly GCF_003073215.2 of Triticum urartu. NCBI lineage: Eukaryota > Viridiplantae > Streptophyta > Magnoliopsida > Poales > Poaceae > Triticum > Triticum urartu. The sequence goes on from NC_053026.1 coordinate 359,515,523, forward strand.
CGAGTACTGGACTGCAGCTAAGCCTCAGAGTGGGAGAGCTTAGGCGAGTACTAGACTGCAGCTAAGCCCCCGAGTGGCAGGGTTGATCTCCACTCGGTAGGATTTTTTAAACTTAGGCGAGTACTGGACTGTAGCTAAGCCTCCGAGTGGGAGAGCTTAGGCGAGTACTAGACTGCAGCTAGCCCCCGAGTGGGAGGGTTGCTCTCCACTCGGTAGGATTTTTTAAACTTAGGCGAGTACTGGACTGCAGCTAAGCCTCCGAGTGGGAGGGCTTAGGTGAGTACTAGACTACAACTAAGCCCCCGAGTGGGAGGGTTGCTCTCCACTCGGTAGGATTTTTTAAACTTAGGCGAGTACTGGGCTGCAGCTAAGCCTCCGAGTGGGAGGATTGCTCTCCACTCGGTGGGATTTTTTCAAACTTAGGCGAGAACCGGACCGCAGCTAAGTCTCCGAGTGAGAGAACTTAGGCGAGTACTGGACTGCAGCTAAGCCCCCAAGTGGGAGGGTTGCTCTCCACTCGGTAGGATTTTTTAAACTTAGGCGGGTACTGGACTGCAGCTAAGCCCACGAGTGGGAGAGCCTAGGCGAGTACCAGACTGCAGCTAAGCCCCCGAGTGGGAGGGTTGCTCTCCACTCGGTAGGATTTTTTAAACTTAGGCGAGTACTGGGCTGTAGCTAAGCCTTCGAGTGGGAGGATTGCTCTCCACTCGGTGGGATTTTTTCAAACTTAGGCGAGAACCAGACCGCAGCTAAGTCTCCGAGTGAGAGAACTTAGGCGAGTACTGGACTGCAGCTAAGCCCCCGAGTGGGAGGGTTGCTCTCCACTCGGTAGGATTTTTAAATTTAGGCGGGTACTGGACTGCAGCTAAGCCCCCGAGTGGGAGAGCCTAGGCGAGTACCAGACTGCAGCTAAGCCCTCGAGTGGGAGGGTTGCTCTCCACTCGGTAGGATTTTTTAAACTTAGGCGAGTACTGGACTACAGCTAAGTCTCCAAGTGAGAGAACTTAGGCGAGTACTGGACTGCAGCTAAGCCCCCGAGTGGGAGGATTCCTCTCCACTCGGTAGGATTTTTTCAAACTTAGGCGAGTACCGAACTGCAGCTATGTCTCCGAGTGAGAGAACTTAGGCGAGTACTAGACTGCAGCTAAGCCCCCGAGTGGGAGGATTGCTCACCACTTGGTAGGATTTTCTTTCGAACTTAGGCGAAACGGATTCGCAGCTAAGCCCACCCACTGGGGGATTTTAGAGGTAAATAAAAGCAACAACAATCATGCGAGAAGACTGAAAAGCTCTTGTCTTTGACGAACAAATTACAAAGGTGCTTCTTATTACATTTTATTCGAATGAGTGCTTAAGTATAAAAGGGGCGGAGCAACTCCGCATTCCAAGTCCGTGGCTCATCTTTCTGATGCTCAACACTGTAAAGATGGTATGCTCCATTGTGGAGGACTTTGGTGATGATGAAGGGGCCTTCCCAAGCCGGGGCGAGCTTGTGCGGTTTCTGTTGATCCACTCGAAGAACCAGGTCTCCTTCTTGAAAGGCTCGACTCCTCACATTTCTGGCGTGGAATCGACGCAAGTCTTGCTGATAAATGGTCGACCGGATCAAGGCCATCTCTCTTTCCTTCTCTAAGAGGTCGACTGAATCTTGCAGGGCTTGCTCTGCTTCCTCTTCGAGAAGAGCTCGACTCGGGGTGCGTTGTGGAGCAGGTCACTTGGCAGAACAGCTTCGGCTCCATAGACCAAGAAGAAAGGAGTTCGTCCGGTCGACCAATTAGGAGTTGTCCTTAAACCCCACAGAACTGACGGAAGTTCATCGACCCAAGCGCCTGCTGCGTGTTTGAGATCATGCATCAGTCGGGGTTTTAGTCCTTTGAGAATTAGGCCATTGGCTCTTTCTGCTTGTCCGTTCGACTGCGGGTGAGTGACTAAAGCATAGTCGACTCGTGTGCCTTGAGAAGCGCAGAAAGCTCTAAACTCATCAGAATCGAAGTTCGACCCGTTGTCCATGATGATGTTGTGTGGAACTCCATATCTGAATGTCAATTCTCTGATAAAGCTGACAGCGGTGCTAGCCTCAAGGTTCTTGATAGGTTTAGCTTCGATCCATTTGGTAAAATTGTCGACTGCAACGAGCACATGTGTGAAGCCGCTCCTACCAGTTCTTAGTGGTCCAACCATATCCAGTCCCCAAACAGCAAAGGGCCAGACGAGGGGGGTGGTGTTCAGGGCTGACGCTGGCTTGTGAGACATGTCGGAGTAAAACTGGCAGCCTTCACATCCGTCGACTATATCTTTCGCCATTTCATTTGCTCGTGGCCAATAGAATCCAGCTCGGTATTCTTTAGCCACGATAGCCCGAGAGGACGCATGGTGACCACAGTTCCCCGAGTGGATATCATTGAGGATCATTCGACCTTCTTCTGGCGTTATGCATTTCTGACCGACTCCAGTCACGCTTTTCCTGAACAGTTGTCCTCTTATCACAGTAAAGGCCTTGGATCGACGGACAATCTGTCGAGCCTCTTCCTCGTCCTCTGGGAGTTCTTTCCTAAGGATGTACGCAATGTACGGCACTGTCCAGTCGGGAGTAATGGCCAGAACCTCCATGATCAGGTCGACCACGGCTGGGACCTCGAATCCAGTCGGGTCTGTGGCGCTCTTAGGCTGTGGGGGCTCTTCAGTAAAAGGATCTTCCTGAACTGTCGGCGTGTGAATATGCTCCAAAAACACATTTCTAGGAATGGCTTCTCTCTTGGAACCTATCTTTTCCAAGTCATCAGCTGCTTGATTTTTCAGTCGGGGTATGTGATGGAGCTCTAACCCCTCAAACTTCTTTTCCAGCTTCCTCACCGCGTTGCAGTAACCAGTCATGGCTGGGCTTCTGACGTCCCACTCCTTCATCACTTGATTGACTACCAAATCTGAGTCGCCGTAGACCATGAGGCGACGGACACCGAGTGAGATGGCCATATGCAACCCATACAGGAGTGCTTCATATTTAGCCTCATTATTGGAAGAATCAAAGTGAATCTGGAGGACGTATCTGAGCTTGTCTCCTCGGGGGGATACCAGAACCACCCCAGCACCGGAACCATTCAGCATTTTGGATCCATCAAAAAACATAGTCCAGTGCTCCGAATGAACTTGAGTCGGCAGTTTTTGTTCAATCCACTCAGCGAGGAAATTTGCTATTGCTTGGGACTTAATGGCCTTCTTTGCCTCAAACTTGATATCTAAGGGAAGGAGTTCAATCGCCCATTTTGCCACTCGACTAGTTGCATCTCTGTTGTGCAAAATCTCTGACAATGGAGCGTCGTTGATGACTGTAACAGAGTGATCAGAGAAATAGTGTGCAACCTTCTTCGTGGCCATGTAAATCCCATAAACGAGCTTTTGATAGTGCGGATATCTCTGCTTTGACGGAGTCAGAACTTCAAAAATATAATAAACTGGGCGCTGAACTTTATAGGCTTTTCCCTCTTCTTCCCGCTTGACCGTAAGTACTGTACTGACGACTTGTCCAGTGGCTGCTATATAAAGCAGTAAAGGCTCTTTGCTGATTGGGGCAGCAAGCACCGGCTGGGTGGAAAGCAGGGCTTTTAGCTCTGCAAATGCTGCATCAGCTTCAGGAGTCCACTCGAACTTATCTGATTTCTTCATCAGTTGGTAAAGAGGCAGTGCCTTTTCACCGAGGCGACAAATGAACGGACTTAGGGCGGCCAAGCAACCAGTGAGCTTCTGGACATCATGCACACGCACAGGGCGTTTCATTCGGAGTATAGCACCCACTTTCTCTGGGTTAGCGTCGATCCCTCGTTCGGAAACGAGAAAACCGAGTAATTTTCTGCCTGGAACTCCAAATGTGCACTTTGATGGATTGAGCTTGATATCATACCTTCTGAGGTTGGCAAAGGTTTCAGCAAGGTCAGTTAGTAGGTCGGAACCTTTACGTGACTTGACCACAATGTCATCCATGTATGCTTCCACATTCCGACTGATCTGAGTGAGAAGGCACTTCTGAATCATCCGCATGAATGTGGCTCCAGCGTTCTTCAAGCCAAATGGCATAGTGACATAACAGAAGCATCCGAATGGGGTGATGAAAGCTGTTTTTATCTCGTCGGGTCCGTACAGATGGATCTGGTGGTACCCGGAGTAGGCGTCCAAAAAGGACAAACGCTCGTACCCCGCAGTCGAGTCAACTATCTAATCGATGCGAGGGAGAGGAAAGTGATCTTTCGGGCAGGCCCGATTGATATGTTTGAAGTCGATGCACATGCGAAGTGAGTCGTCCTTCTTTGGGACCATGAAAACATTAGCTAACCACTCGGAGTGGTAAATTTCATGGATAAACTCAGCTGCCAAAAGCCGAGCCACCTCTTCACCGATTGCCTTCCTCTTCTGCACGGCGGACCGTCGAAGATGTTCTTTGACTGGTTTCACTTTTGGGTCGACTCGCAAACGATGCTCAGCCAGTCCCCTGGGAACACCTGGCATGTCCAAAAGTTTCCATGCAAAGATGTCGCAGTTCTCACGGAGGAACTGGATGAGCGCTTCTTCCTATTTGGAGAAGGGAGCAGCATTGGGGTCTGTCGGGTGAATGTGAATCGACTTCGTTTCACCAGACGACTGGAATGCTGAATCTGTGGCTGGCTTCTTGGCTCATAACAAATCACTTGTATCTGCATTTTTCTAATATTCTTGCAATTCTGCTACGGCCATTTGTGCATCGGCGATTTTTGAGCCCTTCTGGAAGCACTCCTCTGCCTTCTTCCGACTACCAGTGACAATGATCACCCCTTTGGGACCAGGCATCTTCAATTTGAGGTACACGTAGCACGATCGAGCCATAAAACGAGCATAAGCTGGCCTGCCTAGAATAGCATGATAGGTACTCTGGAAATCCACAACTTCAAATGTCAACCTTTCTTTGCGGTAATTCTTGGAATCACTGAAAACCATGTCGAGAGCAATCTGGCCGAGTGATGCAGCCTTCTTGCCTGGAATGACCCCATGGAAACTCATATTGCTTTCGCTGAGTCTGGACATCGGAATGCCCATTCCCTTCAACGTCTCTGCATACAGTATGTTCAGGCCACTGCCACCATCCATCAGGACCTTTGTCAGTCGGGTGCCTTCGACCACCGGGTCGACCACCAATGCTTGCCTCCCAGGGGTGGCTATGTGTGCTGGGTGATCGGACTAGTCGAATGTAATGGCAGTCTGGGACCATTTCAAATAACTGGGTGTCGCCGAAGCGACCCTGTTTACTTCTCTGTTGATGGTTTTCAATCGACTTTTACTCTCAACATCAGCAAAAATCATGAGAGTGGAATTCACGTGGGGATAACCATCATCATCCTCTTCCTCATCCTCAGCCTTGTCTGCTCCCTTCTCCTTTTCCTTGGGCTGTTTCTCTCGGAATTGCTGGATTAGGAGTCGACATTGCCGAGTGGTGTGCTTCGGATAAATGAAATTACCCTCTTCATCTTTTTTGGTGTGGATGTGGCACGACAGATCCAGCACATCATTTCCATCTTGATCTTTTACTTTCTTGGGGTTCCACGACCCTTTGGGCTTCCCCTTGAACTTTCCTTGAACCATAGCTAAGGCTTCACCAGGAGCAGCTGGCTCGGCCTTGCGCTTCTGTTTCCGACCGGAGTTTCCTCCTCCGGCTTCATGGGCGACCGCTTTGTGCTTGCCACTCCGGAGTCGTTCTTCTTCTTCACCATTGGCATATTTGGTGGCAATCTCGATCATCCGAGTCAGAGTCATATTTCCTGTCCGACCGAATTTCAGATTCAACTCTCGATACTTGACACCTTCCTTAAAGGCACAAATTGCCTGATGATCAGACACATCCTCCACCGTGTGGTGTAGGGTGATCCATCTCTGGATATAATCCCTCAAAGTTTCATTCGGTTTCTGTACACAACACTGTAATTCTGTCAAACCTGCCAGCCGTTTGCAAGTGCCCTCGAATGTTCTGACAAACACTCGGGCGAGATCTTCCCAAGTATAAATACTGCTAGGTGCCAACTGATTCAGCCATGCTCTAGCCGAGCCCTCCAACATCAGAGGAAGGTGTTTCATGGCCACTTCATCATAGCCGCCACCAATCTGGACAGCCACTCGGTAGTCTTCAAGCCAAGTGTCAGGCTTGGACTCACCAGTGAACTTACTGACTCCAGTCGCCAACCTGAAGTTGGGGGGAATCACTGCAGCCCTGATGGCTCTGCTGAAGCACTCTGGACCAGAGACATGCACCCTGCTGCTGGTTTGCGGATCTCTGTCATGGCCCTCTCAGTGAGCTCTGTTTCTGTCGACCAAGCCCTGAACGAGAATAGATCTCGCATCAAAGCCTGGCTCCCTGGGGTCGACTGGGATCCCTCGCCCAACACTGTGAGGGCGCTTGTCATCATGGTGCCGAGGCACATACGACCCACTCCGTGGGGGAGGCGTGGGCACTTGACGACGATCATCGCGATCGACTCGATGGTCATACTGCTCATGGTTTCTGTACGGATCTCGTCGATCTCCATGTCCCTCACGCCTTGGGGGCGATCTTGGGCTGTGAGCTGATGTCTACTACACAACCTTCTTCTTGTAGACGTTGTTGGGCCTCCAAGTGCAGAGGTTTGTAGGACAGTAGCAAATTTCCCTCAAGTGGATGACCTAAGGTTTATCAATCCGTAGGAGGCGTAGGATGAAGATGGTCTCTCTCAAGCAACCCTGCAACCAAATAACAAAGAGTCTCTTGTGTCCCCAACACACCCAATACAATGGTAAATTGTATAGGTGCACTAGTTCGGCGAAGAGATGGTGATACAAGTGCAATATGGATAGTAGATAAAGGTATTTGTAATCTGAAATTATAAAAACAGCAAGGTAACAAATGATAAAAGTGAGAGTAAACGGTATTGCAATGCTAGGAAACAAGGCCTAGGGTTCATACTTTCACTAGTGTAAGTCCTCTCAACAATACTAACATAATTGGATCACATAACTGTCCCCCAACATGCAACAAAGAGTCACTCCAAAGTCGCTAATAGCGGAGAACGAACGAAGAGATTATGGTAGGGTACAAAACCACCTCAAAGTTATTCTTTCCAATCAATCCGTTGGGCTATTCCTATAAGTGCCACAAACAACCCTAGAGTTCGTACTAGAATAACACCTTAAGATACAAATCAACCAAAACCCTAATGTCACCTTGATACTCCAATGTCACCTCAAGTATCTGTGGGTATGATTATACGATATGCATCACACAATCTCAGATTCATCTATTCAACCAACACATAGAACCTCAAAGAGTGCCCCAAAGTTCCTACCGGAGAATCACGACAAAAACGTGTGCCAACCCCTATGCATAGGTTCCCAATGTCACGAAACCCGCAAGTTGATCACCTTAACATACATCAAGTGGCATGTGGTATCCCATTGTCACCACAGATATCCACGGCAAGACATACATCAAGTGTTCTCAAATCTTTAAAGACTCAATCCGATAAGATTACTTCAAAGGGGAAACTCAATTCATTACAAGAGAGAAGAGGGGGAGGAGAAACATAAGATCCAACTATAATAGCAAAGCTCGCGATACATCAAGATCGTATCATCTCAAGAACACAAGAGAGAGAGAGAGAGATCAAACACATAGCTACTGGTACATACCCTCAGCCCCGAGGGAGAACTACTCCCTCCTCGCCATGGAGAGCGCCGGGATGATGAAGATGGCCACCGGTGAGGGTTCCCCCCTTTGGCAGGGTGCCGAAACAGGGTCCCGATTGACTTTTGGTGGCTACGGAGGCTTCTGGCGGCGGAACTCCCGATCTATTCTGCGTTCTGGAAGTTTTAGGTCACGTAGGTATATATGGGTGCAGGAGATACGTCAGGGGAGCCACGAGGGCCCCACGAGACAGGGGCGCGCCTTAGGGGGGGGGCTCCCCCACCCTCGTGAGCACCTCGTTCCTTCCTTGACATGGGGTCCAAGTCCATCAGGTGTGTTTCCTTCCAAAAATAACTTCTCCAGTTGATTTCGTTCCGTTTCGACTCCGTCTGATATTCCTTTTCTTCAAAACACTGAAATAGGCATAAAACAACAAATCTAGGCTGGGCCTCCAATTAATAGGTTACTCCCAAAAATAATATAAAAGTGGATAATAAAGCCCAATATTTCCCAAAACAGTAGATAATATAGCATGGAGCAATCAAAAATTATAGATACGTTGGAGACGTATCATGAGCCGACTGAACTTTGTCTGCAACCACGGATCTGCTATGGATCCTATTCCGCGACTGAGATACGGCTGTATTCTGTTCTCCCGCCGCCCGGAGCAAAGCTCGATCTGTACCAGACCTCGGCCAGCTTCTGACTGGGAAGGTTGGATCGACTCCGCTATCCGGGAAGCAACTGCTAGATTCTGGATTGGGGTTTGGTATACCTGAGTCGGAGGCGGAAAAAGTTGGCGTCGACTGGATTCGGGAGCACGCTGCCGAGCGCGATCGTCGAGTGCGCGCTGGAGGTTCTCCAGTCGAGTGTGCTCAGCCAAGTTGGCCAGGCGCGCCTGCTCCAAGGCCTGGGCCTTAGGGGTTTCTCCAACTATAGGAGTATGTAGTGCATCCATGTTCCAGCGGCGAAGTTCCTCGCTCTGCTGCGAAGAGAGGGGTTCGGGGCGGTACTCTTCATGAACGCTTGACGGATCGCTGTCCCCATCACCTCCGTCTTCACGGGTGAAGCCAGGAGGACTGCGTGGTCCATTGACCATCAAAACTTCTGCCGCTGGGTCGCTGCTGTCGCACTCGGATGCAGTCTCTACGGAGCCAGTCGACAGATCAAACATGCCGTAGAGAGTTTCGTCGGGCTCGATTGCCGCGACTTGAGGGGTGGCCGACTGGCGAGCCGCCGCATGCCTTACCCACCGCTAAAGCCTCGACCGACCGAAACGTTTGCTCCGACGAGCCACAGGGAGGGTGAAAGTTGCTGGAGCCGACTGATACTGGGTCGACGACTGCCGCGGGAGGACGCCGCGGACGCATGCGCGAAAGTGCGTCGCCCCATGGGCGGGGAGTGCGTCGACATCGAGTGGAGCCTCCTGAAGCCAAGCGGAGTCGTCGGCGACAAACACGAGCACGCTGAGACGGATCTCGCGCTCCTCAGCTAAACCTCCGCCTGAAACCATGATGAAGGGGATCGGAAAAATTGCAACTTCTCCAAAAAGTCGTTAAGACACCTGCCCCACGGTGGGCGCCAACTGTCGTGGTTCTAAGCCTGACAGTAGAATAGGGGGGGGGTAAGAATATAGAGGCAAGATCCTAACTATGGAGGAGTTGTACACGCGAGTTTTACGAGTTCAGGCCCTTCTTAGAGGAAGTAACAGCCCTACGTCTCGGAGCCCTGAGGTGGTCGACTGGATATATGCGCGTGAATTACAAAAGGTGCGAACCCTTGTCTCGCAGGAGGGGGTGGCTTATATAGAGTGCGCCAGGACCCCAGCCAGCCCACGTTACAAAGGGTTCAATGTACATTAAGGCAGGGCGTTACTGGTAACGCTAGTAATAAAGAGATATAAATGATCTTTAAGGTTGCAGAGTGAATGACCGACCATTGTCATCCTGAGTGACGTTAGGCCTTCTACACTCCGAGTGGTTTCTCGTATCGTCGAGTGGTTGTTCGCATAGTCTAGTGTCTTCTATACTGTTGAGTGGAACATAGCTTCACGGTCGAGTGGATGATGATTTTGCTTCGACCTGTTCTGGTTCCTTTAGAGATGCCCTTGGGGAGGGTATCTTGGACAAATCCATGACCCTACCCTAGGTACATAGCTTCATGAGTCGGTTCACATAGCATTTAACATTACTCCTCCGAATTCTATCAACACGTTATTTGAGACGTGGCTAGATGGGATAGACTTCAAAATAGCGAGACACATTCGTGTAGGAGTATGTGCTTTATTATGGGCAGTCTGAAACTGCAGAAATGATTTCGTCTTTAACAGAACAACAAATATTCATTTTTTGCAGGTTATCTTCCGAGCCACTGCGTTGATCCGTATGTGGTTTCTACTCAGTCCGACGGAGGCCAGGGAGCGTTTGGTTACTGGATCTACCCGATGGGAGATGGTAGCACGGGCTATTTTCAACCGGTTGGGATGACGGTCATGTAATAGGATAGGCATTTAGTGTTCCTATCTTTTTATGCCAGCCGGTTATGGCTTTTTTATTTCCGTTTAGCTCTTGGTGAGCCTTTTTTGTTCTTTGATCGAGACATGAAGACTTGTGTTGGACCTTTTGCTTATTAATAATCATGGCTGTATGCATCGTTCTGATGCAGAGACCGGGGCGAATCCCCTTTTCGAAAAAATGAGAAGCAAGTACGATGCGCACTAGCATGTAAGCAGTACAAAAATCACAACAATCTACAACAACATTCACAAGTCATAACACATCCATCTCTCAATCTCTCCCAATTATATCTTCAGAAGCAACACATAACACCAAAACAGACTTTCAGCACACTGTCACTATGGCGTTGGGTGCACAGTATCATGGTCTTTTCCCCCCTCTAAAATATACACAAGTGTGTGTATCATATTAGGGCGAAGTATCGAGTGAAAACTTGATTTCAGTGAAAATCTGGAAACTTGAATCCCACCCCGTTGGATCGGTAGCGAAAGGCATCTACTCAAGTGCGGAGCTCCCACCAGCAACTTAAACACATATTAGCACAAAACGCCCTCTCTTATTCGCCATCTAGGGCCATAGTCCTTGACTCTTCGTGAGATGGATTCGTCTTCAATCCTGTTATGCGTCTCGATGGAGCCTCAACCGCCGGCTAGCCCTTGCCCTACGCCGGCTGCAACGAGACCTCCCTTGGCAGCGACTGCCCTCCACCGGCCTCTATTGGCTCCCCATTGGCTACGACTCTCCCTCCACCGGCCACATCTGGCACCGTGACTTTCCTTTCGCTGATCGCCATGGGGCTGCCGTCGGTGGCCGCTCGCGCTCGGCGGCCGTGACTGACTCTTTGGAGTACTCGTCACCACTGCCCCTCGATCTTTGATTGCCGTGCCTCTATTTGGTCCCCTGACCTCCCCTTCTATTTGATTTGAGGCAAGCCGGTGGTGCTTTTAATTTTGGTGTAGAACAAGATGAAATTCAGAGTTCCACTGTATGTTTTGACCTATTGAGGGTATGAAATTCATGTGGTATGAGATTTTGAGATTTCTGTATCTCTGAATGTTTAAGTTTGAGAATTTTCTAGTGTTTGTATTGTGAATCTAAATTGTAGCAAATGTGTCATCTAAAGAGAAAATTGGTAACAATCAGAAACTTATTTACAACTTATGCAAAGAACTGGCCATTAAACTCTCGTTGGGAGATGATTTGAGCCATTTTGTAGGTTCTTTTCTCCTGCGGAAATGAAACAACCCATTATGCAGAGTAAGCTTGTGATCTTTTAGGAATAGAAACTGCTATTTGCTAAAAGCCTGCAAGCTTTTGATGATTACTGCATTTTAGGAATATGAACTACTCTTTGCTGCAAGCATGCAACCTTGTGATGCTTACTGCATTTTTAGTTCTTACTTTCTTCTATACTTATTACTAGAAAGTGTAATCATGTAGCTAGTTGCAATGGTGTTTCCACCATTATTCAGATCTATACAAAAAACTCACTCCATTAGTCATATAAACTAAAGCAAAAAATCCCGTTGAATCTTGAGTGGTAATATACATCAACATTCAGCTACAAGTTTACAAAGGATGAGCTATTAAGTCAGAGAGAAGACTCTGTACATCAAGAATTAGGAGGAGCTACAACTTCACACTGAATCAGAGACTACCTACACGGAATTTACATGAAAATTGCAGCACATTTTTGCTAGACGGGCTCCCTACATACACATACAGGACACGACCACCGGCGCCGCTCAACTTCATCTTCAGCGCCTGCACCGCCACAGCTATGAGCGCCGCCTGCTGTAGTCGCCTCACCTCGCGAGCCCTCCCCGTTGTTGCGAGCTCTGTCTATGTCTGCCTCACCTTGGAACCCCCTTCCGGCTGAGTGGAGCTTCGACGCGGTGGGTGCCTGCGGTGCCGCCGCTACGAGCGCTGGCTGTGCCTGCCTCGCTGCAGGATCCGTCCCCGCCAAGGGGAATCGGCGTGGTGCATGGATGCACCGCCGCATTTGGCAGTGTCGGCTGTGGTGCCTCTCCTCGGCAGTCATCCGGCGTGGGGCGCGCCGGCGTCGCCGCGGGATAGGAAGGGGAGGGGACAAGCAAGGGTCAAAATCCTGATAACATTACTAGGAAGGAGGGGGTTTTGTGCTAATGTGTGTTTAAGTTGCTAGTGGGAGCTCCGCACTTGAGTAGATGCCGTTCACTACAGATCCAACGGGGTGGGATTCAAGTTTCCAGATTTTCACTGAAATCAAGTTTTCACTCGATACTTCGCCATCATATTATAGTACTATGAAAGAAGAACGGGTGTAGAAGCCCACATCCATCAGAGATGTTACAACTTAGACACCTCACCCATCCCTTAGACAAAGCTGAAAGAGCTACTCATCTACGACCCATGTAGACAAGTTTGATACAAAGGATCGTAATCCTCACTCGGGAGACCCGTCTGTCTCCACTCTTGTCCCTCGGACACAAACCTGTTGATGACCTGCTTAATGGAAGGGCGTACTCCATAAAAAATTATGGCATTTCTATGCTTTCACAATATTATTTTATATATAAAGCGGGGCTAAAACCTTTATCGGTATGCTTCTATAGCTTCCATAGTATTATGGTGTGTGTAATCATTTTGATACTTCAGATCTCCTTGTTGTGTTGCACAACACTGGGCGCCATATTAGGCCATTTCCAAGGCGGACCCATAAACCTCTCGCAACCGTCCCGGCCGCATTGTCTGGACCGTGGGAGCCATCCAATGACGACCTGTATCCGTCTGCAGGGTGGCCTGGACATGTTTCCTCCCGCAAATTTGAAGACATAAGTATGGGAGGTTTGCGGGAGTTTGGACACCCAAAATATAGGACTCCGATACCCATGCCCACCCAATCCCCCTCCCGGTCTCATTTCCTTCCACCCCGCCCCTTCTCCCCCTTACTTTGCATCTACACCCTCCACCTCCGCCGCCGCTGTTGTTTGTCTCTGGTCGCCACAAAGGCATTGTCAGATGTCTGCAACCAGCACCGACGCACTCGCTCGCAGTTCGGCGGAGCTTTCCACCCTGGAGCGGTTTGTACCCAGGTTCGCTCCGCCCCTGTCGATGACCTCCATGGTGGACACCATGCCCGACAGGTGTTTGGCCAAATGCCAATGAGCTTATTTTCAAATGCTCTGTCGTTTTTTAGAGTACGAAGGATGGTGAGCTACTCAACCATGGAGGATGAGTTGTTGTGCTATGCATGGCTGGCCACATCCGCGGATTTCATAGGAAGGAGTAGAGGGGAGCCCTTCTAAGAGCAAGTGCATTTTTCTAGAAATGGAGGAGGACCCCCGGCCTCTGCATATGGACAATGCATGCAGCCACTTTATTAATTATTCACACAAGACCTTACAAAATCATACAACAGTAAAACTAAAGCCACCGTCTAGGAAACAACTATCGTTTCTCCTATCCAGTTGATATAGGGATCCTGATAGTCTGGGCCTAATACCAAACAGACCTCGCAGCCAAACCTAACATTTAAGACCTAAGGTCCCAACCAGGACGCCTGCTGGGTATGGGGCACCCACCAGTCCGGCGCACTCCTCAACCAGGATGCCTGCCGGGTATGAGGCTGCCGCAGCCATCTGCCATCAATCCATCTTCAATGTTGTACTGTTGAATCTACCTTGCCCGGTCTAGCTGCCGTCGGCGTCACCACGACTCCATACAACGCCACCATCCTCCGCTCGTCCATCATCACATGGCCACCGGCGAGACCCTGCTGCTCCATGCCGCTGAGACGCGACGTTGTCGACGTGCCAGATGCCACGCTGCTCCTCCGACGCGAAACACCACCTTCTGCCACTGGTCCCATCCCCTTCGCCTGCAGTTTCTCAAACCGAGCACCCAGACGCCCAGGCGGCGCCTCCAAGAAGGGTACGACACACGTAGTGCCGCCGCTGCCCAATCTAAGGAGATTTAGGGTTTTCACCCAGGCATGGGGTCGGGGTGGAGGGCATGGACCTCGACGGCGCCTGCAAGTAGGAGAACGGCGACCCTGGTCGTCGCCACCGTCGGGATGAACGAGTCCTCCAGAGTTTCCTCAAGTCCGATGTCACCTCTACCAGCCCCCGCAAACGCACCGAGGCCGACGAACGCGATCATAAGCCACCAAGTGCAGCGGGAGAGAGCCTACAGTGTGGAGGAGATCCACCGGCGACTCACCGCCCCTGCGGTCAAGATGCCGTCCATCCACCCCCCACGAACGTCGCCAGTCGTGGGCACCGTCGCCATGCCTAACAGAGCCGCCGCCCTGGTCCATGTTCCTTCACGAAGGCCAGAGTGGCGAGATCCTTCACGAGCGACGAGATCCGCACTGCGCGGCCGACGCCATCGCCCAAGCCCACCGTCGACCGATCCCGCCGCCGTCGGCCGGGAGGCCGCACGCTGTCGGGAGTCCCACACCCATGGATCTGGGCACCCGTGCATCGCCACGAGTCTGTCGCCTCCGGGATCGGCCACACCATCGGGAGGGCCACACCCCGCGGATCAGGGCACCCACGCCGCCACAGATCCGGGAACGGGAGGAGAGACCCTCCGTCGCCGCCATCGCATGCACGGGCTTTGCCCGGCGCCGACCATCGGCAGTGGCAGAGGGGGAGAAGGGCGCTGGAGGGACTAGGCGGCGGCGGAGCCCTCCCGAGTCGCCCGCGGGGGAGGCGACGCGACCTTATAAAATGGGAGAGATTTTCACTTCCCGGCCTCTGCACCAACTAGGGATGCATACAACCATTTTAGTATGAGTACCAAGATAGACATGGTCCTCAAATGTTTTTTAAATGAGTATCAAGATATTTCTTGATGAGAGGTCCCACCACACACCAAGCTTGATCCTCAATAAACAGAGAAAAAACCCTGTGCATCAGTTGTCAATTCTAGAAATTGAACTCAGGTCGCTAGGCTGCACAACCACCGAGCCAAGGCTCTCTTTGCATGGGAGCAAGTGCATGAAAAGTTTCACGCACAAAAGCACATTGCGCCCTATGACATGAACATCATTCAATGACGTGGCGTTAGGTCGTTGTCGTATCTCTAGCATAGTATTCAGACCAGCATCACCAAGTTTTGCGACATGGTTCTTTAGCTCGACGCAAGGTGGCCATTGCACACGGCAGAGGACGTGATCATAAGTTTAACTTCATCTTGCTCAACTTTTTGATTGATTCATTCACTAAATGTTGATCTACACATAGCCCGCACGCGCCGTCGCGGTGTACCACAAGACATAGGGACGGTCATTTACGTGCACACACTATTGGATGAAGCTGAAGGAGGAGTTTGTCTGGAACGACATGATCCGTTCATGAAAAACTTGGTGGACATCCGAGATCTAGTCGAATTAGAGACATTGTTGTACTAGACTTATTTGCATGTTATATATGGATGATTTGTGCTATTTTCTATTCAAAGTTTGATGAATATCGGCCGCTTTTCATGAATTTCATCAGTTAGTTAAAATTCGTGTCCGTAGACTGGTCCCTCGGTCCACGGATGAATGCGAGAGGATTTTTACGGATTTACCGTTGGAGATGCCCTTATCCCCTGGATTTGGCGTCCACTCCGGTTTACCGAGTGTCGTGCACGTTCGAGCCCAGATGGTTCTTGCAAAAACGCACCCCGGCAGCAGATGGCTGATGGCATCGTGGTCTTCCATAGTTCATTCCAGCATTGAGATGGTGGCTACATGTGCCAGGCTGTAATGATGAACGTTAGAGTAACCATATACACTTCATATTGTTTTTTGGTTCGTATGTGGCTCGAGGGGATCTCGCCTCAAGATGGCAACGGGGACGAAACCTACCGGGTTTTGCCTTCCCAAACTCATCCCCATGAAAAAATCGAAGCCTGTCCCCATCCCCGTCACCGTGCGCGGGGCTAGCTTTTTACCCGTCCCCTAAACCCATCGAGTTTTCTAAACACATGGGGAACCCACGGGAAATCGACATATTTAAGAAAACATAAGGACTGGAGTTCTACCATTTAGAACTAAAACTCTACCACTTGTGCTAAATGCTGATTCTAAGGCAACTATGCTGGCCGGAGTTGCAAAAATATCACATGCTAGCAGCCTCAAAGTTGGATAGCGTGTTCCACCAACTTTCCACCAATGTAACACACTGAATTTATCTTTAGACAAATGGAACTAGCTCATCTTTCAAGTAATGATCTAGCTTAGATTTCATCCTAAAATATGTTGACCATTTTTGAGCAACACGTTCATTGAAGAGTGACATAAGGAATGGAGCTTGCAGAGAAGAGGATAAACAAGATGACTGTCCATGATCATCATCACTCTCAAGATTGTACTCCTCGAATACGCTTATTGTAGTATTTTGACAGGGGTGGCGGGTTTCAGGTTTGGGTATTGTTGAAACGGGTTTGAACCCGTGAAACGTGTCGGGTTTTATACTTTACCCAACAGCAGCCCCGCGAGGTTAAAAAGATGCCCATCCCCGTCCCCTAATAGGGTAAAAACCCGCAGGGACACGGGTTTCGGGGCCCCATTGCCATCTTGAATCTCGCCTCACAACTTGTCTGACGCACATGGTGTCCTCTGACGCGTTCAGACCGGACATCGCCGCAACGCTCGACCTGCTCCTCGCCTTTCTAAGCAAGACCAGTGTGTTGCTACTGGCAAAAGGAAACATCGGCGACCTTCAGACGAACTGTTTGATGGAATGTCAGAGAGAAGTAAGCTTGAGTGTTAAATGTCGATGGGTGAACCCGCTGCAGCTTACCATTCTGGGCTAACAGAGTGTATATTTGATGCCACATAAACGCTTACATATGGGTCCAATGCGTCATAAACATGGGTAAAACAGATGAACTACGTCACTAGTGTCCTTTGTGAAAATTAGGGGCAATATTGGTAGGTTTTGGGAAAAAATTATAGAGTGGTTGTTTTTTGAACCCTAATCGCAATTGTAGTGGCTTTTGCTAATTAATTACTCCGTCTATACGATGTCAAACAAAATTGGGGTAGCTGATCTCCTTAACTCAACTTAGGTACTCATCTTAGTATGTGAGAGAAATAATATCTCGAGGCAGGTTCTCACCCTACTATATAGATAAACCACAAACCAAAGTATATGGCCAAACAATACATGGTAATGAGAAGACTGATAACCCACAAGTATAGGGGATCACAACAGTTTTTGACGGTAAAGTATTCAACCCAAATTTATTGATTCGACACAAGGGGATCCAAAGAATACTCTCAAGTATTAGCAGCTGAGTTGTCAATTCAACCACACCTGGAAACTTAGTATCTGCAGCAAAGTATTTAGTAGCAAAGTAATATGATAGTAGTGGTAGCAGTAACAAAAGGTAACAGTAGTAAAAGTAATGTTTTTGGTATTTTGTAGTGATGATACCAATAGCAACGGGAAAGTAAATAAGCGAAGAACAATATATGGAAAGCTCGTAGGCAATGGATCGGTGATGGAGAATTATGCCGGATGCGGTTCATCATGTAACAGTCATAACCTAGGGTGACACAGAACTAGCTCCAGTTCATTGATATAATGTAGGCATGTATTCCGAACATAGTCATACGTGCTTATTGAAAAGAACTTGCATGACATCTTTTGTCCTACCCTCCCGTGGCAGCGGGGTCCTTACAGAAACTAAGGGATATTAAGGCCTCCTTTTAATAGAGTACTAGAACAAAGCATTAACACATAGTGAATACATGAACTCCTCAAACTACAGTCATCACCGGTAAGTATCTCGATTATTGTCACTTCGGGGTTAACGGATCATAACACATAATAGGTGACTATAGACTTGCAAGATAGGATCAAGAACACTCATATATTGATGAAAACATAATAGGTTCAGATCTGAAATCATGGCACTCGAGCCCTAGTGACAAGCACTAAGCATAGGAAAGTCATAGCAACATCAATCTCAGAACATAGTGGATACTAGGGATCAAACCCTAACAAAACTAACTCGATTAAATGATAGATCTCATCCAACCCATCACCGTCCAGCAAGCCTACGATGGAATTACTCACGCACGGGGGTGAGCATCATGAAATTGGTGATGGAGGATGGTTGATGATGACGATGGCGACGGATTCCCTTCCCCGGAGCCCCGAACGGACTCCAGATCAGCCCTCCCGGGAGGTTTTAGGGCTTGGCGGCGGCTCCGTATCGTAAAACGCGATGAATTCTTCTCTCTGATTTTTTCTCCCCGAAACACAATATATAGAGTTGGAGTTGGAGTCGGAGAGGCACCAGGGGGCCCACGAGGTAGGGGGCACGCCCTAGGGGGCAGGCGCGCCCCCACCCTCGTGCATAGGTGGTGGGCCCCCTGGCCTTCATCTTTTGCAGGTATTTTTTATATTTTCCAAAAAGTTGCTCCGTGAAGTTTCAAGTCATTCCGAGAACGTTTGTTTCTGCGCATAAATAACACCATGGTAATTCTGCTGAAAACAGCGTTAGTCTGGGTTAGTTCCATTCAAACCATGCAAGTTAGAGTCCAAAACAAGGGCAAAAGTGTTTGGAAAAGTAGATACGACGGAGACATATCAACTCCCCCAAGCTTAAACCTTTGCTTGTCCTCAAGCAATTCAGTTGACAAACTGAAAGTGATAAAGAAAAACTTTTACAAACTCTGTTTGCTCTTGTTGTTGTAAATATGTAAAGCCAGCATTCAAGTTTTCAGCAAAGATTATAACGAACCACATTCACAATAACGCTTAGGTCTCAAGTTTACTCATATCAATAGCATAATCAACTAGCGAGCAATAATAATAAATCTCGGATGACAACACTTTCTCAAGACAATCATAATATGATATAACTAGGTGGTATCTCGCTAGCCCTTTCTGAGACTGCAAAACATAAATGCAGAGCACCTTTAAAGACCAAGGACTGACTAGATATTGTAATTCATGGTAAAAGAGATCCAGTCAAGTCATACTCAATGTAAATTAACAGTAATGAATGCAAATGACAGTGGTGCTCTCCAACTGGTGCTTTTTAATAGGAGGATGATGACTCAGCATAAAGGTAAATAGATAGGCCCTTCGCAGAGGGAAGAAAGGATTTGTAGAGGTGCCAGAGCTTGGTTTTGAAATAGAGGTGAATAATATTTTGAGCGGTATACTTTCATTGTCAACATAACAACTGAGAGATGGCGATATCTTCCATGCATGCTACACACATTATAGGCGGTTCCCAAACAAAATGGTAAAGTTTATACTCCCCCTTCCACCAACAAGCATCAATCCATGGCTTTCTCGAAACAACGAGTGCCTCCAACTAACAAGAGTACCAGGGGGAGTTTTGTTTGAAATTATTTTGATTTAGTTTGCATAAATCATGGGACTGGGCATCCCGGTGACCAGCCATTTATGTCGTGAGTGAGGAGCGGAGTCCACTCCTCTTGAGAATAACCCGCCTAACATGGAAGATATAGACAGCCCTAGTTGATACATGAGCTATTCGAGCATACAAAATAGGATATTTATTTGAAGGTTTAGAGTTTGGCACATACAAATTTACTTGGAACGGCAGGTAGATACCGTATATAGGTAGGTATAGTGGACTCATGTGGAATAACGTTGGGGTTTTAAGGGATTGGATGCACAAGCAGTATTCCCTCTTAGTACAAGTGAAGGCTAGCAAAAGACTGGGAAGCGACCAGCTAGAGAGCGACAACAGTCATGAACATGCATTAAAATTAATCAACACTGAATGCAAACATGAGTAGGATATAATCCACCATGAACATAAATATCGTGAAGGCTATGTTGATTTTGTTTCAACTACATGCGTGAACATGCGCCAAGTCAAGTCACTTAAATCATTCAGAGGAGGATACCACCCTATCATACCACATCATAACCATTTCAATAGCATGTTGGTACGCAAGGTAAACCATTATAACTCAGCTAATCAAGCATGGCACAAGAAACTATGATCTCTAGTTGTCATTGCAAACATGTTTATTCATAATAGGCTGAATCAAGAACGATGAACTAATCATATTTACAAAAACAAAGGAGGTCGAGTTCATACCAGCTTTTCTCATCTCAGTCAGTCCATCATATGCCATCATAATTGCCTTTCACTTGCACAACCGAACGATGTGAATAATAATAATAGTGCGCGTGCATTGGACTAAGCTGGAATCTGCAAGCATTCAATAAACAGGAGAAGACAAGGCAATATGGGCTCTTTTGTCAGATCAACAATAATGCATATAAGATCCACTTCAACAATTTAATCATGGTCTTCTCCTATCGACCTCCAAAGAAAAGAAAAGAAATAAAACTATTTACACGGGAAAGCTCCCAGCAAGCAAAAGAAGAACATGAAATATTTTTGGGTTTTCTTTTTAATTACTACTGCAAGCATGGAAAGTAAACTAATTAAAAGCTACAACTAATTTTTTTGGTTTTTCTTTAGGTTTATTAAACACACAAGAAGAAAGCATAAAAAGGAAATAAACTAGCATGGATGATACAAATGAAAAAGTATGAGCACCGACATCTAGCAATGAGTGTGTGAACATAAATGTAATGTCGGTGGGAAATACGTACTCCCCCAAGCTTAGGCTTTTGGCCTAAGTTGGTCTATGGCCATGGCTGGCCTGGCGGATATCCATAATAGTAGTTGGGGTCGTACTGAGAAGAAGAAGAGGACTCCGATTGCCACTGGCTGGGGATCATCTCCGGATCCCATGGGTAATTAGACTGTCATGAAGGATCAAATTGTGGTTCCGGCTCTGGCTCCCTGGCTGGTGCAGGGTTCCGGTAGGCATGAATCGCCTTCAATGGAACAAGGTACTGGCCTGCAGATAAATCAAACAAAGAAGGGGCAGGCAGGGTAATAGTCTCAGGATGATGTTTATCAAAGAACAATTTGTATTTAAGCTCTACTTCCCTATTCTTAACAATAAAATCATGTGCCACCATACTTTTATAATCTAAATAAACACGAGGCAACACCTTTTCTTCCTTTTCATAATGCCTAATAGGTATGTTAAAATGTGCAGCTAGGCGTGAAGTATAGATGCCTCCAAAGATAGGGCCCTTGGTACGGTTCAAACTTAACCGTTTAGCAATAATGCCGCCCATACTAACAGAGTTATCACTGTATAAACTGTGGAGCAAAATAATAATATCAGGGATACTAAGGTTTCCACAGTTTCCGCGACCAATTAAACAACGACTAGCAAATATTGCAAAATAGCGTAAAACAGGAAAATGTATGCTAGTGATTCGTGCATCGGAAACCTTCCTTGTTTCCCCTACAGTGCTAGTATCAATAAACCCATCCACATCCTCGCGATGTGGTTCCTCTGTCTTGCCCTCGAAAGGGACTAAACAAACCCGACAAAAATCATAAAGTGACATCTCCTTATGCTCATCATATAAATAAAACTCCACCGTAGGTGGGGAGCTCCTAGAATGGAAATGAAAGTTTTGCACAAAGATATTTGTGAGTAAGAGATACTGATCGCATTGGTCGTGGAGGAAAGCGGTGAGGTCTGCATTCCTAGTCAATTCATGAAAATCTTCATAAATCCCGGCTGCTCTTAAGAAATCATCGGAAGGCCATTCACACGCCCGAACCTCCGTGGTGCGAGGCAGATTATACTTAGGCTTCGGTGCTTTTTCCTTCGAGCTTCGGCTCGATGAGCCCCTCAAAAGTCTCTTCATCATTTTCTGAAAAATTCTGAAATTTTTAGTAACTTCAAAATAAAAGTAAACCAAACTCAATAATATTGATAGCAACTACTCCTACAAGTGCCTAAGACCTATATCATGCATCAAAACTACTTTTGACCATATAAATTTGACATGCAAGCTCAAGAACAGGGTCACCTAAGCAGCAAAAATTTGCAATGAATAAAGCACTAGAACAAAAAATAATTGGACCAATGGAGGAGTCACATACCAAGGAACAATCTCCCCAAGCAGTTTTGTGAGAGGTGCTTTGAGCAAGGGGATCAAAAATGGCAGCAAAATGAGCTTGGACTCGGGTTTGAGCTGGATATTCGTGTTTGGGGGAGGAAGAAGGAGTGTGTGGATGAAAGGATAAGTGGAGGAGGGCCACCGTGGGCAGGTGGTTAACCCCCCCGCTGTGTTCTCAGTGCCAAATATTCTCAAATATTCCAGAAAAAATCATATTTAAATTTCAGGGCATTTGGAGAACTTTTATTTTCAGAGTATTTTTATATTGCACAGATAATCAGATAACAGACAGAAAAATATTTATTTTTATTTTATTTAATATAAATAACAGAAATTAAAAGTGGGGTACAGAAGGTTGTGCTTTCTAGTTTCATCCATCTCATGCTCATCAAAAGGAATCCACTAACAAGGTTGATCAAGTCTTATTAACGAACTCATTCCCAATAACATGGAACCGGAGAAATTTTGAATAACACTATGTTACCTCAACGGGGATATGCACATCCCCAATAATAAGAATATCATATTTCTTCTTGACAGTAGGAAGAGTAAATTCAAAACCTCCAAATATAATCGATGGAATTTTTCCAATAGAGTTGATACTATGAACTTGAGGTTGTTTCCTCGGAAAGTGTACCGTATGCTCATTACCATTAACATGAAAAGTGACATTGCCTTTAGCGCAATCAATAACAGCCCCTGCAGTATTCAAAAAGGGTCTTCCAAGAATAATAGACATACTATCGTCCTCGGGAATATCAAGAATAACAAAGTTCGTTAAAATAGTAACATTTGCAACTACAACGGGCACATCCTCACAAATACCGACATGTATAGCAGTTGATTTATCAGCCATTTGCAAAGATATTTCAGTAGGTGTCAACTTATTCAAATCAAGTCTACGATATAAAGAGAGAGGCATAACACTAACACCGGCTCCAAGATCACATAAAGCAGTTTTAACATAGTTTCTTTTAATGGAGCATGGTATAGTGGGTACACCGGGATCTCCAAGTTTCTTAGGTATTCCACCCTTAAAAGTATAATTAGCAAGCATGGTGGAAATTTCAGTTTCTGGTATCTTTCTTTTATTTGTAACAATTTCTTTCATATACTTAGCATAAGGATTCATTTTAAGCATATCAGTTAATCGCATACGCAAAAATATAGGTCTAATCATTTCAGCAAAGCGCTCAAAATCCTCATCATCCTTTTTCTTGGATGGTTTGGGAGGAAAATGCTTTCTTTCTTTACCATGTTTCCTAGTAACAAAGTCTTTCTTATCATAACGTTGATTCTTTGATTGTGGGTTATCAAGATCAACAGCAGGTTCAATTTCTATATCATTATCATTGGTAGGTTGAGCATCATCATGAACATTATCATTAACATTATTACTAGTTTCAGGTTCATTACCAGATTGAGTTTCAGCATCAGAAATAGAAATATCATTTGGATTCTCAGGTGGTTCAATAACAGGTTCACTCGAAGCATGCAAAGTCCTATCATTTTTATTTTTCTTCCTTTTAGAAGGACTAGGTGCATCTATATTATTTCTCTGAGAATCTTGCTCAATTCTCTTACGATGGCCTTCAGGATACAAAGGTTCCTGAGTCATTTTACCACCTCTAGTCATAACTCTAACAGCATTATTATTATCCTTACTATTCAATTCATTGAGCAAATCATTTTGAGCTTTAAGTACTTGTTCTACTTGAGTGGTAACCATAGAAGCATGTTTACTAATAAGTTTAAGTTCACCTTTGACATTAGCCATATAATCACCCAAGTGTTCAAGCATATTTGAATTGTATTTCAATTGTCTAATCACCCAAAATAAGCATTAAAGTCGTCTTGCTTAGCCATAAATTTATCAAACTCATCTAAGCATGGGCTAGCAAACTTAGTAAATGGGATTTCAGCTTTATCATATCTATAGAGAGAATTTACCTTTACTACCTGTGTTGGGTTATCAAGACCATGAGTTTCTTCAATAGGTGATGGATCAAGATCATATGTTTCTTCAATAGGCGGTAAATTAAGACCGTGTATTTCTTCAATAGGAGGTAAATTCTTAACATCTTCAGCTTTAATACCTTTTTCTTTCATAGATTTCTTTGCCTCTTGCATATCTTCAGGACTGAGAAATAGAATACCCCTCTTCTTCGAAGTTGATTTAGGAATAGGCTCAGGAATTGGCTCCGGAGGTGTCCAATTATTTTCATTTGTCAACATATTATTCAATAGAATTTCAGCTTCATCCAATGTTCTTTCCCTGAAAACAGGACCAACACAACTATCCAGGTAATCTCTGGAAGCATCGGTTAGTCCATTATAAAAGATATCAAGTATTTCATTTTTCTTAAGAGGATGATCAAGCAAAGCATTAAGTAATTGGAGAAGCCTCCCCCAAGCTTGTGGGAGACTCTCTTCTTTAATTTGCACAAAATTATATATATCCCTTAAAGCAGCTTGTTTCTTGTGAGCAGGGAAATATTTAGCAGAGAAGTAATAAATCATATCCTGGGGACTACGCACACAACCAGGATCAAGAGAATTAAACCATATCTTAGCATCACCCTGAGAACGGAAATATTTTAAGGATATAAAAGTAGCGAGTTCTCTCATCATTAGTGAACAGGGTAGCTATATCATTTAATTTAGTAAGATGTTCCACAATAGTTTCAGATTCATAGCCATGAAAGGGATCAGATTCAACCAAAGTAATTATACCAGGATCAACAGAGAATTCATAATACTTATCGGTAACACAGATAGGTGAAGTAGCAAAAGCAGGGTCAGGTTTCATTCTAGCATTTAGAGATTGCTTGTTCCATTTAGCTAATAACCTCTTAAGTTCGTATCTATCTTTGCAAGCTAAAATAGCTAAAGAGGCTTCTTGATCAAAAACATAACCCTCAGGAATAACAAGTGATTCTTCATCATCACTTTCATCAGTATTATCAGATTCAATATTTTCAATCTCTCTAGCCCTAGCAAGTTGTTCATCAAGAAATTCACCAAGTGGCACGGTAGTATCAAGCATAGAAGTAGTTTCATCATAAGTATCATGTATAGCAGAAGTGGCATCATCAATAACATGCGACATATCAGAACGAATAGCAGAAGCAGGTTTAGGTGTCGCAAGCTTACTTAAAACAGAAGGTGAATCAAGTGCAGAGCTAGATGGCAGTTCCTTACCTCCCCTCGTAGTTGAGGGATAAATCTTGGTTCTTGGATCTTTCAAGTTCTTCATAATGATAAGCAGATATAAATCCCAAGTGACTCAAAGAATAGAGCTATGCTCCCCGGCAACGGTGCCAGAAATAGTCTTGATAACCCACAAGTATAGGGGATCGCAACAGTTTTCGAGGGTAAAGTATTCAACCCAAATTTATTGATTCGACACAAGGGGAGCCAAAGAATACTCTCAAGTATTAGCAGCTGAGTTGTCAATTCAACCACACTTGGAAACTTAATATCTGCAGCGAAGTGTTTAGTAGCAAAGTAATATGATAGTAGTGATAACGGTAGCAAAAGGTAACAGTTGTAAAAAGTAATGTTTTGGTATTGTAGTGATGATAGCAATAGCAACGGAAGTAATAAGCGAAGAACATATATGGAAAAGCTCACGTACGGCAATGATCGGTGATGGAATGTATGCCGGATGCGTTCATCAATGTACAGTCTCATAACCTAGCGGGTGGACACAGAACTAGCTCCAGTTCATTGTATCAATGTAGGCATGTATTCCGATATAGTCATACGTGATATGGAAAAGAACTTGGCATGAACATCCCTTTTGTCCTACCGTCCTGTGGCAAGCGGGGTCTTACAGAAACCTAAGGGATATTAAGGCCTCCTTAAATAGAGGTACCGGAACAAAGCATTAACACAATAGTGAATACATGAACTCCTCAAACTACGGTCATCACCGGTAAGTATCCCGATTATTGTCACTTCGGGATTAACGGATCATAACACATAATAGGTGACTATAGACTTGCAAGATAGGATCAAGAACACTCGTATATTGATGAAAACAATAATAGGTTCAGATCTGAAATCATGGCACTCGGGCCCTAGTGACAAGCATTAAGCATAGCAAAGTCATAGCAACATCAATCTCAGAACATAGTGGATCCTAGGAATCAAACCCTAACAAAACTAACTCGATTACATGATAGATCCCATCCAACCCATCACCGTCCAGCAAGGCTACAATGGAATTACTCACGCGCGACAGTGTTCGTCATGAAATTGGTGTTGGAGGATGGTTGATGATGACGATGGCGACGGATTCCCCTCTCCGGAGCCCCGAACGGACTCCAGATCAGCCCTCCTGAGAGGTTTTAGGGCTTGGCGGCGGCTCCGTATCGTAAAACGCAATGAATTCTTCTCTCTGATTTTTTTCTCCCCAAAACACAATATATAGAGTTGGAGTTGGAGTCGGAGAGGCACCAAGGGGCCCACGAGGTAGGGGGCACGCCCTAGGGGGGCAAGCGCGCCCCCACCCTCGTGGACAGGTGGTGGGCCCCCTGGCCTTCATCTTTTGCAGGTATTTTTTATATTTTCCAAAAATTTGCTCCGTGAAGTTTCAGGTCATTCCGAGAACGTCTGTTTCTGAACATAAATAACACCATGGTAATTCTGCTGAAAACAGCGTCAGTCCGGGTTAGTTCCATTCAAATCATGCAAGTTAGAGTCCAAAACAAGGGCAAAAGTGTTTGGAAAAGTAGATACGATGGAGACGTATCAAAGACCCTCCTACAAAGCTGATCCTAGAATAACTGGTCAACATAAAACGCACGCGACTATGTTGCAGAAAGCTAACACAGGCAAGCCTGAAAACTACGCCCCGACACATCCTATGACATCTAAACTCCACAACAACGCCCTCGGGAGGGTGAACAACGCGAAGCGTCACCGTTGCTGAGTCCGCAGTAGACAAGGGTTTTCACCTGAAACCCTGGCATAGAGAGGAGAATCACGACGACGATGTCAAGAGGATAGCGGCACCCACGGGCGGCAACATCAATGGCGCCAAAGCACGAAGCTTTCGTTTGGCAGCTCATACGTGCCACTGATACGTCTCCAACGTATCTATAATTTTTGATTGCTCCATGCTATTATATTATTTGTTTTGGATGTTAATGGACTTTATTTTACACTCTTATATCATTTTTGGGACTAACCTATTAACCGGAGCCCCAGCCCAAATTGATGTTTTTTTTGCCTATTTCAGTGTTTCGCAAAAAAAGAATATCAAGCGAAGTCCAAACGGAATGAAACCTTCGAAAACGTGATTTTCTCAACAAACGTGATTCAGGAGACTTGGAGTGGGCGTCAAGAAACAATCGAGGAGGCCACGAGGCAGGGGGGGCACGCTCTCCACCCTCGTGGGCCCCTCGTTGCTCCACCGACCTACTTCTTCCTCCTATATAAGTCCATGTACCCCGTAAACATCCAGGAGCACCACGAAAACCTAATTCCACCGCTGCAACCTTCTGTACCTGAGAGATCCCATCTTGGGGCCTTTTCCGGAGCTCCACCGGAGGGGGCATTGATCACGGAGGGCCTCTACATCAACTCCATGGCCTCTCCGGTGATGTGTTAGTAGTTTACTTCAGACCTTCGGGTCCATAGCTAGTAGCTAGATGGCTTCTTCTCACTCCTTGGATCTCAATACAAAGTTCTCCTCGATTTTCTTGGAGATCTATTCGATGTAATCTTCTTTTGCGTTGTGTTTGTCGAGATCCGATGAATTTTGGGTTGCTACCTCTTGAGCACTGCGTTGGTTTTCCCCGAAGAGGAAAGGATGATGCAGCAAAGTAGCGTAAGTATTTCCCTCAGTTTTTGAGAACCAAGGTATCAATCCAGTAGGAGGCTACGTGCGAGTCCCTCGTACCTGCACAAAACAAATAAATCCTCGCAACCAACGCGAATAGGGGTTGTCAATCCCTACACGACCACTTACGAGAGTGAGATCTGATAGATATGATAAGATAATATTTTTGGTATTTTTGTGATAAAGATGCAAAGTAAAATAAAGGCAAAGTAAAAAAGCAAAGGAAATAACTAAGTAGTAGGGGACTACTATGATAAAGATAGACCCGGGGGCCATAGGTTTCACTAGTGGCTTCTCTCAAGAGCATAAGTATTCTACGGTGGGGTGAACAAATTACTGTTGAGCAATTGATAGAATTGAGCATAGTTATGAGAATATCTAGGTATGATCATGTATATAGGCATCACGTCTGAGACAGGTAGACCGACTCCTGCCTGCATCTACTACTATTACCCCACTCATCGACCGCTATCCAGCATGCATCTAGAGTATTAAGTTAAAAACAGAGTAACGCCTTAAGCAAGATGACATGATGTAGAGGGATAAACTCATGCAATATGATGAAAACCCCATCTTGTTATCCTCGATGGCAACAATACAATACGTGCCTTGCTGCCCCTACTGTCACTGGGAAAGGACACCGCAAGATTGAACCCAAAGCTAACCACTTCTCCCATTGCAAGAAAGATCAATCTAGTAGGCCAAGCCAAACTGATAATTCGAAGAGACTTGCAAAGATAACCAATCATACATAAAAGAATTTAGAGAAGATTCAAATATTGTTCATAGATAGACTTGATCATAAACCCAAAATTCATCGGTCTCAACAAACACACCGCAAAAAGAAGATTACATCGAATAGTTCTCCACAAGAGAGGGGGAGAACATTGTATTGAGATCCAAAAAGAGAGAAGAAGCCATCTAGCTAATAACTATGGACCCGTAGGTCTGAGGTAAACTACTCACACTTCATCGAAGGGGCTATGGTGTTGATGTAGAAGTCCTCCGTGATCGATGCCCCCTCCGGCGGAGCTCCGGAACAGGCCCCAAGATGGGATCTCGTCGATACAGAAAGTTGCGGTGGTGGAATTAGGTTTTGGCTCCGAATCTGATCGTTTGGGGGTACGTAGGTATATATAGGAGGAAGGAGTACGTCGGTGGAGCAACAGGGGGCCCACGAGGGTGGAGGGCGCGCCTGGGGGGGTAGGCGTGCCCCCTACCTCGTGGCCTCCTCTTTTGTGTCTTGACGTAGGGTCCAAGTCTCCTGGGTCTTGTTCATTGAGAAAATCACGTTCCCGAAGGTTTCATTCCGTTTGGACTCCGTTTGATATTCCTTTTCTTCGAAACCCTAAAACAGGCAAAAAACAACAATTCTGGGCTGGGCCTCCAGTTAATAGGTTAGTCCCAAAAATAATATAAAAGTGGAAAATAAATCCCAATAATGTCCAAAACAGTAGATAATATAGCATGGAGCAATGAAAAATTATAGATACGTTGGAGACGTATCAAGCATCCCCAAGCTTAATTCCTACTCGTCCTCAAGTAGGTAAATGATAAAAACGAAATTTTTGATGCGGAGTGCTACTTGGCATAATTTTAATGTAATTCTTCTTAATTGTGGTATGAATATTCAGATCCAAAAGATTCAAGACAAAAGTTTAATATTGACATAAAAATAATAATACTTCAAGCATACTAACAAAGCAATTATGTCTTCTCAAAATAGCATGGCCAAAGAAAGTTATCCCTACAAAATCATATAGTCTGGCTATGCTCTATCTTCACCACACAAAATATTTAAATCGTGCACAACCTCGATGACAAGCCAAGCAATTGTTTCATACTTTTGGTGTTCTCTAACTTTTTCAATCTTCACGCAATACATGAGCGTGAGCCATGGACATAGCACTTATAGGTGGAATAGAATGGTGGTTGTGGATAAGACAAAAAGGGAGAAGATAGCCTCACATCAACTAGGCGTATCAACGGGCTATGGAGATGCCCATCAATAGATATCAATGTGAGTGAGTAGGGATTGCCATGCAACGGATGCACTAGAGCTATAAGTATATGAAAGCTCAACAAAATAAACTAAGTGGGTGTGCATCCAACTTGCTTGCTCATGAAGACCTAGGGAATTTTGAGGAAGCCAATCATTGGAATATACAAGCCAAGTTCTATAATGAAAAATTCCCACTAGTATATGAAAGTGACAAAATGAGAGACTCTCTATTATGAATATCATGGTGCTACTTTGAAGCACAAGTGTGGTAAAAGGATAGTAGCATTGCCCCTTCTCTCTTTTTCTCTCATTTTTTTATTTGGGCCTTCTCTTTTTTTATGGCCTCTTTTATTTATTTATTTTCGTCCGGAGTCTCATCCCGACTTGTGGGGGAATCATAGTCTCCATCATCCTTTCCTCACTTGGACAATGCTCTAATAATGATGATCATCACACTTTTATTTTTCTTACAACTCAACAATTACAACTCGATACTTAGAACAAAATATGAATCTATATGAATGCCTCCGGCGGTGTACCGGGATATGCAATGAATCAAGAGTGACATGTATGAAAGAATTATGAACGGTGGCTTTGCCACAAATACGATGTCGACTACATGATCATGCTAAGCAATATGACAATGATGGAGTGTGTCATAATAAACAGAACGGTGGAAAGTTGCATGGCAATATATCTCGGAATGGCTATGGAAATGCCATAATAGGTTGGTATGGTGGCTGTTTTGAGGAAGGTATATGGTGGGTGTATGATACCGGCGAAAGGTGTGCGGTATTAGAGAGGCTAGTAATGGTGGAAGGGTGAGAGTGCGTATAATCCATGGACTCAACATTAGTCATAAAGAACTTATATACTTATTGCAAAAATCTACAAGTTATCAAAGCAAAGTATTGAAGGAAATATGCCCTAGAGGCAATAATAAAGTTATTATTTATTTCCTTATAATCATGATAAATGTTTATTATTCATGCTAGAATTGTATTAACCGGAAACATAATACATGTGTGAATACATAGACAAACAAAGTGTCACTAGTATGCCTCTACTTGACTAGCTCATTAATCAAAGATGGTTATGTTTCCTAACCATGAACAATGAGTTGTTATTTGATTAACGAGGTCACATCATTAGTTGAATGATCTGATTGACATGACCCATTCCATTAGCTTAGCACCCGATCGTTTAGTATGTTGCTATTGCTTTCTTCATGACTTATACATGTTCCTATGACTATGAGATTATGCAACTCCCATTTACCGGAGGAACACTTTGGGTGCTACCAAACGTCACAACGTAACTGGGTGATTATAAAGGAGCATTACAGGTGTCTCCAGAGGTAGATGTTGGGTTGGCGTATTTCGAGATTAGGATTTGTCACTCCGATTGTCGGAGAGGTATCTCTGGGCCCTCTCGGTAATACACATCACATAAGCCTTGCAAGCATTACAACTAATATGTTAGTTGTGAGATGATGTATTACGGAACGAGTAAAGAGACTTGCCGGAAACGAGATTGAACTAGGTATTGGATACCGACGATCGAATCTCGGGCAAGTAACATACCGATGACAAAGGGAACAACGTATGTTGTTATGCGGTCTGACCGATAAAGATCTTCGTAGAATATGTAGGAGCCAATATGGGCATCCAGGTCCCACTATTGGTTATTGACTGGAGACATGTCTCGGTCATGTCTACATTGTTCTCGAACCCGTAGGGTCCGCACGCTTAAGGTTACGATGACAGTTACATTATGAGTTTATGCATTTTGATGTACCGAAGGTTGTTCGGAGTCCCGGATGTGATCACGGACATTACAAGGAGTCTCGAAATGGTCGAGACGTAAAGATTGATATATTGGAAGCCTATGTTTGGACATCGGAAGTGTTCCGGGTGAAATCGGGATTTTACCGGGTTACCGGAACCCCCCGGGAGCCATATGGGCCTTCATGGGCCTTAGTGGAAAGGAGAAAGGGGCAGCCCAAGGTGGCTGCGCACTTCCCCTAGTCCTAGAGAAGGTGGCCGGCCCCCCTCTCTCTCTTTCCCCCCTTGGGAATCCTACTTGGAATAGGATTGGGGGGGGGAGTCCTACTCCCGGAAGGAGTAGGACTCCTCCTGCGCCTCCCTCCTTGGCCGGCCAGCCTCCCCCCTCTACTCCTTTATATACGGAGGCAGGGGACACCTCTAGACACACAAGTTGATCCACGTGATCTATTCCTTAGCCGTGTGCGGTGCCCCCTGCCACCATATACCTCGATAATACTGTAGCGGAGTTTAGGCGAAGCCCTGCTGCTGTAGTACATCAAGATCGTCACCACGCCGTCGTGCTGACGGAACTCTTCCCCGACACTTTGCTGGATCGGAGTCCGGGGATCGTCATCGAGCTGAACGTGTGCTCGAACTCGGAGGTGCCGTAGTTTCGGTGCTTGATCGGTTGGATCGTGAAGACGTACGACTACTTCCTCTACGTCGTATCATCGCTTCCGCAGTCGGTCTGCGTTGGGTACGTAGACAACACTCTCCCCTCGTTGCTATGCATCACATGATCTTGCGTGTGCGTAGGAAATTTTTTGAAATTACTACGACCCAACAGGTATTACGCGCATGCTCCTAGGGGGATAGATTGGTAGGAAAAGACCATCGCTCATCCCCGACGGCCACTCATAAGGAAAACAATCAAAAAATAAATCATGCTCTGACTTCATCACATAACGGTTCACCATACGTGCATGCTATGGGAATCACAAACTTTAACACAAGTATTCTTCAAATTCACAACTACTCAACTAGCACAACTTTAATATCACCATCTTCATATCTCAAAACAATTATCAAGCATCAAACTTCTCATAGTATTCAACACACTCATAAGAAAGTTTTATTATTAATCTTGTATACCAAGCCTATTAGGATTTTAAGCAAATTACCATGCTATTTAAGACTCTCAAAATAATCTAAATGAAGCATGAGAGATCAATAATTTCTATAAAACAAATCCACCACCGTGCTCTGATGACCCACAAGTATAGGGGATCTATCATAGTCCTTTCGATAAGTAAGAGTGTCGAACCCAACGAGGAGTAGAGGGAAATGATAAGCGGTTTTCAGCAGGGTATTCTCTGCAAGTACTGAAATAAGTGGTAACAGATAGTTTTGTGATAAGGTAAATTGTAACGAGCAACAAGTAACAAAAGTAAATAAAGTGCAGAAAGGTGGCCCAATCCTTTTTGTAGCAAAGGACAAGCCGGAACAAACTCTTATAATAGGAAAAGCGCTCCCGAGGACACATGGGAATATCATCAAGCTAGTTTTCATCGCGTTCATATGATTCGCGTTCGGTACTTTGATAATTTGATATGTGGGTGGACCGGTGCTTGGGTGTTGTTCTTACTTGAACAAGCATCCCACTTATGATTAACCTCTATTGCAAGCATCCGCAACTACAACAAAAGTATTAAGGTAAACCTAACTATAGCATTAAACATATGGATCAAAATCAGCCCCTTACGAAGCAACGCATAAACTAGGGTTTAAGCTTCTGTCACTCTAGCAACCCATCATCTACTTATTAC
This sequence comes from Triticum urartu, assembly GCF_003073215.2. NCBI lineage: Eukaryota > Viridiplantae > Streptophyta > Magnoliopsida > Poales > Poaceae > Triticum > Triticum urartu. Next base: position 359,549,122 of record NC_053026.1, read on the forward strand.
ATCCCAATGCCTTCCTCTAGGCCCAAATAATGGTGAAGTGTTATGTAGTCGACGTTCACATAACACCACTAGAGGCTAGACAACATACATCTTATCAAAATATCAAACGAATACCAAATTCACATGACTACTAATAGCAAGACTTCTCCCTTGTCCTCAGGAACAAACGTAACTACTCACAAAGCATATTCATGTTCATAATCAGAGGGGTAATAATATGCATATAGGATCTGAACATATGATCTTCCACCAAATAAACCAACTAGCATCAACTACAAGGAGTAATCAACACTACTAGCAACCTACTAGCACCAATCCCGGACTTTGAGACAAGAATTGGATACAAGAGATGAACTAGGGTTTGGAGATGAGATGGTGCTGGTGAAGATGTTGATGGAGATTGCCCTCTCCCGATGAGAGGAGCGTTGGTGATGACGATGGTGATGATTTCCCCCTCCCGGAGGGAAGTTTCCCCGGCAGAACAGCTCTGCCGGAGCTCTAGATTGGATTCCGCCAAGGTTCCGCCTCGTGGCGGCGAGTCTCGTCCCGAAAAGTTCCTTTTTTTTTCTCATCGAAAGACTTCATATAGGAGAAGATGGACGTCGGAGAGCCACCAGGGGGCCACGAGGTAGGGGCGCGCCCTAGGGGGGCGCCCCCCACCCTCGTGAGCAGGGTGTGGGCCCCCTGGCCTTCATCTTTGGCGAGGATTTTTCTTTATTTATTTTAAGATGTTCCGTGGAGTTTCAGGACTTTTGGAGTTGCGCAGAATAGGTCTCTAATATTTGCTCCTTTTCCAGCCAGAATTCCAGCTGCCGGCATTCTCCCTCCTTATGTAAACCTTGTAAAATAAGAGAGAATAGCCATAAGTATTGTGACATAAAGTGAAATAACAGTCCATAATGCGATAAATATCGATATAAAAGCATGATGCAAAATGGACGTATCAACTCCCTCAGCGAAAAGCCGATAACAATAAATATGTCCTCATGTTTAGAGGTAGAGGCGTCGATAAAAATAAAATACGGACATGAAGGCATCATGATTATTCTCATAACAGCAACATATATAGATTTTGTTCATATGATTACTTATGTTCAAGATGATCTATTCACAATGCAAAAGTATGAATCATAAACCTTATTGGGCTCCAACAAACTATAATCTCAGTCATCGAAACAATTGCAATTTATCATAACATCGGAAAGAGTCTATGTCAGAGCTTAAAAGCAAGTCCACATACTCAACTATCATCTAGTCCTTCATAATTGCTAACACTCACGCGATACTTGTGTTTATGGAGTTTTAATCGGACACAGAGAAAGATAGGGGCTTATAGTTTTGCCCCACAACCTTTTACCTCAAGGGTAATGTCAACAATAATGGTTCATGCTCCCCTACATCCAATTAGATATATATATATATCATGTTCTTTCCAACATGCTAAGCTTGCCAAAGGATAAAATGAAAAAGGAAAGGTGAAGATCACCGTGACTCTTGCATAAGGTGGAAGATAATAATAAAGGATAGGCCCTTCGCAGAGGGAAGCAGAGGTTGCCATGCGCTTTTATGGTTGGATGCACAAAATCTCAATGCGAAAGAACGTCACTTTATATTGCCCCTTGTGATATGAACCTTTATTATGCAGTCTGTCGCTTTTATTACTTCCACATCACAAGATCGTATAAAGCTTATTTCTCCCACACCAATCAATCATACATATTTAGAGCAATTTTTATTGCTTTGCACCGATGACAACTTACTTGAAGGATCTTACTCAATCCATAGGTAGATATGGTGGACTCTCATGGCAAAACTGGTTTAAGGTATTTGGAAGCACAAGTAGTATTTCTCTTGGTGCTGAGAATTTGGCTAGCATGAGGGGGAAAGGCAAGCTCAACAAGTTAGAGGAACCATGACACATACTTTATCTCAGATATAAGAAAAACATAACTCATTACGTTGTCTTCCTTGTCCAACATCAACCCTTTAGCATGTCATATTTTAATGAGTGCTCCCAATCATAAAAGATGTCAATGATAATATATCTATATGTGAAAACCTCTCTTTCCTTATTACTTCCTATTAATTGCAACAATGACCAAAGTATGTTTGCCAACTCCCAACAACTTTTAATCATCATACTCTTTCTATGTGAAGTCATTACTCTCAATAAGATAAATATGAACTTTTTGTTTCTTTTTATTCTTTTTCTCTTTTCTTTTATTCACCCAAGATCATGGCAAAATAATCAAGCCCTTGACTCAACACTAATCTTTATTATATATAGCTCACGGACTCGATTACATAGAGAGATCATAAAGCAAACTCAAAACTAGATCATGCCATAAACTTTATTCTACTAGATCAAGATACTACTAATAGGATCGAACTAAGAAAAACGGTAAAGATAGGAGTTGTGATTGTGATACGATACCGGGGCACCTCCCCCAAGCTTGGCAGTTGCCAAGGGGAGTGCCCATACCCATGTGATTATGTTTCCTTTTGGTGAAGAAGGTGGTGGTGATGTTGGCTTAGTTGATGGCTTAGGCTTCTCCCTTAATTTGCGCTTGAGGACGGCATTTTGATCCCTCAGATCATCAATCTCCCACTCCAGGGTTAATATCTTTTTGCATAGGTCCTGCTTATTTTCCTGCAAGAGACGAAAAGGGATAAACTCGAACTTGGGTTTCTTTACCCTATCAGGGAGACTTGACTTTTTGAACTCCACGTGCATGTCCCCAGTTGAGGTAATGGTGCTTCATCTTCATCTGAGCTCGTCTCCTCCTTCCCCTTGGGTTCATAGTCCTCTTCTTCCTCCGTGGTCCATCCATCGTGTTCCACATCTCCATAGACCTTTGGATTTGCTAAGTAATCATCCACATAGCTTTCTCCTTCCGAATCCTGGGAAGACATGTTGATTTAATCTGCAACGGGACAGCTCGAAACGAAAACAGAGGATATTTGCGTGATAGGGAGTCAAAACCTTCGGGAGGTTATATAATGAATTTTTACCGACCAAAATACGTATCGTGCAAGAAAACGGAGTCCGGAAGGCACACGAGGTGCTCACGAGGTAGGGGGCGTGCCCAGGGGGTAGGGCGCGCCCACCACCCTCGTGGGGCCCTCGTGTCCTTCCCGGACTGCTACTTATTTTTCTATTTTTCTAAATATTCCAAAATGGAGAAATATTGCCTTAAAAATTGTTTTGGAGTCGGTTTACTTACCGTACCACATACCTATTCCTTTTCGGAGTCTGAAACGTTCCGGAAAGTGTCCCTTATGTATTCCTCCGGGGTTACGGTTTCAATAATATTGGTTTCAACATTTATGGGATTACCTGAGATATAATGTTTGATTCTTTGACCGTTTACCACCTTCGGATTTGTGCCCTCGAAGTTGTTGATTTTTATGGCACCGGAACGATAGACCTCGATAACATAGGGGCCTTCCCATTTAGAGAGAAGTTTTCCTGCAAAAAATCTTAAACGAGAGTTGTATAGCAATACATAATCACCTACATTAAACTCACGCTTTTGTATCCTTTTGTCATGCCATCTTTTAACTTTTTCTTTAAACAACTTGGCATTTTCATAAGCTTGGGTTCTCCATTCATCAAGTGAGCTAATATCAAATAACCTCTTCTCACGGCAAGTTTAAAATCATAGTTAGCTCTTTAATAGCCCAATATGCCTTATGTTCTAGTTCGAGAGGTAAGTGACATGCTTTTCCATAAACCATTTTATACGGAGACATACCCATAGGATTTTTGTATGCAGTTCTATAAGCCCATAATGCATCATCAAGTTTCTGGACCAATTCTTTCTAGACCTATTAACAGTCTTTTGCAAAATTAATTTGAGCTCTCTATTGCTCAACTCTACTTGACCACTAGACTGTGGGTGATAAGGAGATGCAATTCTATGATTAACATCATATTTAGCAAGCATTTTACGGAAAGCACCATGAATAAAGTGTGAACCACCATCAGTCATTAAATATCTAGGGACTCCAAACCTCGGGAAAATAACTTCCTTTAAGCATTTTAATAGAAGTGTTATGATCAGCACTACTAGTTGGAATAGCTTCTACCCACTTAGTAACGTAATCAACAGCAACTAAAATATGTGTTATCCATTAGAGGCAGGAAAAGGTCCCATATAATCAAAGCCCCAAACATCAAAGGTTCAATAACAAGAGAATAATTCATAGGCATTTCTTGACGTCTACTAATATTACCAATTCTTTGACATTCATCACAAGACAAGACAAACTTACGGGCATCCTTGAAGAGAGTAGGCCAATAAAAACCAGATTGCAATACCTTATGTGCAGTTCTATCTCCAGCGTGGTGTCCTCCATAAGACTCGGAATGACACTTGCGTAGGATCTGTTCCTGTTCATGCTCAGGTACACAACGTCTAATAACACCATCTACTCCTTCTTTATAAAGATGTGGGTCATCCCAAAAGTAATGTCTCAAATCATAGAAGAACTTTTTCTTTTGTTGGTATGTGAAGCTAGGTGGTATAAATTTAGCAACAATATAATTAGCATAATCAGCATACCATGGAGTACTACGAGAAGTACTTATAACATTTAATTGTTCATCAGGAAAGCTATCATTAATAGGTAGTGGGTCATCAAGAATATTTTCTAACCTAGACAAGTTGTCTGCAACGGGGTTCTCAGCTCCCTTTCTATCAACAATATGCAAATCAAATTCTTGTAGCAAGAGAACCCAATCTAATAAGTCTAGGTTTAGCATCTTTCTTTTCCATAAGATATTTAATAGCAGCATGATCAGTGTGGATAGTTACTTTAGAATCAACAATATAAGATCTGAACTTATCACAAGCAAATACAACTGCTAAAAGCTCTTTTTCAGTAGTAGCATAATTTCTTTGAGCATTGTCTAGAGTCTTACTAGCATAATGAATAACATTTAATTTCTTATCAACTCTTTGCCCTAGAACAGCACCTACAGCATAATCACTAGCATCACACATAATTTCAAAGGGTAAATTCCAATCAGGTGGTTGAACAACAGGTGCAGAGACTAATGCTTTCTTAAGTATTTCAAATGCTTCTACACAATCATCATCAAAGAAAAATGGTATATCTTTTTGCAATAAATTAGTCAGAGGCCGAGAAATTTTTGAGAAGTCCTTAATGAACCTCCTGTAAAATCCGGCGTGACCAAGGAAACTTCTTATACCTTTGATGTCCTTGGGACATGGCATCTTTTCAATAGCATCAACCTTGGCTTTATCAACTTCAATACCTCTTTCAGAAACTTTGTGCCCCAAGACAATACCTTCATTAACCATAAAGTGGCACTTTTCCCAATTCAAGACAAGATTAGTTTCTTCACATCTCTGCAAAACTCGATCAAGATTGCTCAAGCAATCATCAAAAGATGAACCATAGACAGAAAAGTCGTCCATGAAAACCTCACAAATCTTTTCACAAAAGTCAGAGAATATAGCCATCATGCATCTTTGAAAGGTAGCAGGTGCATTACATAAACCAAAAGGCCTACGTCTATAAGCAAAAGTACCAAAAGGGCATGTAAAAGTAGTCTTTGATTGATCTCTAGCCGACACAGGTATTTGAGAGAAACCAGAATAACCATCTAGAAAGCAATAGTGTGTATGTTTGCATAATCTTTCTAGCATTTGATCAATAAAAGGTAAGGGGTAATGATCTTTTTAGTAGCTTTATTTAATTTGCAGAAATCAATTACCATCCTATAACCTGTGATAATTCTTTGTGGAATCAATTCATCTTTATCATTAGGAACAACAGTAATACCTCCCTTCTTAGGGACACAATGGACAGGACTTACCCACTCACTATCAGCAACGGGATAAATTATACCTGCCTCCAGAAGCTTTAGTATTTCTTTTCTTACCACTTCTTTCATTTTAGGATTCATACATCGTTGAGGATCACGAACTGGTTTGGCATCTGCTTCCAAATTTATTTTATGTTGACATAGAGTGGGACTAATGCCCTTAAGATCATCAAGAGTATATCCAATAGCAGCACGATGCTTCTTCAGAGTTTTCAATAATCTTTCTTCTTCATGCTCTGAAAGGTTAGCACTAATAATAACAGGATATATCTTCTTTTCATCAAGATAAGCATATTTAAGATTATCAGGCAAAGGTTTAAGCTCAAACACGGGATCACCCTTGGGTGGAGGAGGATCCCCTAAGATTTCAACAGGCAAATTGTGTTGCAGAATAGGTTCCTGTTTAAAGAATACTTCATCGATTTCCCTTCTTTCATTCATGAACATATCATTTTCATGGTCTAGCAAATAGTGCTCTAAAGGATCACTAGGAGGTACGGCAATAGAAGCAAGACCAAAAATTTCATCCTTACTAGGTAATTCTTCCTCACGATGTTTTTTACTAAATTTAGAGAAATTAAACTCATGAACCATATCATCCAATCCAATAGTAACAACATTCTTTATGCAGTCTATGGTAGCATTGACAGTATTTAAGAAGGGTCTACCAAATATAATGGGACAAAAGCTATCTTGTGGGGAACCAAGAACAAGAAAATCAGCAGGATATTTAGTCTTCCCACACAAGACTTCAACATCTCTAACAATTCCAATTGGTGCAATAGTATCTCTATTAGCAAGTTTAATAGTAACATCAATATCTTCTAACTCAACAGGTGCAATTTCATTCTTAATTTCTTTGTATAAGTCAATAGGTATTACACTAGCACTAGCACCCATATCACATAAGCCATGATAACAATGATCTCCTATTTTAACAGAAATAACAGGCACGCCTACCACATGTCTATGTTTATCTTTATCACAAGGTTTAGCAATTCTAGCAGTTTCACCTTCGAACTGAATAACATGTCCATCAATATTATCAGACAAGAGATCTTTAACAGTAGCAATATTAGGTTCTACTTTAACTTTCTCAGGAGGTGTATAAGTTCTAATATTGCTTTTACGAACAACAGTTGAAGCTTTAGCATGATCCTTTATTCTAACAGGGAAAGGTGGTTTCTCAACATAAGAAGTAGGAACAATAGGATCATTATAAGTGACAGTCTTTTCTTCAACTTTAATAGGTGCAGCTACTTTTACTTCTATGGGAGGATGATATTTAAACCACTTCTCCTTAGGGAGATCAACATAAGTAGCAAAAATTCACAGAAAGAAGCTACTATCTCAGAGTCAAGTCCATATTTAGTGCTAAACTTACAGAAAATATCGGTATCCATAAAAGATTTAACACAATCAAACTTAGGTGTCATACCTGACTCCTTACCTTCGTCGAGGTCCCAATCTTCAGAGTTGCGTTTAATTCTATCCAATAAATTCCATCTGAATTTAGTAGTCTTCATCATAAAAGAGCCAGCACAAGAAGTATCGAGCATGGTGCGATTGTTATCAGAAAGCCGAGCATATAGATTTTGAATAATCATTTCTCTTGATAGCTCATGATTGGGGCATGAATATAACATTGATTTAAGCCTCCCCCAAGCTTGAGCGATGCTTTCTCCTTCGCGAGGCCAGAAATTATATATATAATTGTGATCACAATGAACAAGATGCATAGGGTAATACTTTCGATGAAATTCCAGCTTCAATCTTTTATAGTCCCATAATCTCATATCATCACATAGCCTATACCATATCAATGCGTCTCCCTTCAAAGATAAAGGGAAGACCTTCTTCTTAGCAACATCATCGGGTATACCTGCAAGCTTAAATAATCCACAAACTTCATTCACATATATTAAGTGCTCATCAGGATGCTTTGTTCCATCTCCTGTAAAAGGGTTAGCTAGCAGTTTTTCCATCATACCCGAAGGAAATTCAAAAGGAGTTTCATTTTCAATAGGTTCAGTAGGTTGAGGAGCAACTCTTTGCTCTACTGGACGGGGTGAAGATACCCCGAACAAGCCCCTCAGAGAATTACTTTCCATAGTAACAAGTGACAGTAAATTTCAGCACACTATATAAATTTTTCCTTACCAAATTCCACCTACCAAAGGTGCTACACTCCCCGACAACGGCGCCAGAAAAGAGTCTTGATGACCCGCAAGTATAGGGGATCTATCGTAGTCCTTTCGATAAGTAAGAGTGTCGAACCCAACGAGGAGCAGAAGGAAATGATAAGCGGTTTTCAGCAAGGTATTCTCTGCAAATACTGAAATAAGTGGTAACAGATAGTTTTGTAACAGGATAAATTGTAACGAGCAACAACTAACAAAAGTAAATAAAGTGCAGCAAGGTGGCCCAATCCTTTTGTAGCAAAGGACAAGCCGGAACACACTCTTATAATAGGAAAAGCGCTCCCGAGAACACATGGGAATATCGTTAAGCTAGTTTTCATCACATTCATATGATTCGCATTCGATACTTTGATAATTTGATATGTGGGTGGACCGGTGCTTGGGTGCTGTCCTTAATTGAAAAAGAATCCCATTTATTATTAACCTCTATTGCAAGCATCCGCAACTACAACAAAAGTATTAAGGTAAACCTAACCATAGCATGAAACATATGGATCCAAATCAGCCCCTTACGAAGCAACGCATAAACTAGGGTTTAAGCTTCTGTCACTCTAGCAACCCATCATCTACTTATTACTTCCCAATGCCTTCCTCTAGGCCCAAATAATGGTGAAGTGTTATGTAGTCGACGTTCACATAACACCACTAGAGGCTAGACAACATACATCTTATCAAAATATCAAACGAATACCAAATTCACATGACTACTCATAGCAAGACTTCTCCCTTGTCCTCAGGAACAAACATAATTACTCATGAAGCATATTCATGTTCATAATCAGAGGGGTACTAATATGCATATAGGATCTGAACATATGATCTTCCACCAAATAAACCAACTAGCATCAACTACAAGGAGTAATCAACACTACTAGCAACCTACTAGCACCAATCCGGGAGGAGCGTTGGTGATGACGATGGTGATGATTTCCCCCTCCGGGAGGGAAGTATCCCCGGCAGAACAGCTCTACTGGAGCTCTAGATTGGATCCGCCAAGGTTCCGCCTCGTGGCGGCGGAGTCTCGTCCCGAAAAGTTCCTCCTTATTTTTTTCTCATCGAAAGACCTCATATAGGAGAAGATGGGCATCGGAGAGCCACCAGGGGGCCCACGAGGCAGGGGGCGCGCCCTAGGGGAGGGGGCACCCCTACCCTCGTGAGCAGGGTGTGGGCCCCCTGGCCTTCATCTTTGGCGTGGATTTTTCTTTATTTATTTTAAGATGTTCCGCGGAGTTTCAGGACTTTTGGAGTTGCGCAGAATAGGTCTCTAATATTTGCTCCTTTTCCAGCCCAGAATTCCAGCTGTCGGCATTCTCCCTCCTTATGTAAACCTTGTAAAATAAGAGAGAATAGCCATAAGTATTGTGACATAAAGTGAAATAACAGTCCATAATGCGATAAATATCGATATAAAAGCATGATGCAAAATGGACGTATCATGCTCTAAAAGATATAAGTGAAGTACTAGAGCAAAACTACATAACACAAAAGATATAAGCGAAGCACATAGAGTATTCTAACAAATTCCAAATTATGTATGGCTCTCTCAAAAGGTGTGTACAGCAAGGATGATTGTGGTAAACTAAAAAGTAAAGACTCAAATCATACAAGACGCTCCAAGCAAAACACGAAAGAGGGGATGCCTTCTGGGGCATCCCCAAGCTTTGGCTTTTAGGTGTACTTAGATTATCTTGGGGGTGCCATGGGCATCCCCAAGCTTAGGCTCTTGCCACTCCTTGTTCCATAATCCATCAAATCTTTACCCAAAACTTGAAAACTTCACAACACAAAACTTAAAGTAGAAAATCTCGTGAGCTCCGTTAGCGAAAGAAAACAAAAGACCACTTCAAGGTACTGTAATGAACTCATTATTTATTTATATTGGTGTTATACCTACTGTATTCCAACTTCTCTATGGTTTATAAACTATTTTACTAGCCATCGATTCATCAAAATAAGCAAACAACACACGAAAAACAGAATCTGTCAAAAACAGAACAGTCTGTAGTAATCTGTAGCTAGCGCAAGATCTGGAACCACAAAAATTCTAAAATAAATTTCTGGACGTGAGGAATTTATCTATTAATCATCTTCAGAAAGAATTAACTAAATAGCACTTTTCAAATAACAATGGCAGTAGTTCTCGTGAGCACTAAAGTTTCTGTTTTTTACAGCAAGTGTAACAAGACTTTCCCCAAGTCTTCCCAACGGTTCTACTTGGCACAAACACTAACTAAACACAAAAAACGCAACCAAAACAGAGTATAGATAAATTATTTATTACTAAACAGGAGAAAAAGCAATAAATAAAAATAAAATTGGGTTGCCTCCCAACAAGCGCTATCGTTTAACGCCCCTAGCTAGGCATAACAAGCAAGGATTGATCTAGGTATTGCCATGTTTGGTAGGCAATCCATAAGTGGCTCTCATAATAGATTCATAAGGTAATTTAATTTTCTTTATAGGAAAGTGTTCCATGCCTTTCCTTAATGGAAATTGGAATCTAATATTTCCTTCCTTCATATCAATAATTGCACCAATCGTTCTAAGGAAAGGTCTACCAAGAATAATAGGACATGAAGGATTGCAATCTATGTCAAGAACAATAAAATCTACGGGCGCACAATTCCTATTTGCAACAATAAGAAAATCATTAATTATTCTCATAGGTTTCTTAATAGTGGAATCCTCAAGGTGCAAGTTTAAAGAGCAATCATCAAAATCACGGAAACCTAACAAATCACACAAAGTCTTCGGAATCGTGGAAACACTAGCACCCAAATCACAAAAAGCATAGCATCCATGATCTTTAATTTTAATTTTAATAGTTGGTTCCCAATCATCATAAAGATTTCTAGGGATAGAAACTTCCAATTCAAGTTTTTCTTCATAAGATTGCATCAAGGCATCAACGATATGTTTAGTAAACGCTTTATTTTGACAATAAGCATGAGGAGAATTTAGCACGGATTGCAACAAGTAAATACAATCAATCAAATAGCAATTTTCATAGTTAAATTCCTTGAAATACATAATAGTGGGTTTAGCAACATCTAGGGTTTTAGTTCCTTCAATCCCACTTTTATCAATTTTAGCATCAAGATCAAAAAATTCCGAATTCTTGGAACGCCTTCTAGGTAAAGGTGGATCATATTCAGTCCCATCATTATCAAGATTCATATTGCAAAACAAAGATTTAATAGGGGACACATCAATAACTTTTAGATCTTTGATGTCAACTACACAACCTTCTTCTTGTAGACGTTGTTGGGCCTCCAAGTGCAGAGGTTTGTAGGATAGTAGCAAATTTCCCTCAAGTGGATGACCTAAGGTTTACCAATCCGTAGGAGGCGTAGCATGAAGATGGTCTCTCTCAAGCAACCCTGCAACCAAATAACAAAGAGTCTCTTGTGTCCCCAACACACCCAATACAATGGTAAATTGTATAGGTGCACTAGTTCGGCGAAAAGATGGTGAAACAAGTGGTATATGGATGGTAGATAAAGGTATTTGTAATCTGAAATTATAAAAACAGTAAGGTAATGAATGATAAAAGTAAGCATAAACGGTATTGCAATGCTAGGAAACAAGGCCTAGGGTTCATACTTTCACAAGTGCAAGTCCTCTCAACGATAATAACATAATTTGATCACATAACTATCCCTCAACATGCAACAAAGAGTCACTCCAAAGTCACTAATAGCAGAGAACGAACGAAGAGATTATGGTAGGGTACGAAACCACCTCAAAGTTATTCTTTCCAATCAATCCGTTGGGCTATTCCTAAAAGTGTCACAAACAGCCCTAGAGTTCGTACTAGAATAACACCTTAAGACACAAATCAACCAAAACCCTAATGTCACCTAGATACTCCAATATCACCTCAAGTATCCGTGGGTATGATTATACGATATGCATCACACAATCTCAGATTCATCTATTCAACCAATACATAGGACCTCAAAGAGTGCCCCAAAGTTTCTACCGAAGAATCACGACGAAAACGTGTGCCAACCCCTATGCATAGGTTCATGGGCGGAACCCGCAAGTTGATCACCAAAACATACATCAAGTGAATCACGTGGTATCCCATTGTCACCACAGATACGCACGGCAAGACATACATCAAGTGTTCTCAAATCTATAAAGACTCAATCCGATAAGATAACTTCAAAGGGAAAACTCAAGTAATTACAAGAGAGTAGAGGGGGGAAGAAACATCATAGGATCCAACTATAATAGCAAAGCTCGCAATACATCAAGATCGTATCACCTCAAGAACAAGAGAGAGAGATCAAAAACATAGCTACTGGTACATACCCTCAGCCCCGAGGGGGAACTACTCCGTCCTCGTCATGGAGAGCACCGGGATGATGAAGATGGCCACCGGAGAAGGATTGCCCCCTCCGGCAGGGTGCCGGAATGGGTCTAGATTGGTTTTCGGTGGCTACGGAGGCTTCTGGCGGCGGAACTCCCGATCTATTGTGCTCCCGGATGTTTTTAGGGTATATGGAGATATATAGGCGGAAGAAGTACATCAGGGGGGCCATGAGGGGCCCATGAGGGTGGAGGGCACGCCCCCCTACCTCGTGGCCTCCTCGAAGCTTCCCTTATGCAGACTCCAAGTCTTCTGGGCTTCTTCTGATCCAAAAATAAGTTCCGCAAAGTTTCAGGTCAATTGGACTCCGTTTGATTTTCCTTTTCTGCGATACTCTAAAACAAGGAAAAAACAGAAACTGGCACTAGGCTCTGGGTTAATAGGTTAGTCCCAAAAATAATATAAAAGTGTATAATAAATCCCATAAAACATCCAAGGTTGATAATATAATAGCATGGACCAATCAAAAATTATAGATACGTTGGAGACGTATCAGCATCCCCAAGCTTAATTCCTGCTCGTCCTCGAGTAGGTAAATGATAAAAATAGAATTTTTTTATGTGGAATGCTACCTAACATATTTTTCTAAGTAATTCTCTTCATTTTGGCATGAATGTTCAGATCCATAAGATTCAAGACAAAAGTTTAATATTGACATAAAAACAATAATATTTCAAGCATACTAACTAAGCAATAATGTCTTCTCAAAATAACATGGCCAAAGAAAGTTCATCCCTACAAAATCATATAGTTTAGTCATGCTCCATTTTCATCACACAAGAATGCTTTCATCATGCACAACCCCGATGACAAGCCAAGCAATTGTTTCATACTTTAGTAATCTCAAACTCATAGACCTTCACGCAATACATGAGCGCGAGCCATGGATATAGCACTATGGGTGGAATAGAATAATGAGGGGGTTATGTGGAGAAGACAAAAAGGAGAAAGTCTCACATCAACGAGGCTAATCAATGGGCTATGGAGATGCCCATCGATTGATGTTAATGCAAGGAGTAGGGATTGCCTTGCAATGGATGCACTAGAGCTATAAATGTATGAAAGCTCAACAAAAGAAACTAGTGGATGTGCATCCAACTTGCTTGCTCACGAAGACCTAGGGCACTTGAGGAGGCCCATTGTTGGAATATACAAGCCAAGTTCTATAATGAAAAATTCCCACTAGTATATGAAAGTGATAACATGAGAGACTCTCTACTATGAAGATCACGGTGCTACTTTGAAGCACAAGTGTGGTAAAGGATAGTAGCATTGTCCCTTCTCTCTTTTTCTCTCATTTTTTGGGCCTTTTTTTATGGCCTTTCTCTTTTTTTGGGCCTTCTCTTTTTTATGGCCTTTCTCTTTTTTTCTATTCCTCACTTGGGACAATGCTCTAATAATGATGATCATTACACTTCTATTTATTTACAACTCAATGATTACAACATGATACTAGAACAAAGATGACTCTATATGAATGCCTCCGGCGGTGTACCGGGATATGCAATGAACCAAGAGTGACATGTATGAAAGAATTATGAATAGTGGCTTTGCCACAAATACTATGTCAACTACATGATCATGCTAAGCAATATGACAATGATGAATGTGTCATGATGAATGGAATGATGGAAAGTTGCATGGCAATATATCTCGGAATGGCTATGGAAATGGCATAATAGGTAGGTATGGTGGCTATTTTGAGGAAGATATAAGGAGGTCTATGTGTGACAGAGCGTATCATATCACGGGGTTTGGATGCACCGGCGAAGTTTGCGCCAACTCTCAATGTGAGAAAGGGAAATGCACGGTACCGAAGAGGCTAGCAAGGATGGAAGGGTGAGAGTGCGTATAATCCATGGACTCAACATTAGTCATAAAGAACTCACATACTTATTGCAAAAAATCTACAAGTCATCAAAAACCTCGGCACTACGCGCATGCTCCTAGGGGGATAGATTGGTAGGAAAAGACCATCGCTCGTCCCCGACCGCCACTCATAAGGAGGACAATCAAATAACACCTCATGTTTCAAATTTGTTACATAACGTTTACCATACGTGCATGCTACGGGACTTGAAAACTTCAACACAAGCATTTATCAAATTCACAACTACTCAACTAGCACGACTTTGATATTATTAACTCCATATCTCAAAACAATCATCAAGCATCTAACTTCTCTTAGTATTCAATACTCTATATGATTTTTTTACTAATATTGTATACCTAGCATATTAGGATTTTAAGCAAATTACCATGCTATTTAAGACTCTCAAAATAATCTAAGTGAAGCATGAGAGTTCATCTATTTCTTTCCACCGTGCTCTAAAAGATATAAGTGAAGTACTAGAGCAAACAACAAACTACTCCGAAAGATGTAAGTGAAGGTCAATGAGTAGTTGAATAATTATGCAACTATGTGAAGACTCTATAACATTTAATAATTTCAGATCTTGGTATTCTATTCAAGCAGCAAGCAAAGCAAAATAAAATGACATTCTAAGAATGGAAAACATCATGTGAAGAAGCAAAAACTTAGGATCAACCGAAACTAACCGATAATTGTTGAAGAAGAAAGGTGGGATGCCAACCGGGGCATCCCCAAGCTTAGATGCTTGAGACTTCTTGAAATATTATATTGGGGTGCCTTGGGCATCCCCGAGCTTGAGCTTTTGTGTCTCCTTAATTCCTCTCATATCATGGTCTCCCTAAATCTCAAAAGTTTCATCCACACAAAACTCAACAAGGACTCGTGAGATAAGTTAGTATAAACCATTGCAAAAACCTTATCATACTCTACTGTAGCAAATCACTAAAATTATTATTCAAAATTGCATACTAAATGCCTCTGCATATTTAATGGTCCTATCCTCAAATAGAATCATTAAAGAAGCAAACATATGCAAACAATGCAAACATAACAGCAATCTGCCTAAACAGGATAGTCTGTAAAGAATGCAGCAACATCCATACTTCCCTAGCTCCAAAAATTATGAAAGAAAATCCCCACTGTAGTAAATTTATCATAGCTTAATATGCAAAAGGTTTCAACATTTTATCACATTCTGACTTTTCTAGGGAATTATTGCAACAGCGGTAAACTTTCTGTTTTCAAACAGCAACATGTGGACTTCCAAAATAGGCATAGTGGAGGCTATCAATGCCACTTTTATTGGAATAAAATATGCAAACCATTGTTCTAAATAACAGAAAGCAAATCCTAACAAAATAAATTGACGCTCCAAGCAAAACACATATCATTTGGCGAATAAAAATATAGCTCCAAGTAAAGTTACCGATGAATGAAGACGAAAGAGGGGATGCCTTCCGGGGCATACCCAAGCTTAGGCTCTTGGCTATCCTTGAATATTACCTTGGGGTGCCTTGGGCATCCCCAATCGTAGGCTCTTGCCACTCCTTATTCCATAGTCCATCAAATCCTTACCCAAAACTTGAAAACTTCACAACACAAAACTTAACAGAAAACTCGTAAGCTCCGTTAGTATAAGAAAGTAAATCACCACTTCAAGTTACTGTAATGAACTCATTCTTTATTTATATTGGTATTAAACCTACTGTATTCCAACTTCTCTATGGTTTATAAACTATTTTACTAGCCATAGATTCATCAAAATAAGCAGACAACACACGAAAAACAGAATCTGTCAAAAACAGAACAGTCTGTAATAATCTGGATCAAACGTATACTTCTGGAACTCATAAAATTCTCAAATAAATTTCTGGACCTGAGGAATTTTTCTATTAATAATCTTCAAAAATAATTAACTAAATATCACTTTCCAAATAAAAATGACAGCAGTTCTCGTGAGCGCTAAAGTTTCTGTTTTTTACAGCAAGTTCAACAAGACTTTCCCCAAGTCTTCCCAACGGTTCTACTTGGCACAAACACTAATTAAACACAAAAAACACAACCAAAACAGAGGCTATATAATTTATTTATTACTAAACAGGAGCAAAAAGTAAGGAACAAAAATAAAATTGGGTTGCCTCCCAACAAGCGCTATTGTTTAACGCCCCTAGCTAGGCATAGATGATTTCAATGATGCTCACATAAAGGATAAGAATTGTAACATAAAGAGAGCATCATGAATAATATGACTAGCACATTTAAGTCTAACCCACTTCCTATGCATAGGGATTTTGTGAGCAAACAACTTATGGGAACAATAATCAACTAGCATAGGAAAGCAAAACAAGCATAACTTCAAGACTTTAAGCACATAGAGAGGAGACTTGATATTATTGCAATTCCTACAAGCATATGTTCCTCCCTCATAATAATTTTCAGTAGCATCATGAATGAATTCAACAATATAACAGCACCTAAAGCATTCTTTTCATGATCTACAAGCATAGAAATTTTATTACTCTCCACATAAGCAAAATTCTTCTCATTCGGAATAGTGGGAGTATCATAAGAGACTTGAATACTATAAATTGTTTCCACATTAAAAGAGTAATGTTCAAAAAGGGGTAATCATAATCATGACAAGTTTTATAAATATAATCACTACTTTTTATAGCATAGTATCATCACAATAATTATCATAATGATTAGGAAGGACATTGCTTCATCATCAATCGTTTAAATTTAGGCATATCGGAAGCATGGGTAGACATAAAAGTATATACTCACTACTCATCCTCAAAAACATGTAAGAGGCATTGAAATTTTGGCCCCAAGTTTTGTGAGCTTTGCATATCTAGGAAGCAATACAGGGTAAATATAAAGGAATTCATTATCTAACAACATTTTTTGCATACATGCTCATATTGCATTCAAAATATTTTAAGGCTAAACATTTGATTAATAAGATTGTCATTCTTCTAGCACTATTGAGACAAATTACTCTTCACAGTGTGCATTACGGCACTTGAAGATAATTAAAAAGATGACTGCGTTATGCAAAACTCATTCAATTCATTCTTTTGTAGTTTTGCTATTTATGAACTACCATCCCTAGTGATCTGAAAATAAAACTTAGAATAGACTAAAGACTCGATTCCAGCGATCAGGAAAAAGAATTAAATACCCTATTCACTGCCGTTTGTCAGCGATTCGTCAACTAATCATCAAGTGTTCATCTCTATGTGCTTAAAGGTCGTGAAGTATGTGCTTGTTGCTTGCCTTCCTATGCTATTGATTACTTGTTCCCATAAGTTGTTTGCTCACAAAATCCTATGCATAGGAAGTGGGTTAGACTTAAATGTGCTAGTAATATTCTTCATCGGATGCTCTCGTTTTTATGTTTCAATTCTTATCTTATGAGCATCATGAAATCTCATGCCTACTAGGGGGCGTTAACGATAGTGCTCCTAAGTGCGAGGAGGTTTTCTGTACGGCACATGTTAGTTTTCAGGATATCACTTTGCTCTTTCTGCATCGTGTTGGTTCCTAGTAATAAATAATGTATTCTAAGCCTCTGTTTAAATTGTTTATGCCTGTATGTGAAGCGTAGGATAAGATGGTGGTCTAGTCTACAAGAAAACCTTTGGAACATCTAATTCTTTTTTTTTCATGAGAAAAGAGTTTCTTCTTCGGGTGGGATGTCCGCATGACACTTAGAGTAAAGGAAGATGTGGTGTGGGGGGAATAGGTAACTATTCGGCGAAGAGAATGGTGAATACAGGAGTGTATAGTGATAGTAGAGGAGATGGGTGTTTGTGTAAGTCTGAATAGGTAGTAGAAACACAGAAGGTAGTAAATAGAAATAAACATATGTAGTCTAGTCCGAGATAACTGTGACACACATTATGCGATTGGATAATATTGCTAGGTTTATACTTTCGCTAGTGTAAGGTGACTCCTCAAAATACTAATATATATTGTATAATATAATTACTATTCAGCATGAATTAATCAATAACACTATCGCACATCAAAGGATGTGAGCAGTCCATTTCTCTGAGAATTTAATGAGTTTCAGCAACAACGTAATACGTTCAGTATTGCCAGATTCTACATACTGTACACGCGAAGAGTTATTTATTGGTAGGGGATATTTTGCACAACCACCTCTTTAAGATTGGTTTACTCTATTTTCCAATGCAATTGCCCACTCGGTGGTCGTGGAGACTATAGTTTTTAACCTTAACATACATTAAGTGGTCTGTAGAATGGTCTGGAATAAAGTAAGCTCGACATCCACACTCGCCACATAGGATATTACAGGTACTTTGAGTGGTATTTATTATACGATAAGAGGCTTAGTACGGTTCTACTTTCACTAGGTTGGGAATTTCCGTTTTGGGTCGGATTCCGATAGGGAGCTTAGCGAGGGCATGCTATAGGTGAATGAAGAGGCCACCCACAAGATTCATACGTGATTGTCTTTTCTGCGCACTCTTAGTCTACGAGTCGTGCGACATCGCGGAGCAGACTTCGGTGATCACACCATCCATGCAACTCCTCTGGCGGGCCACAGCTGAGCGTGCTTATCTGTTGGAGTTATGTCCGAAAATGGGCTCCCGAAATTAAGAAGGAATTCACTTATTGATAGAGTATCACCCAAGTAGGTACTCATTCGCCTAACGGGTAAAGCTAAGACTTTAGTGCATAGTACACCCCCACTTGATATATTTCAGAAGGGAAAAACGCTTGCCACAGTTTCTTTCTTTCAATAAATGGCGATTCGGGACAGTTTACTACCACAGTAGGTAAAATAACTCGACAGTTCTGCCGCTTTGGCACATGACGTCTGTGCTTACATGAGCGAGTACTGTGTCAGCGGCGCGAACGTCGAGCAAAACTCAATGATACATATATAAGAACGCAATGGGACTAAAATGTTGAACTTGCACTTGCTGATCCATGTCAACATGAACATAACTTTAGCTCTATACAGCGGCGGAAAGGCTTTTAGATAATTTTCGTGGGCTACGAATATGAGCAGTGCTTGCAAAATCTCTGTATCGTAAACACCACTGCACGCGGAGAGAATGTGATGCAGGCCGTCCGAAGGGTTCTCTTCGCCGGGTGATCAGAGGCGAGCGCGTGATTGGGACCAAGTGTAACGCCCCGACACACGGTGGTCGTTACTCCTGGCGGGATCTAGACTGGCCCCACAGATCAATACTAGTCTTTTCTGCGCACTTTGTCCTCACTCGTGCGCACCCGGGAGCAACTTCCCGGTCGGTCACCCATCCTGACACTACTCCAAGCTGAGCACGCTTAACTTTGGAGTTCTGTCCGAATGGGCTCCCAGAAAAGAAGGAATTCCTTATTGATATGAGTAGTCTATCATCCCTAATAAGTCAATACAATACAGACTCAAGCAGGGTCGCCAAGAGGCTTAATCCTATAGTCCGGCTGTCCGAGAGACCCCCTAGCTCCAGGACTCCCGCACTTCCCAACCTGTAGTAAGCGGTTGATGCTAGATAGTTTTTCCTTTCTTCAGTGATTTTTGCTGTTTAGAGTATTTATTATCTCCTTTGAGCTGATTTTAAGAATAAATTCAAACGAGATACTGATATAAGTATACTAATGATAAGAGAGTCTTTCAATAGCTCAAAAACCCTGGTATGTCACGTAGGTAGGCTCCAAGGTTCGACATAATTATTCTCAAGTATCCATCTTGTGGAGTATCATTTCACAATATACGATCATTTGCGGAGTAGTTTGTATCATGATACAATTGCCTCAGATGCTTTTCATACCTATATTCAACAAATCTCCAGCAGGCATCACGAGTGCCCAAAGTTGTTACCAGGTATGATATCTAAGCATTCTATGAAAGAAAAATGTAGCCTGAACTCTCATCGCCTATTCGCATGGATTCATATTGGCGGTTAAACCCGTAATGTTGGATCACACAAACATTACATAAGATGAATCACGTGGTAATACATTGTTACTGCAACACACGTAAATATGACGACTACAGCTAAAGAGATCATATATACATCTCTAATGTTGTGTCTGAAAATATTTTGAAAGACTCACTCGTGCCGTAGTGAGTTTATAAAGGTGAGAACTCATTTCATTGAAAGGAGAGAAAGTGGTGAGGAGGCGAAGATTATAAGTATCAACTATAGATTAGAGAAGCTCGGTGCTGGAATATTTCATCAAGGAATAGGAGATGCTTTACTTGGTTCAGAAAACGAGCGTAGATGGACCGAGAGCCTCAGAAACCAACTAGGATATAGGTCCGTTAGCCCAGGTAAAGAGTACCGCCAGAGGCTCCGAAGGATTGTGAACTACACTCTTCGCATCTCATCAATGGAGGAGGCGACGTGGAGATGACATTGAAGACTCGCAGAACTACCCGATAGAGCGGTCGTTACCCCGCTTTCCTGGATGGGTGCACGGTGTATTCACGGTGAGCTGGCCGATTTATGACTTTTTGGCTGCTGGATTACGGAGGGTTCATGCGCCGGGGAACTCCCCGACTCTTATTCGCAGTTTTGGAAGTAGGCTAACTGTGGCGAGCTTATAATACGGCGGAGACGTACGTCAGAATCGGCACACAGACGCGACATAAAGACAGCGGGGGCATCGCCCCTCACATCGTGGGCCAGCTATGTATCTTCTGCAGTAGAGGGTCCATAGTTCCAATCAAGTGGGCTGTTATCATTTGCACGCAACAAAAATACTTCTCCAGTTGATTTCCGTCAATAACCGTCGTATCAGACCGCGATAACGCTACATCATCCTTTCTTGCGAATACCATTAGATGGATAAAACACATAGTTGGTTGGCGCCTCGCAATCAATCAAGTTAGTTCCCAACAATTATACATAAAAGTGGGACAATAAAGCCATTACCGGCCAATATTTATAACATGGGTTAATGCACCCCGAGCATCATAAGATCATCTTTGTTCTAGTTATCGATTGATCTTGGGAGTGTAACTAAATAGGCATGAGATATCACCATTCATACAGAATTGGGATACACGCCTAGAAAAATAATCCAAAAAAGGGAAGAGTCAAGAGAAGAGAAATCAAATAATGTGAACGAGTGTGAGAACAGTAAATACAGCAATGGTCATAATTGATATAATGAGGTGCTGAGTGGAGATATGGCCTACAATACCTATTTGTTCTAATATACTTTATAGGAAGATTATAGAATTCGACAAAATTTGCACTAACATCATGATTTATAGTCGAGTCTCATATTGTCCTTCAGGACCTCGAGCAACTTTCTTCAAGAGGTAGGGAAGTGTGAGACACAATTAAATCACAATGTCCTCATATCAGAGTAGAGGCACTCTTATTTCACCATAAATATGAATAAATGAGATGTATATTGTTTCAGCAGAAATGGTCGTCTCTCGAAAGCACGATGGTCTCTCGTGAGCTATAGCAAGTTGGTGGTGGCAAATAACACTAATCATCTTCTTGCTGTTTTAGGCTATTTCTATACATTTCTCAGCTTCTTAGTGTCATACTTTATCGTTTCTTGCATCGCCAATTCACGCTACATTACGCACTTACATTTGGAGTGACCGCATTATTATTTTGGGTAGAACCGGTTCTTGAATACTTGTTCCACATATAGCCCGTGATTGGAATCCATACGATGTGCAACATAATAGTTTGGAATATGGGTGTTGTACCGCTATCTTTTCTACCTTTTGGCTTGGAGGGAGTCGTGTCCATTCGAGCTTTTCAATTTACCTACCTTTCTATTAATTTAAGTCCCAAACAACAATCAATTTGATGATGACACTTAACTTCGTAGTCAACAGGGCATTTAGAAATTAATTAGTTGGCTGTCGTTGATTACTTAATTAGAGTGACTCTTAATGTGATTCCTTTAGAACCTATTTGCAGACATTGAAAATTGATATGTCTCAAGGGAAACAATGAATGAAAAAGGGGAAATAGATGGCAAAGTCATCTCTTTAACATTTGAAGTCTATTTGCGAGCTATGTCTAACAATTTCGGTGGTTGAGAATCTTGAGGGAGCTCCTCCAGCAATTATGGGGTGATCACGTGTTTGAGCATCTAAACTGGTGTGCGCTGAGATGGGCATGAAGTAATCTTAAATCCTGCTTATAGATGACTTAAATAAAAAGATATATCCTGTATGTTTTAGTGCTATACTCGTTTTTACAGAGCATATAGAAGAAGAAACGAATTATTGAAACTCTCTTGAGAAAGCAATGCTGTCTTATTTGGTAGTCTATGCTCTTGATGATATTAAGTCTGATGAACTCCCACTGAACTTATCTAGTAATCATAACTACATATTGGAAGCAGATGCCTAACCAGTCATATTTGCGTGATAAACTTCATTATCTCATTTTTTATGTCAGTTGAACGTTTGTCGTGCTGAATCGCATAAATGGTAAGAAGTGAGATAGACATAGGAAATATATCTAAATGCTTCTGCGAGCAGGTAACAAGTAGTGGATCTTATCCGATAATACTAGATGAGTGGCTGGAGTAATGTCAGAGACCAATTGTGTCATAGAAAGGGGTATTACACTAGGTTGTTCCTATTCGCAACATCACAATCGATGATTGAATTCACACATCAAGTTATACTTTCATACTGGTCTATTACGGAGGGTATTCGGAGTTCATGCCGAATTAAAAATAAAGCTACTAAGAAAGATCATTACCCCTTACCGTTTATTGATCAAATGCTAGAAAGATTATGCAAACATACACACTATTGCTTTCTAGATGGTTATTCTGGTTTCTCTCAAATACCTGTGTCGGCTAGAGATCAATCAAAGACTACTTTTACATGCCCTTTTGGTACTTTTGCTTATAGACGTAGGCCTTTTGGTTTATGTAATGCACCTGCTACCTTTCAAAGATGCATGATGGCTATATTCTCTGACTTTTGTGAAAAGATTTGTGAGGTTTTCATGGACGACTTTTCTGTCTATGGTTCATCTTTTGATGATTGCTTGAGCAATCTTGATCGAGTTTTGCAGAGATGTGAAGAAACTAATCTTGTCTTGAATTGGGAAAAGTGCCACTTTATGGTTAATGAAGGTATTGTCTTGGGGCACAAAGTTTCTGAAAGAGGTATTGAAGTTGATAAAGCCAAGGTTGATGCTATTGAAAAGATGCCATGTCCCAAGGACATCAAAGGTATAAGAAGTTTCCTTGGTCACGCCGGATTTTACAGGAGGTTCATTAAGGACTTCTCAAAAATTTCTCGGCCTCTGACTAATTTATTGCAAAAAGATATACCATTTTTCTTTGATGATGATTGTGTAGAAGCATTTGAAATACTTAAGAAAGCATTAGTCTCTGCACCTGTTGTTCAACCACCTGATTGGAATTTACCCTTTGAAATTATGTGTGATGCTAGTGATTATGCTGTAGGTGCTGTTCTAGGGCAAAGAGTTGATAAGAAATTAAATGTTATTCATTATGCTAGTAAGACTCTAGACAATGCTCAAAGAAATTATGCTACTACTGAAAAAGAGCTTTTAGCAGTTGTATTTGCTTGTGATAAGTTCAGATCTTATATTGTTGATTCTAAAGTAACTATCCACACTGATCATGCTGCTATTAAATATCTTATGGAAAAGAAAGATGCTAAACCTAGACTTATTAGATGGGTTCTCTTGCTACAAGAATTTGATTTGAATATTGTTGATAGAAAGGGAGCAGAGAACCCCGTTGCAGACAACTTGTCTAGGTTAGAAAATATTCTTGATGACCCACTACCTATTAATGATAGCTTTCCTGATGAACAATTAAATGTTATAAGTACTTCTCATAGTACTCCATGGTATGCTGATTATGCTAATTATATTGTTGCTAAATTTATACCACCTAGCTTCACATACCAACAAAAGAAAAAGTTCTTCTATGATTTGAGACATTACTTTTGGGATGACCCACATCTTTATAAAGGAGTACATGGTGTTATTAGACGTTGTGTACCTGAGCATGAACAGGAACAGATCCTATGCAAGTGTCATTCTGAGTCTTATGGAGGACACCACGCTGGAGATAGAACTGCACATAAGGTATTGCAATCTGGTTTTTATTGGCCTACTCTCTTCAAGGATGCCCGTAAGTTTGTCTTATCTTGTGATGAATGTCAAAGAATTGGTAATATTAATAGACGTCAAGAAATGCCTATGAATTATTCTCTTGTTATTGAACCGTTTGATGTTTGGGGCTTTGATTATATGGGACCTTTTCCTGCCTCTAATGGATACACACATATTTTAGTTGCTGTTGATTACGTTACTAAGTGGGTAGAAGCTATTCCAACTAGTAGTGCTTATCATAACACTTCTATTAAAATGCTTAAGGAAGTTATTTTCCCGAGGTTTGGAGTCCCTAGATATTTAATGACTGATGGTGGTTCACACTTTATTCATGGTGCTTTCCGTAAAATGCTTGCTAAATATGATGTTAATCATAGAATTGCATCTCCTTATCACCCCCAGTCTAGTGGTCAAGTAGAGTTGAGCAATAGAGAGCTCAAATTAATTTTACAAAAGACTGTTAATAGGTCTAGAAAGAATTGGTCCAAGAAACTTGATGATGCATTATGGGCTTATAGAACTGCATACAAAAATCCTATGGGTATGTCTCCGTATAAAATGGTTTATGGAAAAGCATGTCACTAACCTCTCGAACTAGAACATAAGGCATATTGGGCTATTAAAGAGCTTAACTATGATTTTAAACTTGCCAGTGAGAAGAGGTTATTTGATATTAGCTCACTTGATGAATGGAGAACCCAAGCTTATGAAAATGCCAAGTTGTTTAAAGAAAAAGTTAAAAGATGGCATGACAAAAGGATACAAAAGCGTGAGTTTAATGTAGGTGATTATGTATTGCTATACAATTCTCGTTTAAGATTTTTTGCAGGAAAACTTCTCTCTAAATGGGAAGGCCCCTATGTTATCGAAGAGGTCTATCGTCCCGGTGCCATAAAAATCAACAACTTCGAGGGCACAAATCTGAAGGTGGTAAACGGTCAAAGAATCAAACATTATATCTTAGGTAATCCCATAAATGTTGAAACCAATATTATTGAAACCGTAACCCCGAAGGAATACATAAGGGACACTTTCCGGAACATTTCAGACTCCAAAAAGGAATAGGTATGTGGTACGGTAAGTAAACCGACTCCAAAACAATTTTTAAGGCAATATTTCTCCATTTTGAATATTTAGAAAAATAGAAAAATAAGTAGCAGTCCGGGAAGGACACGAGGGCCCCACGAGGGTGGTGGGCGCGCCCTACCCCCCTGGGCACGCCCCCTACCTCGTGAGCACCTTGTGTGCCTTCCGGACTCCGTTTTCTTGCACGATACGTATTTTGGTCGGTAAAAATTCATTATATAACCTCCCGAAGGTTTTAACTCCCGTATCACGCAAATATCCTCTGTTTTTGTTTCAAGCTGTCCCGTTGCAGATTAAATCAACATGTCTTCCCAGGATTCGGAAGGAGAAAGCTATGTGGATGGTTACTTGGCAAATCCAAAGGTCTATGGAGATGTGGAACACGATGGATGGACCACGGAGGAAGAAGAGGACTATGAACCCAAGGGGAAGGAGGAGACGAACTCAGATGAAGATGAAGCACCATTACCTCAACTTGGGGACATGCACATGGAGTTCAAAAAGTCAAGTCTCCCTGATAGGGTAAAGAAACCCAAGTTTGAGTTTATCCCTTTTCGTTTCTTGCAGGAAAATAAGCAGGACCTATGCAAAAAGATATTAACCCTGGAGTGGGAGATTGATGATCTAAGGGATCAAAATGCCGTCCTCAAGCGCAAATTATGGGAGAAGCCTAAGCCATCAACTAAGCCAACATCACCACCACCTTCTTCACCAACAAAGGAAACATAATCACATGGGTATGGGCACTCCCCTTGGCAACTTCCAACCTTGGGGGAGGTGCCCCGGTATCGTATCACAATCACAACTCCTCTCTTTACCGTTTTTCTTAGTTCGATCCTATTAGTAGTATCTTGATCTAGTAGAATAAAGTTTATGGCATGATCTAGTTTTGAGTTTGCTTTATGATCTCCCTATGTAATCGAGTCCGTGAGCTATATATAATAAATATTAGTGTTGAGTCAAGGGCTTGATTATTTTGCCATGATCTTAGGTGAATAAAAGAAAAGAGAAAAAGAGTAAAAAGAAACAAAAAGTTCATATTTATCTTATCGAGAGTAATGACTTCACATGGAAAGTGTATGACGATTAAAAGTTGTTGGGAGTTGGCAAACATAACTTTGGTCATTGTTGCAATTAATAGGAAGTAATAAGGAAAGAGAGGTTTTCACATATAGATATATTATCATTGACATCTTTTATGATTGGGAGCACTCATTAAAGTATGACATGCTAAAGGGTTGATGTTGGACAAGGAAGACAACGTAATGAGTTATGTTTTTCTTATATCTGAGATAAAGTATGGTGTCATGGTTCCTCTAACTTGTTGAGCTTGCCTTTCCCCCTCATGCTAGCCAAATTCTCAGCACCAAGGAGAAATACTACTTGTGCTTCCAAATATCCTTAAAACAGTTTTGCCATGAGAGTCCACCATATCTACCTATGGATTGAGTAAGATCCTTCAAGTAAGTTGTCATCGGTGCAAAGCAATAAAAATTTCTCTAAATATGTATGATTGATTGGTGTGGGAGAAATAAGCTTTATACGATCTTGTGATGTGGAAGTAATAAAATCGACAGACTGCATAATAAAGGTTCACATCAGAAGGGGAAATATAAAGTGATGTTCTTTCGCATTGAGATTTTGTGCATCCAACCATAAAAGCGCATGGCAACCTCTGCTTCCCTCTGCGAAGGGCCTATCCTTTATTATTATCTTCCACCTTATGCAAGAGTCGCGGTGATCTTCACCTTTCCTTTTTCATTTTATCCTTTGGCAAGCTTAGCATGTTGGAAGAAACATGATATATATATATATATATCTAATTGGATGTAGGGGAGCATGAACCATTATTGTTGACATTACCCTTGAGGTAAAAGGTTGTGGGGCAAAACTATAAGCCCCTATCTTTCTTTGTGTCCGATTAAAACTCGATAAACACAAGTATCGCGTGAGTGTTAGCAATTATGAAGGACTAGATGATAGTTGAGTATGTGGACTTGCTTTTAAGCTCTAACATAGACTCTTTCCGATGTTATCATAAAATGCAATTGTTTCGATGACTGAGATTATAGTTTGTTGGAGCCCAATAAGGTTTATGATTCATACTTTTGCATTGTGAATAGATCATCGCTTGAACATAAGTAATCATATGAAAAAAATCTATATATGTTGCTGTTATGAGAATAATCATGATGCCTTCATGTCCGTATTTTATTTTTATCGACGCCTCTACCTCTAAACATGAGGACATATTTATTGTTATCGGCTTTTCGCTTGAGGGAGTTGATACATCCATTTTGCATCATGCTTTTATATCGATATTTATCGCATTATGGACTGTTATTTCACTTTATGTCACAATACTTATGGCTATTCTCTCTTATTTTACAAGGTTTACATAAGGAGGGAGAATGCCGACAGCTAGAATTCTGGGCTGGAAAAGGCGCAAATATTAGAGACCTATTCTGCGCAACTCCAAAAGTCATGAAACTCCATGGAACATCTTAAAATAAATAAAGAAAAATCCATGCCAAAGATGAAGGCCAGGGGGCCCACACCCTGCTCACGAGGGTGGGGGGCGCCCCCCTAGGGCGCGCCCCCTACCTCGTGGGCCCCCTGGTGGCTCTCCGACGCCCATCTTCTCCTATATGAAGTCTTTCGATGAGAAAAAATATCAAGGAACTTTTCGGGACGAGACTCCGCCGCCACGAGGCGGAACCTTGGCGGAACCAATCTAGAGCTCCGGCAGAGCTGTTCTGCCGGGGAAACATCCCTCCGGGAGGGGGAAATCATCACCATCGTCATCACCAACGCTCCTCTCATTGGGAGAGGGCAATCTCCATCAACATCTGCACCAGCACCATCTCATCTCCAAACCCTAGTTCATCTCTTGTATCCAATTCTTGTCTCAAAGTCCGGGATTGGTGCTAGTAGGTTGCTAGTAGTGTTGATTACTCCTTGTAGTTGATGCTAGTTGGTTTATTTGGTGGAATATCATATGTTCAGATCCTATATGCATATTATTACCCCTCTGATTATGAACATGAATATGCTTCGTGAGTAATTACGTTTGTTCCTGAGGACAAGGGAGAAGTCTTGCTATGAGTAGTCATGTGAATTTGGTATTCGTTTGATATTTTGATAAGATGTATGTTGTCTAGCCTCTAGTGGTGTTATGTGAACGTCGACTACATAACACTTCACCATTATTTGGGCCTAGAGGAAGGCATTGGGAAGTAATAAGTAGATGATGGGTTGCTAGAGTGACAGAAGCTTAAACCCTAGTTTATGCGTTGCTTCGTAAGGGGCTGATTTGGATCCATGTGTTTCATGCTATGGTTAGGTTTACCTTAATACTTTTGTTGTAGTTGCGGATGCTTGCAATAGAGGTTAATCATAAGTGGGATGCTTGTTCAAGTAAGGACAGCACCCAAGCACCGGTCCACCCACATATCAAATTATCAAAGTATCGAATGCGAATCATATGAACGTGATGAAAACTAGCTTGACGATATTCCCATGTGTCCTCGGGAGCGCTTTTCCTATTATAAGATTTTGTTCTGGCTTGTCCTTTGCTACAAAAGGATTGGGCCACCTTGCTGCACTTTATTTACTTTTGTTACTTGTTGCTCGTTACAATTTATCCCGTTACAAAACTATCTGTTACCACTTATTTCAGTACTTGCAGAGAATACCTTGCTGAAAACCGCTTATCATTTCCTTCTGCTCCTCGTTGGGTTCGACACTCTTACTTATCAAAAGGACTACGATAGATCCCCTATACTTGTGGGTCATCAGAGCACGGTGGTGGATTTGTTTTATAGAAACTATTGATCTCTCATGCTTCACTTAGATTATTTTGAGAGTCTTAAATAGCATGGTAATTTGCTTAAAATCCTAATATGCTTGGTATACAAGATTAATAATAAAACTTTCGTATGAGTGTGTTGAATACTATGAGAAGTTTGATGCTTGATAATTGTTTTGAGATATGAAGATGGTGATATTAAAGTTGTGCTAGTTGAGTAGTTGTGAATTTGAAGAATACTTGTGTTAAAGTTTGTGATTCCCATAGCATGCACGTATGGTGAACCGTTATGTGATGAAGTCAGAGCATGATTTATTTTTTGATTGTTTTCCTTATGAGTGGCCGTCGGGGATGAGCGATGGTCTTTTCCTACCAATCTATCCCCCTAGGAGCATGCGCGTAATACCTGTTGGGTTTCGTAGTAATTTCAAAAAAATTCCTACGCACACGCAAGATCATGTGATGCATAGCAACGAGGGGGAGAGTGTTGTCTACGTACCCAACGCAGACCGACTGCGGAAGCGATGACACGACGTAGAGGAAGTAGTCGTACGTCTTCACGATCCAACCGATCAAGCACCGAAACTACGGCACCTCCGAGTTCGAGCACACGTTCAGCTCGATGACGATCCCCGGACTCCGATCCAGCAAAGTGTCGGGGAAGAGTTCCGTCAGCACGACGGCGTGGTGACGATCTTGATGTACTACAGCAGCAGGGCTTCGCCTAAACTCCGCTACAGTATTATCGAGGTATATGGTGGCAGGGGGCACCACACACGGCTAAGGAATAGATCACGTGGATCAACTTGTGTGTCAGGAGGTGTCCCCTGCCTCCGTATATAAAGGAGTAGAGGGGGGAGGCTGGCCGGCCAAGGAGGGAGGCGCAGGAGGAGTCCTACTCCTTCCGGGAGTAGGACTCCCCCCCAATTCTATTCCAAGTAGGATTCCCAAGGGGGGAAAGAGAGAGAGGGGGGCCGGCCACCTTCTCCTAGGAGGGGGAAGTGGCGCAGCCACCTTGGGCTGCCCCTTTCTCCTTTCCACTAAGGCCCATGAAGGCCCATATGGCTCCCGGGGGGTTCCGGTAACCTC